>NC_092375.1:143485541-143792151 GCF_030028105.1 Mobula birostris | reverse complement strand
GGGAAGGCATAGGTTTAAGGTGAGAGAGGGAGAGATTTAAATGGAGGAGCAACTTTTTCACTTCATGGTAGTCAATACCTATGGAATGAACTGCCAGAAGGAATGGTTGAGGCAAGTACTTTCAGAATGCCTAAAATACTTGGATTGGAAAGGTTTAGAGGGATACAGGCCAATTGCAGGCAAATGGGATTACCTTTGATGGGTATATTGACTGGCATGAACTTGAAGGGCCTGTTTCCATTCTGTATTACTCTCTCATAGTTAAAGCTTTTGCTTAATAATCTTGTGATTATTTTTGATTGCACTTACACCACAAGGTTAGGTGATATCTGCTGGTGTGAATCTTAAATGCTCAGGTCAATGTAAGGTTAATGTCTCTTTCATCTCCAAATTGATGGGCTGGTCTCGTTCTACTCCTGCTTCTTTCTGGAGTGGTCAACAGCCTGACCAATCTGCAGTTAAGCTACAATTTCTGAGTTGCAAGTTTAAAGAGATACCAGTGAAAAATATCATTGTTCTCTGAATAGCATAATTATTCATCCTAATAAGTACAATAAAAGGCAATTCTAACAATATTCAGCAAATCAGGTAGTGTCTGTCGAGAGACAAACAGTGTAAGTGCTGATTAATGGTCTTGTCTCAGAATTTCTTGTGCCGACTGGCCTTAAAAATGAATAAATCGTGCTTTGCATACAAGATTGCCATACATAGGAGCCTTTAGTTTTGATAGAAGGATAACGACTGACACAATAACTCTTTTTCTCCACCAAGATGCTGCCTGGCTTGCTGAGTATTTCCAGCATTTTCTGATTTTCTTTTAATCTAAAAATTGTAAAACCACAGTATTTTGCTTCTGGTAAATGGTATGTTATTTATTTTGCTCTTAATATTTTCCTTTTCTTGTGTGGTGTGTAGGGCAATGAGATTTAGAAAAAAAGGCATACAGCATGCAGGGAGGGCAAAGTTTTGTTTCTTTCTGTGGTAGTAGAAAATGGAAGTTTTCATGTGAGTTTGTTATAACTTAATCACGATTGCTCAAAGCAGACGCTGGAAGTCATGAGCAAAATGTACAGACACAGAAACACACAGACAGACAGACAGACACACACACACACACACACACACACACACACACACACAATGCTGGAGGAACACAGCAGGTCAGGCAGCATCTATGGAGGGGAATAAACAGTCAACATTACAGGCCAAGACCTGAGTTCTGATGAAGGGCCTTAGCCAAAATGGTGGCTGTTTATTCCCTTCCATAGATGCTGCCTGATCTGCTGAGCTCCTCCAACATTTTGTAAGTGTTGAATTTAGTGCACATCAATTTGATTTATAGCAATCTTGATTTTTTATGAAGATCACACACACAATGTTTATTCTTTTGTTACCCACAGATCATCTCACTGAATTACAGAGAATCCTGCTTCTGAATTATACTACACCATTCAGGCTGCGTTCCCTACATTATGCTGCAGAAACAATTAAAAAAGAATTGCTTGAATGAACCACTTCATGATGAGAAGAAAATGAAAGTCAGCTATCTTTGGAAGCCACAATTTTAACAACAATCTCCTGTTTATTATTGTGATCTCAGACTTAAATTGCATCTGTACATCTGTCTTATTTTATAAAGTTACTTGCAGTGTTTAGTCAACAAAATTACTGGGTAAACGGAACATTGGTACAGTGTAAGGAACTAGGTGATGCACAATTACCAGTTCATTCTGAAATAAAAGCAAAATTCTGCAAAGATACAGCAGGTCAGGGGGCATCAACAGAGAAAGAAACAGGCTTAACAGTCAACAGGTCAGATAGTGACTCTGGACTGAAATGTTAACTCTTTCCACAATTGCAGCCTGAACTGCTGAGCATTTACAGCTTGTATTTCAGTTTACTGACAACAGATTTTCTATTTTCAGTGATATTATTTGGCCACATTAGAACATTTCTTGTTCAAATTAAAAGGATTAAAAATAAATTGGGACATAATTGCACACTAAGCTATGGAGGATTTTCAGTTCTGTTCCCTATTTTATTTGGATCATGATATTCACTACCGTATTTACCAAAGCTGCTTCTCATCATGTTCGGTAATTTCAAATCCAATTTCTCTTTGCTGCTACCTGCTCGATAAATGATCAGAATTGCTTTTTCTCCTGATGACCTCTCTCTGGCCATTGTGCTGGTTTCAATTCTATTGAATTGGAAAGCGGCACCCTCTCAACTTATCTGGGTTTATATCCTCAATACATTGTCATAGACTTGTAAAGTAACAAATAAATTTTAATTTTAAAACACAATGGTTCATTGTCTTATTAGCTGCAGTCTCTTTACAATCTAAATACAGAGATACTCATACTTTAGGGATTCTGACAGGGAAAAGAGAAGCTGAGTATAAAAGTGTGAAACCCCAGTATTTAAATAATAGATAAACAAGTCCCAGAAATCAGGCAGTGTTATAACGGGTTTCTTTGGTCTGACATAACAACGTTAAATAACCCCACAGACTGATGGGCTATTGGACTAATGCAAAACTTAACTCACACAAGTGCAACGGACATACACGGTGAATGGGAGGGCCCTGGAGAATGTTAAACAGAGGGACCTTGATGTACAAGGTACTTGATTCACTGAATGTGGGAACACGGGCAGGCATCGTGGTGAGGAAGGCTTATGGCATACTGGGCAGAGTTCAGATGTTACAGCTGGTGAAGATATTGGTTAGACCACACCTGTAATATTGTGTGAGGTTCTGATGGCTATATTGCAGGAGGAAAATGACTAGGCTGCGGAGGTGCAGAAAAGATTCACAAGGACATTGCTGGACTGGGGAGCTTGAGTTATAAGGAGAGAATGGACAAACTGGAATGAAGGACGTTGATAATTGACCTCACAGAGATTTATAAAATCATCAGCAGCATCGATAGGGTGATTGGCCACAGTCCTCTTTTTATTTACTAGGGTAGGGGGCTTTAAAACTAGGAGACATAGGATTAAAGTGAGGGGGAAGGATTTAAAGGGGATTTGTAGGTCCAGTTTTTCCACACAGAGGGCGGTGAGAATGTGGAACAAGCTGCCAGTGGAAGTAGTAGGGGTGGGTAGAAATACAGTGTTTAAAAGTCACTTGGACAGGTACATGGGAGGAAAGGTTTAGACAGATATGGGTCAAGCACAGACAAATGGGACTAGCTCAGGAATACAGCTTGGTTGGCATAGACAAGTTGGGCCAAGAGCCTGTTTTCATGATGTATACAAATGACTCAATACAAATGTACTGTATATATAACAATCTGTATTTTTATAGCAGCCTTAATATAGAACATCCCAAGATCATTAAAAGGATGGAGGAGAAAATCAAAACATAACCTTGTCATATGAGTTATTAGGTCATGTGAAAGAATTTTTAAACAGAGGTAAGCTTCAAAGGACCAGATGCATCCAGGGTGGTTTAGGGAGTTATTTACCAGCTGCCGGAACAGCTACCAATGATGGAATCATTAAAATCTGCAAAAGGCCAGAATTAAAACTGGGCCACTATCTCAGAGAGTTAGAATCATAAAATTGTACAGCATGGAAACGGGCCATTCAGCCCAACTAGCCAATGCTGACTATGGACACCCTTCTGTATTATACCCGTCTATTTTATTTATTTTTTTATTTAAAGGTACCACACAGTAACAGGTCCTTCCGGCCCTATGAGACTGCCTCGCCCAATTACACGCATGTGATCAAATAACCTACTAACCCATACATATTGGGAATGTGGGAGGAAACTGGAGCATTGCTAGGAAGCCCACACAGCCATAGGAAGAACATACATCAGTGGTGGAATTGAACCTGGGTCACTTAGTTTTGACCTAGAGGCGGTGAATCTCTGGAATTTTCTATGCCAGAAAACCATGAGTAAACAGGCTGATCTATTACTAGCTACTGGAGGGATCCAGTGACATGGAGATGAGTCCACACAGGTTAGTGTGGGTAGCAGTGGCCGTGGCCAGTCAGTCTAGGCAGCATGCAGAAACAACGTGAGCAACAGGCTAAAATATTTGGGCTAGGTGGGAGAAATAAAAATGGATGTAAGAAGAAACTAGAGGACCCAGGGAATGCCACATGGACACAAGGGGTAATTATCTAGGAAGAGCACTTGCTAAAATATAATCTGCCACACTGACTGAGAGAGAAAGTATAGAGACTGGCCCATCAAATCTGCACTGAACATCAACTACCTATTTGCAATCATCCTGGAGTAACTAGAGTAATGACATGTTTTTTTTAAAAATTCTCCCTACGTTCTTTTCAACCTATCCCAGATTTTAATACTTATCTGTGCTCTGGGCCAATTTACAGTTCGTTTGTTCATTATGTGCCATGTCATATGATGGGTCATCACAGTCTTTCCATGACCATGACTGTTTTTGGCAAATTTTTTCTGCAGAAGAGGTTTTCCATTGCTTTCTTGGCAGTGTCATTACAAGATCAGTGACCCCAGCCATTATCAATATCCTTCAGAGACTGTCTGCCTGACATCAATGGTTATATAACCAGGACTCCTCCTCATACCACCATCTACCACCATCTCGATTTGCAGATGACACAAAGCTGGATGACAGTGTGAAATGTGAGGACGATGTTATGAGAATGCAGGGTGACTTGGACAGGTTGGGTGAGTGGGAAGATGCATGGCAGATGCAGTTTAATGTGGATAAGTGTGAGGTTATCCACTTTGGTGGCAAGAACAGGAAGGCAGATTACTATCTGAATGGTGACAAGTTAAGAAAAGGGGAAGGACAACGAGAACTGGGTGTCCTTGTTCATCAGTCACTGAAAGTAAGCATACAGGTACAGCAGGCAGTGAAGAAAGCTAATGGCGTGTTGGCCTTCATAACAAGGAGAGTTGAGTATAGGAGCAAAGAGGTCCTTCTGCAGTTGTACAAGGCCCTGGTGAGACTACACCTGGAGTATTGTGTGCAGTTTTGGTCTCCAAATTTGAGGAAGGACATTCTTGATATGGAGGGAGTGCAGCGTAGGTTCACTGGGTTAATTCCAGGGATGGGGGGAATGTCATATGTTGAAAGATTGGAGTGACTGGGCTTATATACACTGAAATTTAGGATGAGAGGGGATCTGATTGAAACATATAAGATTATTAAGGGATTGGACACGTTAGAGGCAGGAAACATGTTCCCGATGTTGGGGGGGTCCAAAACCAGAGGCCACAGTTTAAGAGTAAGGGGTAGACCATTTAGAACGTAGTTGAAGAAAAATTTTTTCACACAGAGGGTTGTGGATCTATGGAATGCTCTGCCTCAGAAGGCAGTCGAGGCCAATTCTCTGGATTCTTTCAAGAAAGAGTTAGATAGAGCTCTTAAAGACAGCGGAGTCAAGGGATATGGGGAGAAGGCAGCAACAGGGTACTGATTGTGGATGATCAGCCATGATCACAGTGAATGGTGGTGCTGGCTTGAAGGGCCGAATGGCCTACTCCTGCACCTATTGTCTATTGACCCTGATTGGGAGGCTAAGCAGGTGCTACACCTTGCCCAATGGTGACCTGCTTGCATAATGGAGGGAAGGAGCGCCTTAAACCTCCTTTGGTAGAGACATATCTCCACCCTGCCACACCTACTAATTGGCATGCACTTGGGAGGTGGCAGGAAAATGAAGCACCCAGCCAATTTGGCACAGTCACAGGGAGTACGCACAGAATTCACTGAGACAGCATCTGAAGTCAGGATTAAATCCAGTTGATCAGTGCTATGAGGCAGCGGCCACACAAGTTATGCCACTCTGCTGCCCTCAGATGGTGACAGGTGAAAACAGTGTAAGCTTATAAATACTCACAATAAGGTGTAATCGTTCATTCCTGCTACTTTGGGGAAGACATAAAGAGGCCAGTGCATCACTAGTCCACTAAGATCTGCTAATTTAGAAACACATGGAAAACATTTAACAACACTGATGTACTTTCAGAATGGTGTTGCCACGATCGTCTCTGATTGCTTTTGAATTAACCGCTTTTAATAAAACTCTTTATTTCCTCTTATATTTAGTTTTAATTCTCTTTCATCTCTGTCTTTTTCCCTCCATTCATTTCCTTAAAATACTTTACCATTTCTTAGCCATTAGCCATGATGTTGTTAGCCTTAACTCAATCATATGTCTTTCATTAAGATTCAGTCTAGTTTTAGTCTTTCTATTTGTCTACAGAACCAGGCACTTTGATGCGTTCTGACCTAGAATGCAAATTGTATTCACTCTGCATCGCTGACTTGCAGAATTTGCTTTTTATTTAGGTCAATCCATCTGGGGTTGGTTAAAAGATTAATGTACTATCATGTTTGTGTATATTTCTATCAATCATAGTATTTGATTTGCTGTAATTTATACCAAGGTTTGCAACATTTCCCTCCTTGTTATGTACTGTAATTCTAATCGTCCCAGCATTGGAACTCATAGCCACAGTAGAAAGATGTACTGTGACGATGGGGTTATGATTTCTATCAATGTTGACCTGCTCACATGCTAATTATGGACTTTCCTTTTGCAATTCAGCCATTGTGAATATGCTTACAGAATATGCACTTGTCCAAAATGACGAAGATTTACAGGCCAGCAATGGTACGCACAATATAATATAGTACAATATTCAGGGGGGTGTTACACAGAAATAAGAAAACTGGGACTATATATACCTGTATATGATCATTCTCTTTATTACAACAGTCTTTATCTAAAGACCAAAGAGAAGACTCTTCCAATAGATTTGGTTCATCTTCTGGAGAATTTGAGCTCCAGTTTCCAGATCTAAGGTATGAACTTGCCATGTTCGAGTGCCAGATTAAGAGATTTATGAAATAGAGCTTGAGTGATCTCATCGCTAGCCCATTTAAGCAAATCACCACACAAATAGCCTCTTTCCAGCACAGCGACACATACACAGAGAACTGTCTGCTTAACTAGAGAAAACAACAGGGGTAAACACATCAAGAATTATAGAGTATGAGGATTAACATTAGTTGGCTTGACTAATACAGGAATGGACCCTTACTAACCTTTTGACAAGAAGCATATTGGGGTTAGAACATACAATTGCACTGCATCAGAACAGTCACTAACCATGAAGCCAATCTAAGCTACTCTCATTTCTCTGCACAGGGTCCATATTCCATTATTCTCTTTCTGTTCACATGCCTAGATGTTTCTTAAAGGTTACTTCATTCAAAATGTGAGTTATGTTGGTTTTACCCAATTCCTGGTATTATAAATATAATCAAGTTTAAGTTTATTGCCATCTGACTATACAGATACACAACCAAATGAAACAATGGTCCTCTGGACCACGATGGACCCATAATACATACGTCACACACAACACATAAAACAAAATATTACCACATGTAAGTTAATAAAATATAATTCTAGATGCATGTGTACAGCACAACCAAACACCTAGTGATGAGACCTTGGAGGTGGCAGGGTGTTCATTACTCTCACAGCCTGAGGAAAGAAGCTGTTACCCAGTCTGGCAGTCCTAGTCCTGATGCTCCCATACCTCCTTCCTGATGGCAGTGAGTCAGATTCTGTAGGATGGGTGGTAGGGTTATGCTTAAAAACATCACACGTAGGGTGGAGGGATACCCCAGTGATCCTCTTGGTGGTTTTTACTATCCTCTGTATGGTCCTGTGGTCCAGTGCACAATAATGCAGACAGGACAGTCTTGATGGTGGTCCTGTAGAAAGTTTTCAGAATGGAGGCAGGGAGTCTTGCAGGCCTCACTTTCCTCAGGAAGTGTAGATGCTGCCTGACTAGTGAGAAGGTGTTTAGAGCCTAGGTTAGGTCATCCATTATGTGCATACCAAAGAATTTTGTGCTAATCAATCTCTCCATGACAGAGGCATTGGTGAGTGGGGGACCTCCACCTTCATCTCTTTTGTCTTGTCCATTTTGAGACTCAGGTTTTTGCACCATTTGACAAGTCTCCCTACCTTCTCTCTGTATGGGAACTCATCAGTATTGCTGATGAGGCCAACCACTGTTGAACATCAGTGTACTCGAAGATGTGGTTTGAGCTGGATTGGACAGTGCAGTTGTGAGTCAGGAGCATGAACAGCAGTGAGCTCAGTACACAGCTCTGGGAGGCACCAGTGCTCAGCATGATGAAGCTTGAGATATTGCTGCCAACTCGGACTGATAGGGGCCTTTCAAAGATTCATTTTATTATTAATGTGCATGCAGAATACAACTCTGAGATCTGTCTTCTTCAGAGAACCATGAAATACAGAAAAACCACGAAAGTTGCTATAAAAAAGGACGTCAACACCCCTCCTGCACAAAAAAGAAGCAAAACTCGCAAACCCCAAACCCACCGACCTTTCCCTTGCTCAAGAACTGACAGATCGCCCACAAAAAACACGGCAGCTTAAACAGCAATCTCCTAACCCCAGCCCCTCCCATGCAAAGAAAGCAGCTGCAATAACATCCAAGCCCCAACCTCTCTTGCACACAAAAATCTAACAGATCACTTACACAGCAAAACACCAACAAGTACGTCAGACCTCAAATCCACAACCCCTCCCTCGCCCAAAAAAGTAACATCTCGCCCACCCGTCGATCAGCAACAAGAAAGAGAAAAACAGGAAAACTGAAGGAGACCAATAGAAACTACAGTCCACATATGTCTCAGAATTTCAAAAACATCCTTCATCAGCATCGAGGAGAGCGACAGCTCGAACTCAATACTTCTGTGGGGATTGACCGCTGACCCATGTCCTTTCGACCTGGCCTGATCCGGGAAAGTGACGACTGACCTGATGTGGCCTCGTGTTCTTTGGCCATTGGGGCTTCCTGATCTCCAAACTGATGCTGCCTCCTGACCTCCAGCCTGGCCTGTGAAGATCAACTACTGACCTGGCCTCCTTCACATTTGCCTTAAAGTTTCAATCTTCCTCAACACTTCAATCAGTGAGAAATGGAGTTGATTACGGCCCCGCACCCCATCTCTGGTCTCCTGTTCAGGACTACTCATCCTCGTGGTCTGCTTTTGGTATTTTCTTGTAGACAGTAGAGTGCTAGATCACTCAATTGAACTCCAAACTGTATATAACAGGCTCCAATAGATTCTGAAACACAATTAAAATAAAAGAAATAAGCAAAAGGTGCAGAAAAATTGGAATAATTGACTAACTGGAAGATGTCACATGAGGAATTGTTGTTCACTGGTGCCATCTTGATCGGAAGTCAAAAATGTCAAGAAGTCCAAGATCCAGTCACCGGGGGGGGGGGGGGGGGGGTGCGGCCGCTTCCCAACATGGATAGTTTACTAACCAGCCCCTGGGGGATGATCGTGTTAAACATCGAACTGAAGTCAACGAACAACATCTTGGTGTATGAGGCTTCACTTTCTATGTGGGACAGGATGGAGTAGCAGGCAGAGGCTTTTGCATCACCAGTTTGAGCAGTAGGTGAATTGGAAAGGGCCCAATGTAGCTGGAAGGTGGGATTTTATATGATCTGTTGCCAGTTACTTAAAGCAGTTCATAATTTTTAAGGTCAGTGCCATTAGGTGTTAATTATTTAGGGTACTTACACTCGCTTTCTTGGGCACCAGGATTATGGTGACTTCCTTGAAACCTGCAGGAATGGTTGCAAAGAAATGTTAAAGATGTCCGTTAAGAGCTCAGTTAGCTGGACCACTTAAGACCTCAGCACCTGACCAGGTATGTTGTCTGGAACCGCACCTTTGCATGGGTCTACCTGGCTAGGTTCCTCCTCACCTAATGAAAGCTCACAAAGGCTGTTGGTTTCTCACACTGAATTAAGACCATAAGACCATAAGATATAGGAGCTGAATTCGGCCATTTGGCCCGTTGAGTCTGCTCCACCATTTCATCATGACTGATCTATTTTTCTTCTCAGCCCCAACTTCCTTCCTTTCCCCCGTATCCCTTTGTGCCCTGAATCTATCAATCTCTGCCTCAAATATGCCCAATAACTTGGCCTCCACATCTACATGTGGCAATGAATTCCATGGATTCATCACCCTCTGGCTAAAGAAATTCGTCCTCATCTCCACTCTAAAAGGCTGCCCCTTTATACAGAGGCTGTGTCCTCTAGTCTTAGACTCCCCCACCATAGGAATTATCCTCTCCATATCCACTCTTTTGAGACCTTTCAACATTTGATAAGTTTCAATGAGGTCACCCCTCATTCTTCTGAATTCCAGGGAATACAGGCCCAGAACCATCAAAGGCTCACCAAATGACAACCCTTTCAATTCCAGAATCATTTTTGTGAACCTCCTTTGATTCCTTTCCAATTTCAGCAAATCCTTTGTTAGATAAGCAGCCCAAAACTGCTCACAATCCTGCAAGTGAGGCTTCACCATTGCTTTATAAAGAATCAATACTATATCCTTGCTTTTACGTTCTAGTCACCTTGAAATTAACACTAACATTGTATTTGCCTTCCTCACCACCAACTCAACCTGCAAATTAATCTTTAGGGAATCCTACACAAAGATTCCCAAGTCCTTTTGCATCTCAAATGTCTGAATTTTCTCTCCATTTAGAAAATTGTCTACACTTTTATTTCTTTTACCAAAGTGCATGATCATACACTTCCTAACATTATATTCTATCTGTCACTTCTTTGCCTATTTTCCTAATGTCTAAGTCCTTCTGTAGCCTATCTATTTCCGCAAAACTACCTCCCCTCCACCTATCCCTGTACCATCTGCAAACTTTGCAACAAAGCCATCAATTCCATGTGATGATAGTCCTTGACAAGGATGGTTTAGACCCAAATACTGGAGTATCTGAGGCTAGGATTGAGACAAAGAATAAAACTGAATTGAGGACTGAGCACAAAACAAAATGATAGACAATATCTCCAGCTTGGGCCGTCCAGCCGACCCAGAGGACTGTTCTTAGGAATCTACCCCTGTGCTTGGGCATTGCAAACAGGAGCATTAATTCCCTAACGAATTGGTGCTACTAGCTTGGCTTGGAGCAAAATGATGGTCGGCTGCTTCTCTCATTCTAGCTCATCAGACCGATGGGACAAGGCAACTGGCTTCTGGTTCTTTGACCCCGGTCAATAGTTCAGGATGAAGTTAAAGCAGTTAAAGAACAAAGACTCTTAGCCTGCCTGGAATTCAGTCTCTTGGTCTTCTGAATATAAGCAAGGTTCTTGTGGTCTATCCAAATGATAAAAGGGTTCTTGGACCCTCTAGCCAATGATGCCATCCCTCCAAAGCTAGCTTAACCGCAAGAGACTCTTGATTTCCGAGGTCATAGCTTCTCTCTGCTGGGGATAGCTGCCCGGAGAAGAATGCATGCAGGTGTACCCACTCTGATGTCTGAGGCATCCACCTCCATGATGAAAGGAAGGTCCGGGTTAGGAGAAATCAAGATGGGAGCTGATGTGAACCATTGTTTAAGCCCTGCAAAAGCAGCCTCCACTTTGGTAGTCCAGACAACAGTGTCTGTGGATTTCTTAGTTAGCAGCATCAGTGGGGCTGCCACTGAACTGAAGTTCCTGATGAACTTCCGGTAAAAGTTTACAAACCCTAGGAATCATTTGATTTGACACTGGGTGGTTGTAGCCAGCTCTGACTGCCTGGGTCTTCATAAGGTCCATCTTGAGATTGCTGTTGGAGATGATGAAATCCAAAAATGAAATGGTCATCACGTGAAATTCGGACTTCTCCTACTTGACACAAAGTCCATAACATTGCAGACTCTTTAAAGTATCCCTGACTGAGCAACATGCTCCTCCATGGGCTTCGAGAAGATTAGGAATACATCCAAATAGACGAAGGTGTACTTAAGGAGAGTATCCTGGAGCAAGTAATCTATAAAGGCCTGACAAACCATTGAGTATTCAAAAGACCGAAGAGCAGAACCAGGTATTCATAGTGCATGGTTGATGTAGTGAATGCAATTTTCCACTCATCACCCTCCTTTATGCAGATCAGAGTGCAATCCGCAGGTCTAGCTTTATTAATACTCTTGCCCCTTGTAGCATCTTGACGGCTGCATTCATGGAAGGGGGTAACAATTCTTGACTGTTATGCAGTTTAACCCCTTATAATCAATGCATGGCCGCAGGTTTCCATCATTCACCAGCTTTTATTTTTAGAACCAATTTTAATCAATCTGGAACTCAAAAGCAACAAAAAAAAATGTAATTGGTTTTATATCCTGCTTAGTGATATCCAGCTGGTGAGGTAGAGGGCCGAATGAAGCTCATGGCAAGAGCCTACTTTTCCATTGCGCTTCTCTCTGGGTTGGGAGTATGTCCAATCAACCTTATGGGGGACAAGTACCAGGCAGCAGGTCTATAGCACAGTTGCAGGGTTGGTGCATTAGAAGAGTTGAGGCCGTTCCCTTGCAGAAGACCTCCTTCAAATCCTTGGAGATGGAAGGGATTTTGACTGGTTTCAGTGTTGAAATCTCCTCTGGACCTTCCTTCAAGGATGACTCCTTAGGTTGCAGGGGTGATTGAACAGCCCGTAGAGTCCCCTCCCTAGGTTCACAAAATTCATTCATGGAAAAAGTGGACAAATCAGAGTCCAAATCCTTGTCTGTATCCTCAGGCAATGGCAGCTAGGCATTACAAATAATCCTTGCTACACCTGGGAATGGGCTTCAAGGATCTGTGTATAGGAGTCTTTCCTTTTCGCGAGACCTGGTGACTGGATTCCTTAGGCTTAGCTGCAAACCTTCCAGACTGTTTGAGCATCTCCTTGGTCTTCTCTTGAACTAAGTATTCCCTTTCTCTAGTTCCCATGCAGTCCCAACTAGATAGGGTTGGGACACACATAGTCCTGTTGACTGGGACCGGCTTGTCTGTCCTTGAGGGCAGGACTAGGCTTCCAGAAAGCCTCAGGTTACCTTACACTGAAGGCTGTCCCCTAATTGGTTGTAGGTCTCAGGAGAGTCTGGGTATTGGAACCCCACACCACAAACAAACCCTCTTACAATGACTGGACCAAGTAATGATTCTCCCCTCCCTCTAGGCTTGGACTGTCTTTCTTTGACTTCCTGAAATAGTCCCATATTCTCTCTGACAGACAAACAAATGGACTGGTTGATCGGAACCTCTCTGCTGGCTCTCCCAAGGCAAGGGCATCCCTCAGTTCATCTCAGTGTCTACGGCAGTATAGAGTGGCCAAGGCCTCCCCGTTCCAGCCACTCTCTTGGGCCAAGGTCCAATATTCGATTGCCTAGTTGGCCACTGACCTCCACCGTGTCAAAACTTCATCAGGTGCTCTGAGGCTTGGCTGGCCCCAGTGGAGGGATGGAGCACTTTTGTCATCGCGGCCATGAATTCCTCCGAACCTGAGTAATCTCTGACCTATGATCCCAACATGCAGTGGCCCAAGCCAGGTCTTCCAGTCAGAAGAGAGATAATGAAGACCATTTTTTCACGCTCTGAAGGGAACTGGGACAGCTGAGTTCAAACATTAATGAGCATTAGGCGAGGAAGCCACAGCAAGAACTCGGGTCACCATAAATCTTTCTGGGATTGGACGTTCTGGGATCTACTGAACGACCGACTGGCTCTCCCAAGTGACTCTGACTTCCTCCTTGCGGAAGCTGATGAACAGCTGCCTGGAGGTCGTGAATCGCCAGGTTTTGTCTGGAAATCCTCAGTGGATGAACGATTTTAATACCCCATTGGGTCCATGTTGACTCAATCGTACTGTGACAAGAGACCTTGAAGAGGATGATTTGGATCCAAATGCTGGAGTAGCTGAGGCTAGGATCGAGACAAAGAATAAAACTGAATCAAGAACTGAGCACAAAACAAAATGATAGACAATATCTCCAGTTAGGCTTATGATTGAGCACTGAGGTTCCATTCAAGTGATCTTTAAATTCTCAAATTTTGGCACCCAAAACACAATTGTCAATTAGTGGAATGGTCCTGAACCCAGAAAAGGGCTTAGTCAGCTATCTGGAGACTTAGGTACCTAAACCCCAGAAAATGGCACAGTTGGAAGTGTTTCAGAACATTCCATCATCTAACTAATTTACATAAAATGTAAAAAGAAGCAGCCCAACCCTGTGGAACACCACTAATCACCGGCAGCCAACCAGAAAACTCTCTCTTTATCCCCATTCTTTCTCTCCTGCCAATCAGCCACTGCATTATCCATACTGGTATCTTCCCTGTAATACCATAGGCTCTTAACTTGTTAAGCAGCCTCATGTGTAGCATCTTGTCAAAGGCCTTTTGAAAATCCAAGTACTCAACATCAACCGATTCTCCTTTGTCTATCCTGCTTGTTATTTCTTCAAAGAATTCCAACAGATTTGTCAGGCAAGATTTTCCCTTCAAGATACCATGCTGACTATGGCTTTTTTTTTTTATCATGTGCCTCCAAATACCCCAAAACCATTCCTTAACAATTGACTCCAACATCTTCCCAATCACTGAGGTCAGACTAACAGGCCTATAATTTCCTTTCTTCTGCCCCTCTCCCTTCTTGAAGAGTAGAGTGACAGTTGCAATTTTCCAGTCTTCTGGAACCATTCCAGAATCTAGTGATTCTTGAAAGATCATTACAATTGCCTTCACAATTTCTTTAGTCACCTCTTTCAGAACCCTTAAGTTTGCACCATCTGGTCCAGGGAACTTATCTACCCTTTAGAACTTGCAGTTTCCTAAGAAACTTCTCCTTATTAATGGCAACTGGATACACTTCTGACCGCTGACACTCTGGAACTTCCACCATACTGGTAGAGTCTCCGACAATGAAAACTGATGCAAAATACTTATTCAGTTTATCTGCCCTTTCCTTGACCTCATTACTACCTCTTCAGCATTGTTTTCCAATGGTCCGATATCGAATCTTGCCTCTCTTTCACACTATATTTATCTGTAGAATCCTTTGGTATCCTCTTTGATATTATTGGCTAGCTTACTTTCATATTCCATCTTTTCCTTCTTACTGATTTTTTTAGTTGCCTTCTGTTGGTTTTTAAAAGTTTCCCAGTCCTCTAACTTCCCACTAATTTTTGCTCTGTTATATGCCCTCTCTTTGGCTTTGACTTCTCTTGTTAACCACATTTGTGTCATCTTGCCTTTAGAATACATCTTCCTTTTCAGGATACATATATATATATATCCTATGTCTTCCCAATTGTTTCCAGAAATTCCAGCCATTGCTGCTCTGCTGACATCCCTGCCAGAGTTCTTTTCCAATCAATTTTGGCCAGACTCTCTGCCATGCCTCTGTAATTCCCTTTGTTCCACTGTAATACTGAGACACCTAAATTTAGTTTCTGTTTCTCAAACTTCAGGGTGAATTTGATCATATTATGATCACTTTCCCCTAAGGGTTCTTTTACCTTGAGCTCTCTAATCAATTCCAGTTTATTGCACAGCACCCAGTCCGGATTAGTTGGGTCTTATTGGGCTCAACCATGAGCTGCTATAAAAAGCCACCTCAGAGGCACTCTGGAAATTCACCTCTTTGAATTCAGCACCAACCTAAATTTCCCAATCTACCTTCATATTGAAATCCCCCATCACTATTGTAACATTGACTTTTTGGCATGCACTTTCTATCTTCTGTTGTAATTTGTAGACCATATCCTTACTTCTGTTTGGGGGTCTGCATACAGCTCTCATTAGGGTCTTTTTACTCTTGTAGTTCTTTAGCTCTACGCACAATGATTCAACATCTCCTGACCCTATGTCACCTATTTCAAATGATTTGATTTCATTTTTAACAAACAGAGCAACACCACCCCCTCTGCCTACCTGTTTCTCCTTTTGATACAATGTGTATCCTTGGACGTTAAGCTCAGAGCTGTAATCTTCTTTCAGCCATGGTTCAGTGATACCTAGAACTTCATACATGACAATCTGCAGATAAGAGTGGAACTTAGGGGGAGGAACTTAGGAGCACGATGGCACCTAATGGCAACTCCTTTGCTTACATCTTTGGAAACAGCTCTATTTCTATCTTTGATATCTCTTTTTTTTCCCTTTCAATGTTCCTTTGCCGACCTGGAGTTACACGCTGACTCCAGTTCTTTGCGGAAATGGGACCTGCTCTCAGGGCCTCACGACCGGCCGCTTTTTGATATGCCAAGGATGCAGCCTGGAAGGCTAGTGAGCTTTCAGGATGCTGGATTTTCGTGGCTCTGGAGATGCACTGATTCAAGGTCGGTGCTGTCACCTGATATGTCGTGGGAGTACACAGAAGATTGGAAGTAGTGAGCTGGCTGCTGACTGTGTGCCCAAAGTCCCGAGAGCTCGGAAATAGCGACGCAACAGACTTTTAACACCATAAATTAGTGAGTTATTTGTTATGTCTCCCCTCTTGCTGTGAAATCGGGACACCTCATTTTCCCTCATTAGGGAGAATTACAGAGTGAACAAGTAGTCTTTGGGTATTGCAGCTCTGTGTCTTTATTGATGCTTTGCTGATGATTGAGTGCTCAGTGTGAGGTGGTGATGCTCTTTTGCTGGTGGGGAGGGGGAGTCATTGCTCTGCTGCTGCTTACACATGGGAGGGGGGAGTTGGGGCTGTCTTTGGGATTCTAACATTTAACTGTCATTCATCCTTTGGAGCACTCCTCTGTTTTCGTAGATGTTTGAGAAGATAAAGAATTTCAGGATGTACACTGTATACGTTTCTCTGACATTAAATGTACCCATTGAAACCTATTGAATGGATTAAAAGGGACTTGAAGAGCATCTGCTCCCTGCAGAGGGTGGTGTGTACATGGAACAAAATGCTGCCACAGTAAGTGGTAGAGGCAAGATTATAAATAAAATTGAAAAGATACTTGGGCAAGTATACGCATGGGAAAAGCTTTGAGGAATCTTGGGCATCATGGACGAGTTGGGCCAAAGGGCCTGTTTCTATGCTGTATAACTTGATGACACTAATAAAAGGGAAGGAATGCTGTATCAGATTTTGTGGACATGATCTGCAATGATTTCCGATGATTAACAATTGATTGCACTGACCCAGTCCAGATGTGCAGAGCTCACCTTGCTGGGCTCAAGATGTTTAAGTCTTCAGTGGGCAAGGGCTAAATAAATACATAGCAGCAGGGCTATGATTGATGAGAAGCCAAAATCCAAATGTTTGTCAGCCAGCAAAGGTTCGCCCCCAGTTTTGCTGGTTATCAAGCTGTCAGTACTTTTAAAATGTATGTGGAGTAGAAGTACCAGGGGCTGAGTTGGGACCAATAAGTTTGAACCCAAAGGCCCAAAGTCGATGAAAATGCAATCACAAGTGATTCACATAGGTAACTACATATCTTGGTGCACTTTTGTAGAGACTATGGGTTAGGACATCCTCCTGACAGTAAAACCTGACACTGATTCCCTCTTAAATTTCAGGGTCAGATAATTCATTCTGAATTTGAAAGGCAGCCTGGTCAGCATTGTTGAGTTAGCTAAGGGTGGTCCAGAGAAAAAGAAAGCAATGTGAAGAAATGACTTAACCGTACTCAATGGATTAAAACTTGACAGGGCTACAAATTGATTGAAGGGTTGGTGGTCAGTTCAGTTGTAAGTAATAGCCGCCGAGATTGCTCGCTATTTCTTTTCAAGTCACAATGAAACAGAGGAGGGTGCAATAATTAATGGGGCTTGAGATGGTAGACAAAAGGTCATTTTTCACTTTGAGAAAAGGCCCAGTGGCAGTGGTGGATGATTGTGGAAGCCACTTTCATCGTGGGTCAAAAAGCTAAGAAAGGCAATTCACCAACAGATGTTCGCCCTCCAGTGGCTATTCCAAGTACTGCACACCTGATCTTTGAACAAGCAAATCCTCTGCACTTTGCTCAAGGAGAACAAAAGCAGGAGAAGAGACCAATATGCATGTCTCAGTTCTTAAGCTAGATGTGACAGATACAACTGTTTTGGCAGGAGAATAAGATATACAGGCACAATATCAATTACTATGTGTTGCATCAATTATATACAAGTTTTGTGGAAGCAGTAAAGAACTAAATCTAGGTCAAACACTTCCTTTGGGGGCAATTTGAAGGTAGTAATCTGTTGGCAATTATTTCAGATAGAAATTACTAACAAAGACAGATAATGAGAGATGTAACAGGAACAGAAGTACATAGTGAGGATTCAAGAAGAATTATACTACAGTGCAGAGGCCTCTGAGATTACCTTCTGCCTGAAATTAAGGAAGAGTACAGTGCAGAAGGCTATCATGCTCAGATTCAGTTTCATACTTACCAATCATATGTACATTGAAACATACAGAGAAATGTGTCACTTGCGTTAACAAATAACACACCCAATGTGCTCAGGACAGTCTGGACGTGTCACAGACATAGCATGCTCACAGTTCACTGCAGAACAACCCAGAACATAGCAGACTAGAACGCAACAAGTGACAGAACAACAGTAAATCAAACCTCATTCTTCCCTCCCACCTGCCCACGCACATACACATTCTTCAGCCTCCAGCTTCCAGCTTTCAGTGAACTCATGGACTGACAGCTATTGGGCCTTGGACTTCCCAGCAGATTAGGAGAGAATTACAGACTCAGAACTCAGGCCAATGGACCTCAACATCTGGACTTCCTATTGATTTTTGGGCTCCGATCTTCAATATTGATTCCTGGACTTGCTGATGACAATGAATAAGGACTCTGAACTTGGCAGTGATGGGACCCTGAATACTGGGCCTTAGATTCTGTTCTTCACTGACCTGCAAACCTAGGGACTCAAGGGCACAGTTCCTCCTTCCCACATGAAACTCTGATCATGGAGCACACTAGCAACACGTTGATTGGGGAAGGGGGCACTCACCTCATTTTCATTAATCTACTTCCCCGACATCCAACCATGGATGTCCCACGTCCACATTGCTGGCCTTCAAACATGGAGCCGAGGGTTAGGCTCCAGCCTGATCTCTAACTCCCCATGTCCTTGTCCCTAAACTCTATCCTGATCCCTAATGCCCCTATCTGTCCCCAGACTTAAAAAGCAAGTAAGTCTGAGCTGCAATCTCAACAGAGACTGCGGCTTGGTGCCATTTTGTCATGTTTATGTTACTCTTCAAAACAGCAACCCTTCAGGCTTTTTCTTCTGTTCTTTTTCCACATCCCTGCAATATCTTTACATCTTTTGAAGGCACCAAATGAATTTGTTTTCGTTATTCCAAATCCCAAACCCTGAATGCATAATTGTTTTTTCTCTTGTTTCACCTCTGATATCAAACTAATGCTACTGGTCCCATTTGTACCAAGAATTTGGTGTGACACATTTGAAAGTAGTATCCAGCAACTCTGCTTATACTGAAGTTTGGAGTCTGTGTGTGTGTGTGTGTGTGTGTGTGTGTGTGTGTGTGTGTGTGTGTGTGTGTGTGTGTTTTTCTTCCAAACCTGTGACCTCCAGAATTAAGAAGGAACAGGTGCAGGTTCCCCTCCAAGTTTACTGCATATCTTATACTGGAAATAAATAAATCCCATTGTGGCCAGGTTTAAATGTGGGGCACTATACCAAGAAAGAGCACTATGGAAGCACTTCCAACAGAGGGTCTGCAGCAGAGCACATAGACAGATCACTACCACCCTCTGGAGTTCAATTGCGATTGTGCAATAAATGGTAACCTTGACAACAACACTCACATTCTGAAAATAAACAACTAATTAACTTACGTTACTCCTTCAGTGTTCCCACGCCTGTGGACATCACACTTTTCCCCCAGGAGCTCTGTATATTTCCTACAAAATCGAAAGCATACTTCAAGAGCTTATTCACAATGCCTTCTTCTGACTATCAGTAATTTTGCAGTTTATGTACCATCAGGGAGAAGGTGGAATCTTAAACCATATTCCATTAGGAATTGCAAATATCATTTCACACAACACACACACAAAAATGCTGGTGGAACGCAACAGGCCAGGCAGGCATAGGAAGAGGTACAGTCGACGTTTTGGGCCGTGACCCTTCGTCGGGACTAACTGAAAGAAGAGATAGTAAGAGATTTGAAAGTGGCGGGGGGGGGGGAGTGGGAGATCTGAAATGATAGGAAAAGACAGGAGGGGAGGGGTGGATCTAAGAACTGGAAAATTGATTGGCAAAAGGGATACCAGACTGGAGAAGGGAGAGGATCATTGGATGGGAAGGCTGGGGAGAGAGAGAAGGGGGGAGGGGAGCCCGGAGGGTGGAGAGCAGGCAGGGAGTTATAGTGAGAGGAACAGAGGGAGAAGAAAGAGAGAGAGAGGAAAAAAGGGGAAAAATATATATATATTAAATAAATAAATAAGGGATGGGGTGTGAAGGGGAGGAGGGGCATTAACAGAAGTTAGAGAAGTCAATATTCATGCCATCAGGTTGGAGGCTACCCAGACGGAATATAAGGTGTTGTTTCTCCAACCTGAGTGTGGCTTCATCTTTACAGTAGAGGAGGCCGTGGATAGACATATCAGAATGGGAATGGGATGTGGAATTAAAATGTGTGGCCACTGGGAGATCCTGCTTTCTCTGGCGGACAGAGCGTAGGTGTTCAGCAAAGCGGTCTCCCAGTCTGCGTCGGGTCTCACCAATATATAAAAGGCCACAGCGGGAGCACCGGACGCAGTATATCACCCCAGCCGACTCACAGGTGAAGTGTCACCTCACCTGGAAGGACTGTCTGGGGCCCTGAATGGTGGTAAGGGAGGAAATGTAAGGGCATGTGTAGCACTTGTTCCGCTTACAAGGATAAGTGTCAGGAGGGAGATCGGTGGGGAGGGATGGGGGTACGAATGGACAAGGGAGTTTCGTAGGGAGCGATCCCTGCGGAAAGCAGAAAGCAGGGGGAGGGAAAGATGTGCTTAGTGGTGGGATCCTGTTGGAGGTGGTTTCACAAAATGGTTTCACAATTTTGCTGAAAAGGGTGATATGAGATATGCATTTCTATGTTAGTATTGCAAATCCCAATGGCATTCTCTTTTGTTCTATCACCAATAAAGTCTTCTGAACTCTAGCCACTATTGCAATGACAGAAATGTGGCCTCCATATGTACCCTGCAAGTTACCACCAACAGTAATTTGATCATGCCCACATAATTTGACTGTTCATGAAGTAATATTGCTGAAGGAACAAATACTGGCCAGGACACAGTGGAGAATTCTCCTGCCCTTTTCTGATATAGAACCAGGGTACAATTACTGTAATATGCAACAATGCGATTACTGTACCACGAGTGAATTAAAGCACTGATTCCAACCAATGACCCAGGATTTGCACAGTACGCTCAATATTTCTCACAATAACTCAGGTGGAGCTCGCGGTTTCAGAGTAAATAATAAAGCTTTCACTACTGACATTATCAGTCACAGTTGGATCTTTTACTTAACAGAAGGACGCAACCTGGAAATAATCCATTTGTTCTCAACACTCTTTGTCAGTGAATCTATAGCATGTTTATAAAACTAGACTTTATCACTACTCACATTTCCCACGCCGTTGGCCACCTGCCAATATGGAAGTGCATTTGCTCCTGGACCCTTCTGTAATGCAAATGATACGGTGGAACTATGTGGGAGTTAATCCAGTCCATTGACTCCACCGTGCAAACAATGAAGGGCTGAAGATAGCATGTCCTTTAAAATGCATGACAGAATGTGGTCATCCCAGTGTAGGATAGTCCTCTCTAAAAAAAACAAAACCAAATTGTTCTTTCAGTGGAATTGGTACCTCCTAGAGAGAGGGAGGGGTAGTGAGAGAGAGAGAGAGAGAGAGTTCTTTGTTTTAACTAAGTAGTGCAGATGTGGTGAATAGTGTAGAAACATTTATGGAAAGCTGGAGAAAGAATAGTAGGTTGTGGTGAGATGGTCGGATGATGGTGAGAGATCATTGTAGTGCTGATCCAGCAGCTTCTTTGCAAGGAAGTCAGTTTGCAAAATGATTTGAATTGATATCTATATGTCAGAATTTTATACTTGCAATTATATTATGTAATAGAATTATGCATATCACATTGACATTGCAGCTATGTGAAGTGAATTAACATTCCTCGATAGGTGGATAAACTCTTCTTGGGCTTTCAGACGGGTACAGCTATTGATTTTAACCGACGTTCCGATGGCAGAGTTTGTCATGGAAAGATCAATTAAAATCAATACCTGTACCCAGCTGGAAGCCGGAGAAGAGTTTATTCACCTATTGAGGAATGCTTATTTGTCATATATGCTGGAAAAGCACTGGAGCCCTTTTCATTCCTCAATATATTTTCAATGTATGTGCATAAAGATAACAATGCAGATTCATCACAGATATGGCTAGACTTGTTTTCTTCTGTTGAATAAACAGCATTTAATTTAAAAACAGAACAATCAAAAAAGGCAACACACAAAACCTGCTGGAGTAAATCAACGACTCAGGGAGCATCCATGAAGAAGTATTAACATTTGACATTTTGGGCTGAGATTCTTCATCAGGTCTGGCAAAGAATGGGGAAGAAGCCAGGACAAGAAGGTGGGGAGAGGGGAAGGAGGACAAGAAGGTGGGGAGAGGGGAAGGAGGACAAACTGGCAGTGATAAGTGAAACCCTGTGAGGGTGAGGATGGGTAGGTAGGGGAGGGGGTTTAAAGTAAGAATCTGGAAAGTGATAGGTAGAAGAGGCAAAGAACTGAAGAGAAGAAAGAATCTGATAGGACAGTAGATTATGGAAGGAAGGGACAGAGGAGAGGCACCAGAGGGAGGCGATGGTATCTGAGAAGAGAAGGGGTAAGGAAAGCCAGAATGAGGTAAATCAGCAAAAGTCTGCTCCACCTCTACACTGTATAGACTGTTCAATACAATACAGCGATGACAAAAATAAATTTCTGTTGAAAGAATCAAAGATATTTAAAAATATATTGCTGTGTCTTCAGTTTAGATATAACACAAAGATTAATTTTATCCTGTCAAGCTCTTTTATTTAGTTTCAATTTTATTGTTTATAGTCATGATGTTCTCTTAATACTAACACTTTCACTTATCAAGACCAATTTTGTTCAAATGCTGTAACATTAATTTGATCAGACAGCCCTTGTACATGGAGAAAATTAACTATTGCAATATGGAATTTTTTAAAAATTGCAGTTACAAAGATACATTGCTCTCACAGTGTTTGTTCTTTCATAGTAACTGGGAGTATATTTAACAAGGGTGAGCACAATTGTGTGGCTTCCCAATTTGAATTTATACAGCTGAGATTGTCTACCTACTAAATGAAGTATAAAATTCAGAACAGACGGAGGTGGAAGTCTATGACAGACCTAACAGCATTTACTTGTGGTGGGTCCAGGAGCTTGCAGAATGTTGTCACATTTATCTGCTGCAAGAACCAGCTATCAGCTATAATGCGACTAGCAGCAGATATCTGTTAGTGTCTATTCTGTCTGTGAGGCTCTGGGAGCTAGAACTGGGAAGAACATTCCCTTACTCCAGTGCTATTCCCAAAACCCTCAGCTTTGCACACCAGTTACTCAGAGACATAAGAGTCATGGTGTCAATTGGTGATTTGTGATTTGCTGGTTGGTGATTTATGAGCCATGGAAGCAAATGATAAGTTATTTCCTTCCAGATGCTTTCATCAGGGAGAGATGCATGGAATCCTAGATCTAAATTCAGAGTTACTGTATAACCCAATGCACCAACAAATTCTGTTTACATTTTCCTTTCAATGCTCATCAATTCTGTTCACCGTGGTTATTGGTAGTTCTGTTTCATTTTTCACATTGGTGAATGGACTCTAAGTCTGGACCCAAAATTCACGATGCTGGGACTAGTGTTGTGCAGGATTGTGCAGCAGCATGGTAGTGTCAGAAACAGAGTCAAGAGTTACCCATTAGGATCCAGCAGCTTGCTCGGTCTTTCAATAGAACAATGACTGACCTTTCACCTCAGATCAATCCCCTGCCTCCCTCCCTTGGAGCTATTAATCTCAGCCTCAAATGTAAGCTGCATCCACAGCACTCTGCCACAGCCAATGCTGAAACATAAAATTCTCAAAGAAAGAAATTGCTCCTCAGTTCAGAACTTGTGGTTGATCTCTTATCCTGAGGCAATATCTCAGCCCTGGATTGTCCATGTAGAAGTTACAATGTTGCAACACCTACCCTTACCTCATGTCTCCAAATGTTATATCTTTCCATGACATACTTCATCATTTAAACTCCAGTGAATGTGGATGAATCTTATACAACCTCTCCTCACAGAATAGGATTTCAATTCCAGGATTTCAATCTAATATTAAGCATGGTCCACAAGGCTCCATGGAATTGTTCTGTGGTGATCCAGGAAGACAAGAGAGTCTTTGGCTCTAGTATTCTGCATTATCCAGTAATAGAATTCAATTTCTTTTTACTGAGACTTCTATTTACATTGGGCACTATTTGAACAAGCTAACATGACCTCATCTGAGAGATTATTAACTCCTGCTTCTGCAGCTAAAGGAAATGCCATTGAGAAGATATGATCAGTGCTGGGTTGAGAAACTTGTTTGTAGCGCCGCCTACTGGTTGTCTAGAGGATATCCGCACCAATTGTGCCGTGCATGCAGACTACAAGGTAGAAATAAGACAAGGGGAACAGTACAGAAAAGAAACAAAGAACCAAATAGAAAACGGCTGTTATGTTTTGTAACTCCAAAACGTTAAACTAATTAGAAGAAAAACAACAGAGTTGGGAGATAAGTGGTGAACTTCTTGTTTACTTTAAGCCAGGCATGCACACATCACGTAGTACCATAATGACACATGCAATTCACTTATTTTTGCATATAACCCATAATGAATTATTTAAACAAACAGGAATGCTTAATCAAACAATATATTTACAACATTACTTGATTACTACTGAAGTAGAAATTACCCAATAATGGCCTTTTAAACATAAGAAAGAAAAGCAGGTTGTGGTCAGTCATTTCCCTGTGCTTCAACTGATTCAGTGCTGCTTCCCTTCATATTGAACGATCTTTGCACCTCAGACACAAAAGATAGAATATTCAATCGTAGCCTTGATTGAACGAGACCAGTGGGTGCTGTGGTCATCACTGAGAACTACACAAGGATATTTTAAAATAAGATTGACCAGAATGAGACTTAGATCCTAATGGTAAGTTTATGAAGCGAGATTATATAAACTAGGATTGTTGTTGCTTTGGGCTTCCGAAGATTCTGTAATAATGTAATTGAAGCCTCCAGGATGTCAAATGAAGCTGACAGCTTGATGCTATCCTCCTCCTGTTGGTTGGGGTAGAAATCTGGAATTTGGGTTCATGGTCTGAAAAGCAATACCAGGTATTTTGGGAGTGCAGTTTGGAATAATTGAACTGGCAAAAGTTTTGAATGTTTTCCTGCCGGTATTTTATAGACTTAACAATGTGGTTATCCAACACAGGATGGTGGTGGTGGGGGGGGGACTCGGTTATGGATCTGCAGTGGTCAGGCTGAACTGCAAACAGATAGGAGAGGCTAAATGACCTTCACCAGCTTCTTTTCCCCTTCACCCCCCACCCCTGCACTGCCCTGGCCAATATTTACAGTATCCATTACAGTATCCTTTAGCAGACACCAAGCTGACGCCATTAAAATAGAGATTACCTTGTCCTTTATCAGTTTTTGTCTTCATGGTGCTGGCCTGTACACAAATTATCAGTCAGATTTCCCTGAGTTACTATACTGACTGCTTTCAAAAGTACTTCTTGGTTGTAATGAACACTGGGGAGGCTTGAGATCATTAAGTCCTTTCCTTTATGGCTGGGACAGAGAATGCATAATCTAGACGTGCTGGTCACTGCTGCTCAGTCTGTTGGTGGAGCTCAGAGAGGGAAATGTCAGAATTGTAAAAGCTTGGCAATCTGTTACAAGGCACTCTACTGACTCACCCATGAGAGGGTGATAGATAAGCCTGGGGTTCACTCAGTTCAGAGGCAGGACAGGAAGCAAGTCCATTGGCACAAATGAGCTTCAAGTTAAAAATGGGGTGATCTGACATCTGTGTCCCAGACTGGTGTACGCCCATGCAAGCAGGAGGCTCAAGTTTCAGTCAGTGGCACGTTAGGTGTCTGAGCTGCAGGGTCCCACCATTGGCTAGTCTGCCGGTCAACACCAAAGATCAGAGCCCAAATACTGATTGGAAGTCTAGAAGACATACCCGATATCCGATCCTGGTAGCTCAGAGGCCGATCCTGGAGTCAGAGGACTGTCAGTGTGTGGGTAGGAAGGAGATTGAGAGGGGAAGAGGGCTTGTTTCATTATTATTGTTTTGTTACTTGTTGTGTTCTGCTGGGCAATGTGGGCCATGTTGGCGCCAGAATGTGTGGCAACACTTGCGGGCTGCCCCCAGCACATCTTTAGGTGTGCTGATTGTTAACGCAAACATTGCATTTCACAGTTTGCCTCCACGTAAGTGTGGTAAATATAATCGCAATCTGAAGGTGATAGCATTCTTTGTCCAGTGCAGCATCCATCATGTTGGAAGCTGCCTTTTGCTTACACAGTGGCACGGTGCGATAGGTGTCAGTGCACGAGTCAGAGGGCTTATAAGTGTCTTCTTGATGAAGCTGAGGGTTGGTTTTGAAAAGAATGCATCCCAAGAATCATATCAGAATACAGACCTCCCTCAAATTGCCCTTCCTTGCAAAGATATGAATGTGATGATCTCACCATCAAACCCTAAGAGGTTAGTGTCACTGAACATCAGGAGGAGATAACCGGCCTTTTCCTAAACTGGTTACATATGGAAATAATAAAAACACTAAGGCTTCATGTACCATAATGTGTCAACACAGTCCAGAACCTCCAGCAGGTTATCAGGCGTGCTGTACTGGAGGAATGACAGTGGCTCTACGTAGTATTGTTCTGCTTTTCTCTCCCATTCATCTTCTTGTTACTGCCGTGCCACTGATGACCTTGCTATTATCTGTTACCTGTCCATGTTGCAGCCGATGGTGCAGAGCGAAGCCAAGCTCATGCCTCTGAAGCCACTTGCAGTCTCTTCCAATGTAGTGCAGCAGTCTGTCACCGCCCATGCACAGCCATTGCATAACAGGACCAGGAGAAGGAAGCACACACTTAGGGGAAGCATAGGGATGATATAGCAAGTCTATTATACAGTATATTTTGATCCACAGTTTATTTTGTAACAATGTTTATTTTTGCATTATGACCAAATCTACAGCATGACAATCACTCTGTGGCCTTTGGTGAATTTAGCACTGGAAGCGTGACACTTGTAGGCTTGCCAGCACAATCTTCGTTGATTTGAATCGACACAAACAACACATTTTACTGAATGGTTTGATGTACATTTGAGACACAAAGCTAATCTTTAATCTTTATCTTTCTTTGTGAACTGGCACAGTAGAGGGAAGCGTCCCGGACTGCAACCAGAATACCACGCATTGACCTGCGTGTGTCACAGCCGGTGGCCATGCATCAGCTGCGGGTGGATACAGTGGAAGCTTGCTTTGACATCAGATGGATCCTATGCTCAGCCAGAAAGGTTGAACTTGTTCTCGGAAGCTACCTTCTGCCAAAGCCTGAGGCAATTTGTAGTTTCAACTTGCATAGGAAGCCAGGCAAAATGATAGTCGACCACAATTTGAACTAAAATGTAAGCTGGCGGCTTGTTAAAGCATTGGTATTGACGTTTTAAGCAAATCTGCTGATAGAAAGGTTGTGAGTGGTGGTAAAAATCTTCTGAGGTGTATATATTTCAATGCTAGGAGTATTGCAGGGAAGGCGGATGAGTTGAGGGCGTGGTTTGACACGTGGAATTATGATGTTGTAGCAATTAGTGAAACTTGGCTACAGGAGGGGCAGGACTGGCAGCTTAATATTCCAGGGTTCCGATGTTTCAGATGTGATCGAGGCAGAGGAATGAAAGGTGGGGGGAGTAGCATTGCTTGTTAGGGAAAATATTACAGCAGTGCTCAGGCAGGACAGATTAGAGGGCTTGTCTACTGAGCCCTTATGGGTGGAGCTGAGAAACAGGAAAGGTATGGCCACATTAGTGGGATTGTATTACAGACCACCCAATAGTCAACGAGACTTGGAAGAGCAAATCTGCAGAGAGATAGCAGGCAACTGCAGGAAACATAAAGTTGTGGTGGTAGGGGATTTTAATTTTCCATACATTGACTGAGACTCCCATACTGTTAGGGGTCTAGATGGTTTAGTGTTTGTAAAATGTGTTCAGGAAAGTTTTCTAAATCAATATATAGAGGGACCAACTAGAGGGGATGCAATGTTTCCTGTTAGGAAACGTATTACGGCAAGTGACAGAAGTCTGTGTAGGGGAGCACTTTGGTTCCAGTGATCATAACACCATTAGTTTCAATTTGATCATGGACAAGGATAGATCTGGTCCTTGGGTTAAGGTTCTGAACTGGAAGAAGGCCAAATTTGAAGAAATGAGAAAGGATCTAAAAAGCGTGGATTGGGACAGGTTGTTCTCTGGCAAAGATGTGATTGGTAGGTGGGAAGCCTTCAAAGGGGAAATTTTGAGAGTGCAGAGTTTGTATGTTCCTGTCAGGATTAAAGGCAAATTGAATAGGAATAAGGAACCTTGGTTCTCAAGGGATATTGCAACTCTGATAAAGAAGAAAAGGGAGTTGTATGAAATGTATAGGAAACGGGGTAAATCAGGTGCTTGAGGAGTATAAGAAGTGCAAGAAAATACTTAAGAAAGAAATCAGGAGGGCTAAAAGAAGACATGAGGTTGCCTTGGCAGTCAAAGTGAAGGATAATCCAAAGACCTTTTACACGTATGTTAAGAGCAAAAGGATTGTAAGGGATAAAATTGGTCCTCTAGAAGATCAGAGTGGTCGGCTTTGTGCGGAACCAAAGGAAGTGGGGGAGATCTTAAATAGGTTTTTTGCGTTTGTATTTACTAAAGAAGCTGGCATGAAATCTATGAAATTGAGGGAATCAAGTAGTGAGACCATGGAAACTGTACAGATTGAAAAGGAGGAGGTGCTTGCTGTCTTGAGGAAAATTAAAGTGGATAAATCCCCGGGACCTGACAGAGTGCTCCCTCAGACCTTGAAGGAGACTAGTGTTGAAATTGCTGGGGCCCTGGCAGAAATATTTAAAATGTCGCTGTCTATGGGTGAAGTGCCGGAGGATTGGAGAGTGACTCATGTTGTTCCGTTGTTTAAAAAAGGATCGAAAAGTAATCCGGGAAATTATAGGCCGGTGAGTTTAACGTCAGTAGTAGGTAAGTTATTGGAGGGAGTACTAAGAGACGGAATCTACAAGCATTTGGATAGACCGGGGCTTATTAGGGAGAGTCAACATGGCTTTGTGCGTGGTAGGTCATGTTTGACCAATCTGTTGGAGTATTTTGAGGAGGTTACCAGGAAAGTGGATGAAGGGAAGGCAGTGGATATTGTCTACATGGACTTCAGTAAGGCCTTTGACAAGGTCCCGCATGGGAGGTTAGTTAGGAAAATTTAGTCGCTAGGTATACATGGAGAGGTGGTAAATTGGATTAGACATTGGCTCGATGGAAGAAGCCAGAGAGTGGTGGTAGAGAATTGCTTCTCTGAGTGGAGGCCTGTGACTAGTGGTGTGCCATAGGGATCAGTGCTGGGTCCATTGTTATTTGTCATCTATATCAATGATCCGGATGATAATGTGGTAAATTGGATCAGCAAGTTTGCTGATGATACAAAGATTGGAGGTGTAGTAGACAGTGAGGAAGGTTTTCAGAGCCTGCAGAGGGACTTGGACCAGCTGGAAAAATGGGCTGAAAAATGGCAGATGGAGTTTAATACTGACAAGTGTGAGGTATTGTACGTTGGAAGGACAAACCAACGTAGAACATGCAGGGTTAATGGTAAGGCACTGAGGAATGTAGTGGAACAGAGAGACCTGGGAATACAGATACAAAATTCCCTAAAAGTGGTGTCACAGGTAGATAGGGTTGTAAAGAGAGCTTTTGGTACATTGGCCTTTATTAATCAAAGTATTGAGTATAAGAGCTGGAATGTTATGATGAGGTTGTATAAGGCATTGGTGAGGCCGAATCTGGAGTATTGTGTTCAGTTTTGGTCACCAAATTACAGGAAGGATATAAATAAGGTTGAAAGAGTGCAGAGAAGGTTTACAAGGATGTTGCTGGGACTTGAGAAACTCAGTTACAGAGAAAGGTTGAATAGGTTAGGACTTTATTCCCTGGAGCGTAGAAGAATGAGGGGAGATTTGATAGAGGTAGATAAAATTATGATGGGTATAGATAGAGTGAATGCAAGCAGGCTTTTTCCACTGAGGCAAGGGGAGAAAAAAACCAGAGGACATGGGTTAAGGGTGAGGGGGGAAAAGTTTAAAGGGAACATTAGTGGGGGCTTCTTCACACAGAGAGTGGTGGGAGTATGGAATGAGCTGCCAGACGAGGTGGTAAATGCGGGTTCTTTTTTAACATTTAAGAATACATTGGACAGATACATGGATGGGAGGTGTATGGAGGAATATGGTCCGTGTGCAGGTCAGTGGGACTAGGCAGAAAATGGTTTGGCACAGCCAAGAAGGGCCAAAAGGCCTGTTTCTGTGCTGTAGTTTCTATGGTTCTATGGTTCTATGGTTTTGAAAGAGGGTTCCCTAATATTTCAGCATGGTGAAGGAAGGGCTTACTTTTATGGGGCATTCTACTGGATATCTGAGATGTTTCATTTAAAATGTTGTGCAAGGAAACAACCAATTTTTGCAAAGTTTCTCACAACTAAAGAGACGAATTATGCTGGCAGACAGAATAGTATTCAAGATCAGCCAAAAAAATCCAAGTGTCATGAGTTTTTTATGTCCATTTGGGCAATTGCTCAGTTTTGCCCCTCCTACAAAAGGTGCCATGAGAACATTAGAAAGAGAAAGATAGTCTGTATTTGTGGCTGGCTTGCCTTTAAATAATATCATGGCCAGAACCAATTTCCTCCAATAATTACATGGATTTGGATAAGTACTCTACATGCCTAGGAGGAGTTTAGAGAGAAAATGTAGGCAAGTGGAGCAAGTTTGTTGGGCACCATGGTCAATGCGGATGGCTTAAGAAAATCTGCAAATGCTGGAAATCCAAGCAATACACACAAAATGCTGAGAACTCAGCAGGCCGATCAGCATTTATAGAAAAGTGTAAACGGTTGATGTTTTGGACTGCAGCCCTTTATCAGGACTGGGAAAAAAGATGAGAACTTAGAGCAAGAAGCTTGGGGGAGGGAAGGAAGAAGTACGAGGTGGTAGGTGAAAGCTGAAACTGGGAGAAGAGGCGGGGATGAAGTAAAGAGCTGGGAAGTTGATAGGTGAAAGAAATAAAGGGCTGGAGAAGTGGGAACCTGATAGGAGAGGGTAGAAGACCATGGAAGAAAGAGAAGGGGGAGGAGCACTAGATGGAAGTAATGGGCAGGTAGGGAGATGAAGTGAGAGAGCGAAACAGGAATGGAGGAATGGTGAAGGGAGGAGCAATTACTGGAAGTTCGTGAAATCGATTTTTGGAGGCATTGATGGTGGAGGAAGGAAAGCACCTTTTTTGAAGAAGGAGGACATCACCTTAGTTCTGGAATGAAAAGCCTCATCAAGAGAGTAGCTGCAGTCGAGATGCAGGAACTGAGAGAAGGGAATGGCATTTTTTCAAGTGACAGGGTAGGAAGAAGTATAGTCCAGATAGCTGTGAGAATCATTGGGTTTATAAAAGATATCTGTGGATAAACTGTCTCCAAAGACAGAGACAGAGAGATCGAGAATTCTCTGTGAATAATCCCATTTTGCCTTCCTGAGGGCATGGGAAAGCACAACTCCTGCTGACCTAAGAGTGGTCTTATCCCCAAATCTAAAGGCAGCATCCCAATCCCTCAGCTGTACCCTGACCTCTGCTGTCAGCCATGGCTTTTGATTTTCTTCAGATAGATGCGTTTAAAAACACCAACATCTTCTCTTTGTATTCAGCCACAGATCTCACATGTCCATTAATGTTAATGTGATGGTCATGAGTAGCTGCCTCCCTGAACATGTTCTAGTCCATGTTTCAGTCTTTTATTACAAGAGCATTTGGGTACAAATATAGAGACATCTTGTTTTAATTATATAGGGTCCCGGTGAGACTGTATCTGAAATTTAGTATACAATATTGTTCTTCCTATTGGAGGAACACATTACTTATGTTAAAGGGAATGTAACAAAGGTTAATCGGGTTTAACAGAGGGAAACATATGAAACCTACACTGTCTAGAAGAACAAAAGGTGATGTACATCATTTTGTGAGCTGTTTTTGGCACCATATCTAAGGAAGGATGTGTTTGCATTGAAGAGGGATCAGGGAAGTTTACAAAAATGATCTCAGGAATAACACATGAGACGCCTGTACTCACTGCAGTTTAGGAGACTGAGAGAGATCTCATTGAAACCTACCGAATATTGAAAGGCCTATTAGAGTAGACATAGAGAGGATGTTTCCAGTAGTGAGAGAGTCTAAGAGAGTTGCCACAGCCTCAGAATAGAAGGAGGTCCCTTTAGGACAAACATCCTTCTGTCTAGAACTAGTGGTTACAGCCTTAAAGTACGTTTGTAGATGTTCAGTCGAGTAAATTCTTCTTAGGCTTCCAGCCAGGTACAGGTATCGATTATACCTGAAGATGACAGAGTTTGTCATTGATCAATTGGTTATAATTGATATCTGTACCCGGCTGGAAGAGTTTAGTTGTCATATATGCTGGGAAAGAACTAGATGCTTTTTGAAATGTTCGGTCATTCACAACAGAAGGAGTAATTTCTTCATTCAGGAAGTAGTGACTATTTGGAATTCTCTACCCTTGAATGCTGTGGAGGCCTGCTTAGCAAGAACAGTAAAGATAAAGAGTGATAGATTTTTTGCAATAATAGAATCAAGACACATGGAATCATAAAGTAAAAGAGAATGGGAATAGGAATTATGGCCCATCTCATCCATGTTGCTTCCTTCTTCCATGCTGAGTTCATCAACTTCTTCAACTTTGACAGCAGAGAGAAGAAGCATTCAGAGCATAACAGAGTACAAGTTCACCCTGCACGTCAATCACAGTGTAGCTTCTCTCAGAGTCTTTTATGCTCAGTTTGATTCACTGTCTGATGTGCTGGTGAGGAGCAGCCACACTCTGGCTGCAGATGATGAGAGCAGGGTCAACCCATGTAAAGCTACGGGACCTGATAACATACCTGGTTGGGTGCTGAGAGACTGTGCAGCCCAGTTAACTGAGGTCCTAACAGTTATCTTCAAGGTTTCTCTGCTACAGTCCACTGTCACCTCAGGTGGCCATCATCGTCCTGGTGTCCAAGAGAGCAACAGTAACCTGCCTCAATGACTACCGTCCTGTGGCATTGACTTCAACGACAATGACGTGCTTTGAGTGGCTCTTTATGGATCACATTATTCAACATCTTCCTGCTACATTGGACCCTGTCCAGTTCACTTATCACTCAAATCGCTCCACTGACGACGTCACAGCCCCTGCGCTTCATTTTGTCCTGCCCACCTGGAAAATGCCTGGATGCTGTCAGCTTGGCATTTAATATGATCATCACTCAGCAGCTAGTGGGTAAGCTGTCCTAGTTGGGTCTCAGCATTTCTCTCTGTAATTGGATCCTGGACTTCTTGACAGAAACAACACAGTCAGTCCGTGTTGGCAGTAACATCTCCAGCTCCATCACGCTGAGCCCCAGCATTTGTCAGGGCTGTGTTCAACCCACCACTGTTAACGCTGCTGACACATGACAGCATTCCTAGATTCATTTCAAACTGAATCATCCTTTGTTCATGACACAACAGTGGTTGGCCTCATCTACAAGAGTGACGGGATGGCATACAGAGAGGAGGTAGTGGCTGGTAGAACAGTGCAAGTACAACAACTTGAGTCCCAATGTGGACAAGGCCAAAGGGATAGTGTGGACTTGAGGAAGTTGCAGGCTGACCACTCCTCACTGTGCGTACATGGCTCCTCTGTGGAGACAGTTAGGAGCACAAAGTTTCTGGGAGCACACATAATGGATGATCTCGCCTGGTCCCTCAAGACCACGTCTTCGGTCAAGAAAGCACAGCAGCATCTCCAGTTCCCAAGGATATTGAGGTGAGCAAGTCCCTCTCTCCCAGTTTATGGAGATTTTACTGGAGCACCATCAAGGGTGTCCTGACCGGCTGCATCACCATCTGAAATGAGATGGCAAGGCATCTGACCGCATTTCCGAACAAAGGATTGTGAGGACTGCTGAGAGAATCACTGGGGTCTCTCTTCCACCCATTGGAGATAATTATCAGGAGTGCTATGTGCACAGGGTGCTTAGCAATATCAATGATCCCTCCCATCTGTCCAACAATCTCGCTGACCCTCTACCATCAGGCAAGATGTACCGTAGCATTAGGACAAGAACTATTAGGATGGAAAACAGCTTCTGCGCTCAGGCTGTTTAACTACTGAACTCGCTGCCACCACATATGAAACTCATCATACACCTCATCACATATGAAGTGCCAGTAGCTTTATACTGTTTACTATCTAATTTGTATTGTATTTGCCCCTTATTATTTGTTAGTTTGTTTGTGGTAATAATACTTTATGTGTTATATGTGTGAGTTATATGTACTGTGTTGTGCACCTTGGTCTGGAGGAATGTTGTTTCATTTAGTGGTGTACACGTGTCCAGTTGAATGACAATAAACTGAACTTGAACTTGAGATACTGTTTGCCTTCCTGACTGCTTACTGAACTTGCCTTAACTTTTAGTCCTTTGTATACAAGGATGCCCAAGACCCTGTAACACTGTTCAACCTCTCACTGTTTAAAAACACTTTGCATCTTTCTATTAATTTTACCAAAAGTTCATAATTTTCCACATTGTAAATCACTTGTGATGTCCTTGTTCATTCCACCTCGCTACATCTTTCTGAGACTGCTCTGCATCCTTCCCACATTCCATATTAGCACCTGGCTATACGATAGTTGATCCTCTGATCTGAACTCGGTCATACTATTGTAACACCCTGGTTCCCATTTTTAATGCTATGCTCTTGGTATTTCATTTTGGCAGTTCAGTAAGAGCAGTTTGATCTGCTATCAGCCTGTTTGGGTTATTGTTGAAGATAAGGGATGCTGGAGAGAACCAGTCATAGGATTCGACCCGGTGGGGGACCATGATTCCATGGAGCCAGGTGCCGAGATCGATTAAGGATCGCTGAATATAGGTTTTGGGAAGAGTCGAGCTCCAACTTGTTCACATTTGACTGCTTGATTATAATGGGTTCTTTTAGTGTTTTCTTTCTTTTCTTTACTAACCCTTTAGTTACTTTAAGATTCATAAATATAATTCCTTTAATTGTATGCAATGTACTATCTGTTGCTTCTTGACACTGAGTTGTAACAGGGTAGCAAATGACACAGCATCCACACAAACCAGGGTTTGGAGTGGGAGAGCCGTTTCAATCTCAGGGGTTTGGTGGGACCGGAGTGTGTATTCCCTAGACTTACACAGCCAAGGAACCAGTAGGGTTTCACTATAAATTTTCAACAGCTTGATCCCCAACCACACTGGATACAGCCTCCCAAATAGGAAGTCCCTTTTATCTCTAGTCTGTTTTCTATCCATTAACTAATTCTCAACCAATGCAAATAAATTACGTTTCTTTGGGAGAAACAACTACAGTTAGAAGTTACAGGTAGTTGCCATTACTAGAAACGAGAGATCCTTAAACTGTTTGAAATATAACCTATAAATTTTCATTGTTCTTCAGAATAAGAATCATATTTATTATCATTTTCATATGACGTGAAATTTGCTGCTGTGCAGCAAGGGTAGAGTATAAAGATATAAATATCTATAATTTACAAAAATAGATAAATATTGCAAAGGAATAACGAAATAGTGTTCATAGCTTCATGGACCATTCAGAAATCTGATGATGGAGGGGAAGAAGATGTTCCTGAATCATTGAGTGTGGGTCTTCTGGCTCCTGTACCTCCTCCCTCATGGTTTTAATGAGATTAGATTAGATTATGAGGATACTCAGTCCTCAATTATTGTCATTTAGAAATGCGTGCATTAAAAAATGATACAATGTTCCCCCAGAAAGATATTTCAGAAACACAGGACAAGCCGAGACTAAAACTGACAAAACCACATAATTGTAACATATAGTTACAACAGTGCAAAGCAATACCGTAATTTGATAAAGAGCACGGTAAAAAAAAGACTCAAGTCCCGATAGCCCCATCATCTCTTGCAGACGGTAGAAGGGAGAAACTCTCCCTGCCATGAACCCCCAAGCGTCACAAACTTGCCGATGCATTGGAAGCACCCGACCGCAGCTGACTCTGAGTCTGTCCAAAAACTTAGAGCCTCCGACCAGCCCTCTGACACCGAGCACGGAGCACCATCTCTGCTGAGTGCTTCGACCCTGCCCCGGCCGCCGAGCAACAAGCAAAGCCAAGGACTCAGGGCCTTCCCCTCCGGAGATTCTGGATCACACAATAGAAGCGGCAGCGAAACAGGCAATTCAGAAGTTTCACCAGATGTTCCTCCATGCTCTCACGTCTGTCTCCATCAAATCAGGATTGTGCACGGCACCCTACTTGACAGATAACAGATATCATTCACTGGATGGCCGCTGCAAGCTGCGTCGTGTCGCCATTTTCTCCTCCTCAGAAGGTATGTTCCAATTGGTGAGGGCCTTTAACGATGGATGCTGTTTCTTGAGACATTGCCTGTAGGGGTGTCTGACTCAGCAACCCTCTGAAGCCTCTTGTGATCCTGTGAATTGTAGGTCCTGTACCAAGTTGTGATACAACCAGTCAGAATCCCTTCCATTGTACATCTACAGAAATTAGCAATAGTCTTTGGGGATATACAAAATTACCTCAAACTCATATTGAAGTAGGGCCACTGGCAAGCTTTCTTTGCAATTGCATTGTTATGATGGGCCCTGGACAGATCTTCAGAGATGATGACGCACAGGAACTTGAAGCTGCTCATTCCCTTCTGCCAAAATCTCCTTAATGACGATTGCTGTATGTTCTTCTGACTTTTCCCTGAAGTTCACAATCAGTTTGTTAATCTTGCTGATGTTGAGTGTGAGGATGTTGTTGCAACAAGCTGATCTATCTCAAATGTACATCCTCTCGTCAACATGAGTTTCCACCAATAGTCTTGTTATTGGTGAATTTACAGTTGGTGTTTGCATTGTGCTTAGTCACATAGTCAAGAGTGTAGAGAGAAGGGATAAACATGCTTCCTTAAGTTGCACCTTTATGGATAGTCAGCAAAGAGGATATTTATTACCCATCTGCAATGATTGTAGTCTCCACATAAGGAAGTTCAGGATCCAGTTGTAGTGGGATGTATAGATGTATAGTTTTGAAGCTTGGTTATTAATACTAAGGAAATGATAGTTTTGAATGCCTAGCTGCAGTTGATGAAGCATAGCCTGCCGTGTGTCCTGTGGATGTTTATGCTCTCCAAAGCAGAGTGGAGAACCAGTGAGATTGTGCCCACTTTAGATGTGTTGTGAAATGGGTCACAAAGCTAGCTGTGCAATCAAACATCACTTTCTATGAAGAGACTAGGCTACAGGCTCAGAGCAGAATGCCCCTTCAGATACTTGGAAATAGGCATGAGTAAGAGACATGCTTTTACAACCCTACTGACTCTCAAAGCTATTTTGAATATACGTCTTCATACTCTGTTACTTAAGTTCCTCCATCTCTGGGTCTGCTCTCAGGACGACGCTTTTCCTTCTAGAACAACTGAGATGTCTTTTTTTCAAAGAATGCGGTTTCCTTTCCACCACTATCGATACTTCTCACTATATCTCCTCTATTTTCCATATATTTGCCTTCACCTCACCCTCCCACCATCATAACAGAAATATGGTTCCCCTTGTCTTTATCTATCATCATTCCATGAACCACTGAAACGAGCAAATCAAAGTTCAAAGTAAACTTATTATCAAAGTACATATTTGTAACCATATTGTCATGGTCCGGTCCGTGAAGTCTGCATTCCAGTTCACGGTCTGGTCCTTATTCCTTATTCCAGGTTTTCCGGTTTTCCCTTGTTCTGTTGGGTGCTCTAATTGATGCACCTGATTCTCATTTTGGGCTGGCTATATAAATAGCTCCTGGGTTAACCTTCATTTGCTGGACTGTTCCTTTCCTTCTGAAGCCTTTGCCTGCAATGCTGTCAAGTTCTACTGCTGGAGCAAGACTGGAGCCTTGCTGTGTCTAGATGAGGAACTGTCTTTTGTTGTTTGAAACTGTCTCTTTGTGTCCATGTGTTTGCTAGGTAGGTCTGGCTGTTTGCTGCTACCTTGTGTTTGGAGCTGTCTCTTTATCACCCAGAGAGTGGTGGATATATGGAATGCTCTGCCCCAGAAGACTGTGGAGGCTAAGTCTCTGGATGCTTTCAAGAAAGAGATGGATAGTGCTCTTAAGATAGTGGAATCAAAGGTTATGGGGATAAGGCAGGAACTGGATACTGATTGTGGATGATCAGCCATGATCACAGTGAATGGTGGTGCTGGCTTGAAGGGCTGAATGGCCTACTCCTGCACCTATTGTCTATTGTGCTCTTGCCTCTGCTGGGTAGGTCTGGCTGTTTGTTGCTACCTTGAGTGGATATCTGTCCCTCTGTGTCCTGTGTTCCTGTCTTCCAAGAGCAAGTCAAGGCTTCTGGGTCTTGTCCTGTAGCCATGTCTTGTCCTGTCCAGTCCTGTAGCCATGTCTTGTCCTTGCCTAGATTTGGGGTCTGAGCTAGAGTCAAGACCCAGGTTCTGGGTCCCTGTCCAGTCTCTGGCTCGGAGTCCTTGTCCAGACTCCTAGTTCCTTGTCCTGGTTCTGCTTTCCTAGTCAAGTCCTAACCCAGGCCCTGTATCCTAGTCTCGTCCAGGGCCTGCGTTATGTCCAGCGTCGTTTCTACCTGTCACACCTTGCTACCTTGATAATCCTAGTCCTGTTTCTAGTACTTTAGTGTCTGTGTCTTACATTTGGATCCGCACCAATGCCCACCTTATAACACATACTACCCTCAGATTCATTTTCTTGTAAGCATTCACAGTCAAACAAAGGAATACAATAAAATCAATGAAAACCTGTGTACAAACAAATACTGGCAAGCAACCAAAATGTAAAAGGAGACAGGTTGTGAAAATATAATAGATAGATAGACAGACAAATAATACTGAGAACATGAATTGTACAGTCCTTGAAAGTGAGTCTATGGGTTGTGGAATCAATTCAGTGCTGAGGTGAGTGAAGTTTACAATAATGGTTCAGTGCCTGATGGCTGAAGGGGAATCACTGGTGGTGCGGGACCTAAGGCTGTACCTCCTTCCCAATAGCAGCAGTGAGAAGAGGATAGTCTGGATGGTAGGGGTCCTTGACGTTGAGTGAGATATTTTTATGGTGGGACCACTGAGTTAGATTTTCAATCTCCCTCCTACATGCTGCCAGCAACAGTGTCATCTGCAAACTTATATATGGCATCTGTAATTTCTACAATCTCCAAAGAAAACTTAGCACCAAGTACATCTTTCCATAGGTGCAGTCGATGTTTCAGGCCGAGACCCTTCGTCAGGACTAACTGAAGGAAGAGTAAGGGATTTGAAAGTTGGAGAAGGAGGGGGAGATCCAAAATGATAGGAGAAGACAGGAGGGGGAGGGATGGAGCCAAGAGCTGGACAGGTGCTAGGCAAAAGGAATATGAGAGGATCATGGGACAGGAGGTCTGGGAAGAAAGAAGGGGGGGTGGGTATATACAGAGGGAGAAAAAAGAGAGTGAGAGAAAGAATGCATGTATAAAAATAAGTAACAGATGGGGTACAAGGGGGAGGTGGGGCATCAGCGAAAGTTAGAGAAATCGATATTCATGCCATCAGGTTGGAGGCTACCCAGATGGAATACAAGGTGTTGTTCCTCCAACCTGAGTGTGGCTTCATCTTTACAGTAGAGGAGGCTGTGGATAGACATGTCAGAATGGGAATGGGATGTGGAATTAAAATGTGTGGCCACTGGGAGATCCTGCTTTCTCTGGCGGACAGAGCGTAGGTATTCAGCAAAGCGGTCTCCCCGTCTGCGTCGGGTCTCGCCAATATATAAAAGGCCACACCGGGAGCACCCGATGTCTACTATAAGCCTACTGACTCTCTCAGCTATCTGGACTATTCCTCTTCTCACCCTGTCTCTTGCAAAAACGCCATCCCCTTCTCGCAATTCCTCCGTCTCCGCTGCATCTGCTCTCAGGATGAGGCTTTTCATTCTAGGATGAGGGAGATGTCTTCCTTTTTTAAAGAAAGGGGCTTCCCTTCCTCCACTATCAACTCTGCTCTTAAACACATCTCCCCCATTTCACGCACATCTGCTCTTACTCCATCCTCCCGCCACCCCAATAGGAATAGGGTTCCCCTGGTCCTCACCTACCACCCCACTAGCCTCCGGTTCCAACATATTATTCTCCGTAACTTCCGCCACCTCCAACGGGATCCCACCACTAAGCACATCTTTCCCTCTCTTCCCCCCCCCCTGCATTCCGCAGGGATCGCTCCCTACGCGACTACCTTGTCCTTTCGTCCCCCCCATCCCTCCCCACTGATCTCCCTCCTGGCACTTATCCGTGTAAGCAGAACAAGTGCTACACATGCCCTTACACTTCCTCCCTTACCACCATTCAGGGCCCCAAACAGTCCTTCCAGGTGAGGCGACACTTCACCTGTGAGTCGGCTGGGGTGATATACTGCGTCCGGTGCTCCCGATGTGGCCTTTTATATATTGGCGAGACCCAACGCGGACTGGGAGACCGCTTTGCTGAACACCTACGCTCTGTCCGCCAGAGAAAGCAGGATCTCCCAGTGGCCACAAATTTTAATTCCACATCCCATTCCCATTCTGACATGTCTATCCACGGCCTCCTCTACTGTAAAGATGAAGCCACACTCAGGTTGGAGGAACAACACCTTATATTTCGTCTGGGTAGCCTCCAACCTGATGGCATGAACATCGACTTCTCTAACTTCCGCTAATGCCCCACCTCCCCCTCGTACCCCATCTGTTACTTATTTTTATACACACATTCTTTCTCTCACTCTCCTTTTTCTCCCTCTGTCCCTCTGAATATACCCCTTGCTCATCCTCTGGGTCCCCCCCGCCCTTGTCTTTCTTCCCGGACCTCCTGTCCCATGATCCTCTCGTATGCCTTTTGCCAATCACCTGTCCAGCTCTTGGCTCCATCTCTCCCCCTCCTGTCTTCTCCTATCATTTTGGATCTCCCCCTCCCCCTCCCACTTTCAAATCCCTTACTCTTCCTTCAGTTAGTCCTGACGAAGGGTCTCGGCCTGAAACGTCGACTGTACCTCTTCCCAGAGATGCTGCCTGGCCTGCTGCGTTCACCAGCAACTTTTATGTGTGTTGCTTGAATTTCCAGCATCTGCAGAATTCCTGTTCTTTCCATAAGAATCACTTTCCACATGACTACCTCCCTCCTGGTACTTACACCTGCAAGTGTGACAAGTGCTACACCTGCCCTTACATCTCCTCCCTCACCACCATGCAGGACCCAAACCGTCTTTCCACTGATTGACACCTGGGATAATTTACTGTATCTAGTGCTCCTGGTGCAGTCTCCTCTGCATCTGTGAGACCAGATGCAGTTTGATGAATTGTTTCAACGAGACCTACACTATGTCCACCACAGAAGGCAATACCTGGTGGATACCCACTTCAATTCAGCTTCACTATCCCATTCTGACATGTCCGTCCATGGCCTCCTCTACTGTCAGGATGCAGACAGGTTGGAGGAGCAACATCCCACTTTCCACCTAGGTAGCATCTAACATGATGGCATGAACTTCAATTTCTTAAACTTCTGGTAATTACTCCCCCTTTTCTTTTTTATTCCCCTACCTGGTTACCCTTTCTCCTCTTCTCATCTCCTCACCTGCACATCAGCTCCCTCTGGTTCTCCTCCTACTTCCTTTTCATCCAGGGTCTACTGTCCCCTCTCATCAGATTCCTTCTTTAACCCTTAACCTCTCCCACCTATTCCCTCCCAGCTTCTTACTTCACCCCTCTACTCCACCATCCACCTCACATAGTCTCACCTTTCACTTGCCAGCTTGTACTACTTCTAACCTCCTCCTCCCCACAGTTCTTATACTGACTTCTAGCCCCTTCCTTTCCAGTCTTGATGAAGGGTTTCGGCTTAAAACATCAACTGTTTATTCCTTTCTATAGATGCTGCCAGATACACTGAGTTCCTCCAGCATTTTGTGTGTGTGTGTGTGTGTGTTGCTCAAGATCTCCAGCATCTGTAAAAATTTTTTTTGGGCATGTAAATGTAAATCTTCAAATGGAGACCAAACTCACTTTTTGAGTTAAAAGTTGTCTATAAATTGTGTGAACTGCTACACTGATGGTACATTGGCATAATGAATGGTAGAACATGACCTCACAATTAACAGTGAATCCTATTTGCTTCATCCTGTAACTTTACAAGCAGACCAAGATCTGCTTAGTAGAATAAGTTTTCACCTGTTTAAGCAGATGCCCATTGTTAGTAGTAAAAAGGTAAGCACAGTTTTTCAAAAAATAAATCTCAAAAATGCTACCATAAGCCTAAACTGACAGGGTGAAATATCCCTGTATGTGTATAAAGACACTGCCTGAGGTTCAGTGTGGCACTCTTCCAGAAGCATCTGATGTATGGATATTTTAATAGTGTTCTGAGAAAGGGTTGAAGGTCATCTTTCAGATGATATGTTATTTCAGGCAGCTATCCCAATTCAAGCAAACAGTTATAGATTGCTTCATATATTGTTCCAAGTATTTAAAATTACTATCTGAAGAGGTATTTTCCTCATGAATAATTACATTCAATGTGGCATGGTGGGAATTGTCAGTCGCGTCCCCAAGAGAACAGAAACTGGAGAGCTAGCTACTATTCCAATGTACCCTCTCGGCAAGGCAGCTTCACTTGTCATCTGTGTTCAATTACAGGCCATGGCAATTTAAGCTTCATCTTTGCTCATCTGGCTGGAACATTTTGTGAAGCTCTTTCCTGTGAAAGCCTTTTTTGAATGAAGACAAATGTTTTTAAGAAGCGTGCAGTGATCCCAAATGCCAGCAGAACAAAGTAGAGACTTGTGACTACTCTGGGGGTATAAAGATAAACACCCACTCTGCTAAACAGTAACAAGGACAGCAGCAAGGACTTGCATGGCATAATAGGCAGCTTTTGAAATCCTTGTAAAAGCTGTTTTAATTTTAGCTTTTTTTGAGAAAATATCCAATATAAAAACCTCACAAAGGACAAAGTCATTAGCAGGAAAAACCTCACAAGGAATAAAGGCATATAGCAAGAACACAAGACTTTTGGTTCATTGAGCCTACAGCAACCATCAAACCTGCCACTTGGCACTAATCCCATTTTATTCTCTCCCCATGCTGCTGTCACCGGCTCCAGATTCTACCAATCACCTACACACTCAGAACAATTTACTGGGGCCAATTAACTTAACAGCCTGCACATCCTGATGACGCAGGAAGCAATCAGACCATCTAGAGGATGTACTGAGGGCTGATCCCTCACAGCTCCAGCGATCCAGCTTTCAATCCTGATTGCCAGCGCTGTGTGGAGTTTATGCATTCTCATTGGGACCACATGTGATTCCTTTGGGGCTCTGTTTTTATCCCACACGCGAAAGACATGCAAATAGGTAGATTAATTGGCTACTACAAATTGCCCCTAGTGTGTGAATAAGATCTGGGGGGCAGAGAGATGAATGGGACTCTGTGGAGAATAAACTGGCAGTAGTTTAAATGAGTCCATTCACTGACTACACAGTTCATGTTCTCAATATTATTTATTTTTAATATTATTACTGGTTTTTATTTTTGTATTTTCACAGTTTGCCACCTTTTGTACATTCATCGATTGTCCAGCTTTGTTTGTGTGGTTTTTCATTCATTCTATTGTGCTTCTTGGTATATACTGTGAATGCTTGCAAGAAAGTGAATCTCAAGGTAGTATATGATGACATACAAACTTTGATAATAAATTTATTTTGAATTTTGAGTTCTTGTTGGTCATCATGGACTGGTGGGCTAACAGGTTAGTTTCCATGCTGTATGAGCCTACAATTCAAACGGAGAAGCTACAAATCACAAACTCAAACAATTCCAATTGTACTTTTAAATGCTCACACAAGCAAATCCTTCTGGTGTGGGGGCTACCTGTACAATAACTGTATTGGCTGAAACTTGCCTGTGGCAATTTTCTCTGTCCACAGAATCACGTCATGAAATGTGGCTCATTGCTTGCAGGAGTATCCAATCTTCTGGGCTATATCTGCTGATATTGGTGCTTTGGACTACTGCCAACAACTCTATAACCATATATTTATATGATCATCACAAGCTGCTAGCACTAAAGGTAAATTCCTGCACAGTATTTCATTAAGTAGCTTGATAAAAATAACAACCAGGAAAAGGGAAATCTTACTCCATACACCATGATCGTTGAAGAGGGGTTAGTGGTGTTTGCTAGGCCACTTCAGAGAGCAGCTATGAATTGACAATATACAGTCAGGTTATTTCCTAAAGGGTGTTAATGAACTCATTGATGGTTTATAATTTGTTATTTTCATGGGCATTTGCTTTTCTAAGAACAACTGCTTTTCATTTCCAGATTTGAATAGATTTTGAAGTCTCAAATTGCATTGGTGGGACCACAAAAACAATATGATTGTCTGTCAGAAATCTTCTCAGCTGAATGCCTTCTGTGCAACTTTCCGCAATGACTGATCAGTCTGAATTAAAGCCACAAGTGACATTGTGCCCTGCTCGTTCTCTCCGCACTCTTTTACATTATGTTCAATTTCAATTTTTCTATTTTGAACCATCCAAAATTAGATTGTCCCTCCACTCCAAATTACCACAGCTGACCCAGGAAACATCCTTAAGCTTCTTTCTCTTCTATTTTCAATGAATTATGCCAAGCTTTGTTTAATAGTTTGTCAGATGACTGGATCATTGAGTTCTCTAAGCAACAAGATTCCTGCACCTTGAATTTGCATGTAGTCATCCCCAAGCATTGACGGTTGCTAATTGGCTTAACCAGGTTCTCAGGGAGCATGGTGAGAAGGTAGGTCGTATTGCTTTCCTCCTCCATCTACGGTATGTGGGCACTTTTCTGATATCACCTGTATACACGTAATCAGCTTCCAAACACATGCTGATTCTACAATTTACAACCCTATTCTCCTGGCTCTTTATCTGCTTCCACGCCTGTCTGTTGAAATCATCGCACACACCCATCATCTCCCGATACAAACATTCTGAAGTTCCACACATGTTCCAGTGCAGATTTTAACTTCCCATGGAATCCACCATTCATTGGACAGGCCACCTGTTCTGAGACCCCGACAGTAATTTCAAAATTTTTAATAGCCTGAGACCCCGACAGTAATTTTAAAATACTGTTGATCACTTGGTATGGGTGTAACCAGGACATCTGCCACTTACAAAGCTGGGAAGAAAATGACAGCAAACCCTATTGTAGCATTAAGTAATCTTTACCCCATTATTATTTTGTAAAGTTTATATGTGGTATATGTATTGCATTCATGAAAACTTTGTTTCAATCAGTTGGCAACATTCCAGGTGCAGAGATTTGTTGTCAAGATTGCACTGTCCATAGAGTTTATTTTTAATTAGACTGCACTGAAATTGACGTTAGCCATTTGGAGGTTTGCTCTCTAAGACAATTTGATTTTCTTTGCAAAAGAATCCCCTCACCCCCCCCCCCCCCCACCCAAGCAGTTGGCCTGTGTGCATGTGTTTTTTTTTCACTTTCATTTAAAATTCTATTCTTCATCCAAAAACCACAATGCTCACAGGCAAGTGTTTTGCCAGGATTGTTAATAACTATAAGAATGGCACTAAAATCGAAGCTGTCAAGAATAGACTGTGATAAAAGTCAGCATTTGCAATTTCTGAATCTTTCTCCCATTCACGTCTGTTAACTTTGATCCTGAAAATTTCCTAGGGTCTTGAAAATTGGCGGCAGTAAGATGTACAAATCTCCAGTTCACTCAGGAGAGTCAAATGCAGGAGGGAGTGCGCTGATTGCTTTTAGAGGTCAGCGTCAGGGTGACTACTCTTTTCTTTTTGGTTGAGACAGTGCTCCTCTCAAGCGATTCTGTTCTAATCCTCTGAACAGTAGTGGAGCAGCATTTGTTCCACCGCTCCCAGCTCAGAAGGTCACATTCCATCCGCTCTCTCTGATGTTGTGCAGAGCCAGTCTCCAGACCCAACATTTTTAACTCTTCCTTTAGGCAGACATCTCCAGGCCTTGCAACTAACTTACTGCCTTTCCTGCTTGGTACCCATCAGCATCACTGCAGACCAGCAAAGCTGCTTCTGACATGCAAGTGAGTAAACCCTGCCCACTGTCCACTCCAGTGAAAGTGTAAGGCAAATGGAGCAAGCAGTGGGAGCTGGAGGTTATAGGATTATGTGTTGGAGCTGGAGGCCTGAGGGGGTGGGAAACAGGAGCTAGAGAAGGGAGATATCTGGTGCAAGCATATTAATTTCCTCACTAATGAAAGTAAACTCAAAACCCACCACCTTTCTATCCATAAATATCGCTTTTTTTTGAGAAAACAGACATTGATACTGCTCACATTCTTCTTGATCCAAATGTTCCTTTGAGATTTCTCCACCTGCATTCTATTCTCCACAGTCATGGAGTCTAAGAGAACTGCAGCACAGAAGCAGGATCTTTGACTTATGTAGTCCATGCCAAACTGTTATCCGGCCTAGTCCCATCAACCCTCATCTGGACCATAGTTCTTCATACCCTTCCCGTCATGTACTTATCCAAACTTCTCTTAAATGTTGCAATCAAGTCAATGTTATTTTGGTTTGGTTACACGTTGCCATGCATTGAAGGGATTGATGTCAAACTCAAGACAACTTTCTAATCAATCCACAGTTTTGCAGTTCTTTCCACAAAAATTACATCCAAGTTTTATGCAACATTCCCTATTGAGATCTGCTCTACATTTATTTTCTGGGAATCCTGCCATCATCTATCCCATTTTACCACAATTTCTATATAATTTCAGCACTTCCATAATAAATCATAAAAATCTGTTGTGATCCCAAACCACTGCTACTGATCAGTAGACACCTTCAGAAATCTAGGCTTGCCAGATTTTCGCAGAAAATGTCTCTCTATCTTATACCCTTCTGCTTTATTCCAAACTACATTTGAAATTTATGATATTCTAAGGTTATAAATGACTTCATTGCAAAGTTGGATTTCTACTCAGCATTGCCTTCAAATATTTAAATACTGTGTTTCTTTCTATCATAGGTTGTATGAGATGATGTTCAAAATTAATTTTAAAATGTATTTTAAAATGCCAAATGTTAAAATGTATTTTAAGTGCCATATAGCTCCTACTTTTTCAAAATAATAGTGATAGATCTCCTTGAGCTCTCCTTAAGATTGAAAATAAAAGAGAGAAACAAGTTTTGTATTTGCTTGCAAAAATGTCCATTGAAAACTTTAGGCTGATTATTTCAGCAGTGACTCACCCTGAATGATTCAGAATATAATAATGTATGATTTATAATGTGTGGTCAATCAATTATATAATTAGAAATTTAATCATCACAATCTGGCCTTGTATCATTTGATACTCTTAATCTTCTGATTGCTTTACAATAATTTTGCCAAGTCTGTCAAGTTATGATTTTGTGTGACTAACAAGCCAATGTGTTGATGCTTTATGAAAGAGTTTTTTCCTCCTAGATAGAAGTCTGTACCATTGAAAACTGCCATGAATCAACTCTTTGAGGAAAGTAGGTGTAAAAACTGGAAGGAGGAAACATACATAAGTACTCTTTTCCACTGGTTTCAATATATTTCATACAATATATTAAAACCTATTACTCATTATTCCCAGAATCGCAGTTTATGTTCATATTTCAGTTTCCACAGCAACTTGTTTCAAACAGTCATAATATAGGAATTGATTAGATTCAGAAAATATCATCATGAACTCCACACACGTACAGCAAACATTATAATTTAATAATTTTCCAATAATGGCCAGAGCTCTTCACATAAAAATTAATGTCTTGCAATAATTAACCCCATTAAGTATTTCATGAACCCTAAACAAAACCTCAAGTGCGATAGCAGGAATTGTTGCAGGATCCAAAAATCTAAAGTATTACTACTTGACCAGCTATCAATAATTAGATCAAGACCAACAAAAATAAAACAATCTGGATAATAATCAAAAGCAGCAAGACAAGGTCAAAGGGTGACCAAAAATAAGGAATTTTGATATAATACAATCTGTCTAACAAATGTGAACAATTCATTAAAATACTTGGACCAAATACTCACAATACTCACATCCAAGCATATAATAATATAATCAATCAAGAAGCAAACTACAAAACAATAAGAATCTGTACTTAACATCACCCTTCATCATTTTTAGGTTCACCACATGTCCCTCTCATGTTCACTGTTAAATGGGCCCACACATTTAAAATAAACCCTGTTACCAGCAAAATGAAACATGACCATACTTGTTTTGCATCTGAAATGGTGGATAGGAGCTACAGGGAGGTACTTGCCCCCAGGTTGCAGAAGACAGGCAATTGGGTGACTGTCAGGAGGAGGAAGAGAAATGGGCAGCCAGTGTAGAGTACCCCGTAGCCATTCCTCTTGATAATAAGTACATCACTTTGGATAATGTTGAGGGGGACAACTCACCAGGGGGAGTTGCAGGATTGGAGTCTCTGGCACTGAATCTGGTGCTGTGGCTCAGAAGAGAAGAGAGCTGAAGTGGAACTGCAGTAGTGATGGGAGATTCTATAGTGATGAAATTCTGTGGGCGCGATAGACCCAAATAGTATGTTGTCTCCTGGGTGCGAGGGTCAGGGGTATCTTGGATTGGTTTAATCAGACCATAAGATATAGGAGCAGAGTTAGACCATTTGGCCCATTGAACCTGCTCCACCATTTCATCATGGCTGATCAAATTTTCCTCTCAGTCCCAATCTCCTACTTTCTCCCCATATCCCTTCACGCCCTGACCAGTCAAGAACCTATCAATCTCTGCCTCAAATATACATAAAGACTTGACCTCCACAACAGCCTGTGGCAAAGAATTCCACAGATTCACCACTCTCTGGCTAAAGAAATACCTCCTTATCTCTGTTCTAAAAGGACACCCCTCTATTCTGAGAATGTGTCCTCTGGTCTTAGTCCCTCCCACCAAAGCAAACATCTTCTCCATTTCTGCTTTATTACAGCCTTTCACCATTTGATAGGTTTGAATGAGGTCACCCCTCATTCTTCTGAATTCTAGTGACTACAGACCCAGAGCCATCAAATGCTCTTCATATGACAAGCCATTCAATCCTGGAATAATTTTTGTGAACTTTCTTTGAACCCACCCAAGTTTCAGCACATTCTTTCTAAGATAAGTGGCCCAAAACTGCTTACAATACACTGAGTGAGGCCTCACCAGTGCTTTATAAAGTCTCAGCATTACATCCTTGCTTTTATATTCTAGTCCTCTTGAAATGAATGCCTACCTCACCACAGACTCAACCTGAAAATTAACCATTATGGTATTCTAAAGGAGAAGGGTGAGCAACCCAAAGTCTTGGTACATAATGGCACCAATGACATAGGTGGGAAAGATGAGGAAGTCCTGAAGAGAGATTTTAAGGAGCTAGGTAGAAACCTGAAAAGCAAGACCACTGGGGTAGTAATCTTCAGATTACTGCTTATGCTACACATCAGCAAGGGTAAGAATAAGATGATTCAGCAGAGGAATGTGTGGCTGAGGAGCTGGTGCAGGAGACAAGAGTTCAGATCTCTGGATCATTGGGATCTCCTCTGGGGAAGTTACGACCTGGACAAAAGGAACAGATTACACCTCTCAGAATAGAGGTATGTTGGGTCTGTTGCCAAAAAAGAATGAAATAAAACCATTAGAAAGAGGTGACACAGGAATGGAAGGTGTAGAATTGTTGTGGGTTAGAGCTAAGGAACTACAAGGGTAAAAAGACCCTGATATGATTTATATACAGACCTCTGAACAGCAGCAAAAATATGGTCTACAAATTAAATTGGGACATAGAAAATGCATGTCAAAGGGGCAGTGTTACGATAGTCATGGGGAATTTCAATATGCAGGTAGATGGAGAAAAATAAGGTTGGTGTTGGATCCCAAGAAGGGGAATTTGGAGAATGCAATGAGTTGGCTTTTTAGAGTGGCTCATGGTTGAGCCCACTAGGGTTCAGCTATTCTGGACTGGATGATATGCAATGAACTGGAATTGATTAGAGAGCTTAAGGTAAAGGAACTCCTAAAGGATAGTGATCAAAATTCACCCTGCAATTTGAGGAGAAGCTAAATATTTGAAGCTAATATGCCAGAATTAATCTTGCAATTTGAGAAGGAGTGTCATGGTCCGGTCCGTGAAATCCGCATTCCGGTTCACAGTCCGGTCCATGTTCCTTATTCCAGGTTTTCCCGTTTTCCCCAGTTTCTGTTGAGGCAGCTGATTCTCATTTGGGCTGGCTTCATGAATAGCTTCAGGATTAATCCTCTGCCGGCTAGATTATTGCTGTCCAAGCACCTTGTCTGTATCCCTTCTCTGCTCCTACCTCCTGAAGCCTTGCCTCGCCTGTAACCCTTGCCTGCACTGCTGTCAAGTTCAATTGCTGGAGCAAGATAAGAATCTGTCTATTCTTGTTTTGAACTGTCTGTGTCCATGCCTTCACTAGGTAGGTCTGGCTGTTTGCTGCTGCCTTGTGTTGAGAACTGTCTTGTTGTGTTCTGCATTCTGTGTATGAGCCCTAGCCCTACGTCCCAATTCTGTGTTCCATGTTCCCGCCTCGGCCAGGGCTCCGCGCTGCGGCCTCACCCTTGGTTTTGGGTCCTTCAGTCTCTGGCTCGGAGTCCATGTCCAGGCTCCTAGTTCCATGTCCTGGTTCTGCTATCCTAGTTAAGTCCTAGCCCAGGGCCTGCATCCTTGTCTTGTCCAGGGCCTGTGTCATGTCTAGTGTCCTTTCTTCCTGTCACACCTTGCTACCTTGATAATCCTAATCCTGTTCCTGGTACTTCAGTGCCTGTCTTGCATTTGTGTCCACCTCCCTGTGCCCCCACTGTGACAAGGAGAAGCTAAAGTCAGATGTATTAGCATTACAGTAGAGTAATGAGAATTCCAGATGAGGAATTACAAAATGGCTGGAGTTTCTGGGAGCAATTTAGAATGCAGAGGATAGATACATCCCAAAGAGGAAGAAGTATTCTAAACAGCAGGATGACACAACAGTAGCTGACAAGAGAAGTCAGAGCCAACATAAAAGCTAAAGAGACGGTATATAATAGAACAAAAGTTAACGGGAAATTAGAGGACTGGGAAGCTTTTATAAACCAACAGAAGGCAACTAAAAAAGTCATAGATAAGGAAAAGATGGAATAAGAAGGTAAGCTAGCCAATAATACTAAAGATGACACCAAAAGTTCCTTCAGATGTGTAAAGTGTAAAAGAGGTGAGAATAGAGGTGGGAGACACTAGCAGTATGGTGGAAGTTCCAGAGTATCAGGGGACAGAAGTGAATGAAGCTGAAAATACTAAGGAAAAGGTGCCTGGGAAACTGAAAGGTCTGAAGGTAGATATGTCACCTGGACCAGATTATCTACAGGCCAGGGTTCTGAAAGAATTGGGTGGCTGAAGAGATTGTGAACGTATTGGTAATGATCTTACAGGAATCAACAGATTCTGGCATGGTTCTGAAGGAATGGAAAATTACAAATGTCATTCCACTCTTCAAGAAGGGTAGAAGCAGAAGAAAGGAAATTATAGGCTGCTTAGTCTGACTTTAGCGGTTGGGAAGTTGTTGAGTCAATTAAGAATGTGCTTTGGGGTAGTTGGAAGCATATTAAAGGAAAAAAGCCTGGTTAGGATGGTTTCTACAGAGGAAAATCTTGCCTGACAGATCTGCTGGAATCCTTTGAAGAAATAACAAGCAGGATGGACAAAGGAGAATCTGTTGATGTTGGGTACTTGGATTTTCAGAAGTCCTTTGACAAGATGCTACACATGAGACTGCTTAACAAGTTAAGAGCCTATGGTATTACAGGGAAGATTCTAGCATGGATAAAGCAGTGGCTGATTGGCAGGAGGCAAAGAGTGTGAATGAAGGGGGACTTTTCTGTTTGGCTGCCAGTGACTAGTGTTCCACAGGAGGCTATGTTGGGATCACATCTTTTTAAGTTACGTGATTTGGATGACAGCATTGACAACTTTGTGGCAAAGTTTGCAGGCGATACGAAGATAGATGGAGGGGCAGGTAGTGTTGAGGCAGCAGAAGCTACAGAAGAACTTAGACGGATTAGGAGAATGGGCAAAGAATTGGCAGATGAAATAGTGTCAGGAAGTGTATGGTCATGCATTTTGGTAAAAGTGAAAGAGTGGACTATTTCCTAAGAAGTAAAGTTGCTCCCCTGCTGTTAGGTGCATTGGGTGGCAAACTTGTTATTTCTTTATTTTGTAGCATGGGGAAAAATGCAGGACAACAAATACTTTTTGGGTCTTAAATTCCTTTATTTGTTTTAGATGTTTTATTACAGAAAGAGGGTATCAAAATAAAAACGACAGAATAAATTTTTTTAAAAACTGTTTCTGTTATTACAATCTCAGCTTAATTTTGGACCACAATCTTGTTATGTATGTATGCAGTATGAAAATAACTAAAACAAAATATACAAAACCAATATGGTAGTGGCAATTTTTGGCACACACTTGCTTAACTTCCAAACACGTATAGGCTAGACGTTGAAATAAGTTCTCCTCACTCACGCTAGTAGGCCAATTAAGGAACTTGGCAATCACCCTATTCCAGCGTCGATTAATTTTACTCCTGAAAATCTTTCCGTACCAAACCTGGGAAAAGCATTCGAACGTCATCCTTTCTAGAACATGGCAACTCTTCATTCTACTCCACCCATGCAAAATGACATCAGTTTTCTCTTAAAGGCACAGGCAGCTATTTTAGCACTACCAAAGTGAATACGTAAGTGCAGTTTAACAATAAAAAAAACGGTCACCTGGTTACATTTAGTATTTGTTTGTTTTACAAGGCCAAGTTGCTAGTTTAACACTCAACCCAGCATGGGTGAAACTCCTGCAAGGAGCTGGCTAGATTTGAATCCAGAACCTTCTGTTCTGAAGTAAGGGTGCAGATGTCACTACACCACTGGCACAGAGAATTCAAAAATTTGAGCTGCAAGGTGACTTGGGAGTCCTCATGCAGAATTACCTAAAGGTTAATTTGCAGGTTGAATCGGTGATGAGGAAGGCAAGTGCAATGTTAGCATTCATTTCTAGAGGAGTAGAATATAAAAACAAGAATGAAAAGTTGAGGCTTTATTAGTCACTGGTGAGGCCTCACTTGGAGTATTGTGAGCAGTTTTGGGCCCTTATCAAAGAAAGGTGCTGAAATTGAAAAAGGTTCGAAGGAGGTTCATGAAAATGATTCCAGGATTGAAAGGCTTTTCATATGAGGAGTGTTTGATGACTCTGGGCCTATACCTATTGGAGTTCAGAAGAATTGGGGGGGGCGGGGTGGAATCTCATTGAAACTTTGAGTGTTAAAAGGCCTTGATATAGTGCATATGGAGAGGATGTTTCCTATGGTGGGGGAGTTAAACACCAGAGGACATATCCTCAGAATAAAGGGACATCGATTTAGAATGGAGACGAGGAGGAATTTCTGGAGCCAGAGAGTGGTGAATCTGTGGAACTCACTGGCACATGTTGCAAAGGCCAAGTCATTGGGTATCTTTAAAGCAGAGATCGATAGATTCTTCATTAGCCAATGCATGAAGGGATACAGGAGAAGGTAGGATATTAGGGCTGAAGGGGAAATGGATCAACCATGATGAAATGGCAGAGCAGACTTATTCGGTCAAAAGGTTCCTATATCTTATGATCTTAGAACATAGAAGACTATAGCTCAGGACCAGGCCATTCATCCCATAATGTCGAGCAGAACTAGCTAACAATCAAATCTGTGTGCAATTGATCTTTAAGCACCCTCCACATATCTGATGTGGACTTGCCAGAGAAAAGGTGTTCCCAATTAATGCTCCGTAATTCCTGCTGAATGCCCTTGTAATTTCCTCTAATCCAATTTAAAACTCCCTCTTCCAAGGACCATACATATTCTTATAAGATAAGGAGTCCTGGTCACTGTTCATTTACTGGAAGCTCAGTCACCTGCCCAGGCTCATTACCCTATACCAGGCTCAGTCACCTGCCCAGGCTCATTACCTTATACTAGGCTCAGTCACCTGGCCAGGTTCATTACCCAACACTTGTTTCCGTACAGCCCTCCTCTCATTGGATCAATCACATGTTGATTTAAGAAACCTTCCTGGGTTCACTTAACAAATTCTGCCCATCTAAATTCGTTCCACTAAGAAGGTCCCAGTTTATATTAGGGAAGTTGAACTCCCCCATGACAACAATCTTATTATTTTTACACATTTCCTTAATCTAATTACATATCTCTTCCTCAATGTCCCAGTGGCTATTAAGCAGTCTGTAGTACAATCCTATCAGTGTGATTGCACTCTTCCTGTTCCTGAGTTCCACCCAAATGGACTCAGTGTCTGACCCCTCCATTATGTCTCCTCTGAGTGTAGCTGTGATATTGTCCCTGATTAGTAGTTCAACTCCACCCCCTCTTATTTCCTCCTCTATCTTCTCTAAACCTTTGAAAACCTGGTAATTAATTACACATTCCTGCTTCTCTCTCAACTAAGTTTCAGTAATGGTTGCAACATGATCAATGCTCTAAGTTCATCACTCTTACCCATCATACTCCTAGCATTAAAATGCTATCTGAACTATTATATCTGTTATTTGGATTTTGCCTTTCAATACTTACCCTGACACTTACCTTCCAGCCCGAAACTTCCCTTACTGACCTCGGGCACTAATTCCAAGCCCCCTGCAAAACTAGTTTAAGCTCTCCTGAGTAGCCCCAGCAAACCTCATGGCCAGGATATCGGTTTCCCTCCAGTTCGGGTGCAACCTGCCCCTCTTGTCAGGTCACTCCTTCTGAAGTGGTTCCAACGATCTATGAATTTGAAATCCTGTCCCCTGAACCATCTCTACAGCCATTAACTCATCTGTGCTATCACCCCATTCCTACCCATATTAGCTTGTGGCACAGAGAATAATCCAGAGATTACAACCTTGGAGATTCTTCTCTTCAGCCTCTTTCCTAACTCTATACTCACTATGTAAGACCTCTTCCCCTTTTCTGCCTATATCATTGGTGCCAATATGCACAAAAGCCTCTGGCTGTTCCCCTTCCCCCTTAAGAATATCCTGCAGCTGTTATGAGACATCATGGACCACAGCACCCGGGAGGCAACAGACCATCCTAGTGTCTCTTTTGCGGCCATAGAATCCCCGTTCTGTCCCCCAACTGTCGAGTCCCCTATAACTACCGCACTACCTGACTTTACCCTTCACTGTTCAGGCTCAGAGCTGCCACAGCGCCAACAGCCTGGCAGCTGCTGCCAAGATTGGATGGGTCATCCTCCCAACTCCCAGCAGTATCCAAGGGAGTATGTTTGTTGCTAAGGGGAATGGCCTGCACTGATTTTTTAATGCCCTTACCTCTTCTGGTGGTCACCCATCTACTGCCTGAAGCCTGCACTCTGAGAATACCAACTCTTCAAAAGTCTCATCTATTATATCTTCGACCTCCCGAATGTTCCAGAGTACATCTACCTCCAGCTCCAACTTCTTGACCCTGTCATTCAGGTGCTGAAGTTGGGTGCACTTCCCACAGAAGTAGTCATCAGGGAAACTGTCAGGTATCCCAAATTCCCACATCCGACAGGAGTGGCATTCCATCCTGACAACTCTGTACTAGTAAAAGAAGAAAGCTTGCCTCTTCTCAACTATGCCTTTGCCTGTTCATGCCGAAGCCTTCCCACTCTATTACTGGCATTCGCAAGCAATGGCCGGTATGATTGAGCCTACCCTCCTTTCATTTGCAGCGTGATAAGGCCTCTGACACCAACACTTTCCACACCTGCACAGTCCAAAAGGACCGTCCTTGCCCCAATCTGCTCCTTTTATTGTCTCTCCGGACTTTCATGGGGCTCTGGCCCAATACACACTCCTCTTGTCTGAGCCCCCGAGAAAAGTATTTTGGTCTTATAGTCTTAATTCCAATCAATATTAGACTACCTTACCTCACAAGGTTAATTTCTGGCTGCAAATTAATAAATGGTAAACTTTATTTAACTCTCCTAATGATATTGAATCTGGGCCATAAAACATTTCATAACTGCTTCTGAATTAGGCAAATTCAACAAAACAAGTTTCTCTGTCTGAGCATAGATCAGTTGATAAGCAATTTAAAAATATCATGGGTTGAAATATTCATGACAGCATGGTTACTTCTCGTGATTGGTTGGCAATTAATTCTTTCCATACAAGAAGGCTCTAAAATGAAGAGAATTCCAAGCTTGAGCTAACTTCAAAGTCTGTTGACAAACACATGCTTTAATCAATGAAATTGCTGCTTAAGTGGAGAAAACAGAGGTACCCAGAACTATCCTTGAAGTCCAATTAGCTACACAGCCCTGGATTTAGCTCTCAGCTGGAAAGGAATGTAACTTACTTTTTATCTCACTGACGGTTGTCCAGTTGTCTGTAGGGATTCCTTCATATCTAGCCTCTTTTCCACCCTCTACACAGGATCTGCAGCATCTGTAAATCGAAGATCTACTAGCAGAAACCTTCAACTGGTTAAAAACATAAAAGAATCTACTTCAAAAAAAGTGTCTGTTTTACCCGTTAAACATCTGGCTAGCAATGAACTTCAGTGCCAGATTTCCTGCTTCATTCACTTTTGGTTAAGACCACATGTGGATTTCAAAATGACTGTAGCTAGTCTATTTAACCAACACACACAAAATGCTGGAGGAACTCAGTAGGCTTTGTGATACCTAGTCTATTGACTAATTCACTTATGCTGGAACTCTCTAGTCAGTCGGCATGACCTAATAATAATAATGTTCATTTTAGTGTTATATTTTTGAATATGCATGCCCAGATATAATTGACAATTTAACTTAGTTGCACTTAGTTGAGACAACAAGTTAATGCATTTTCAAAATCTTTTAAGTAAAATAAATTTGATTTTGCCAAGCACTAACAAAGCTTGAGGTGGTAGAGTGGTGCAAACTAGTATATCTGTTGGCTCAAAGCTCAAGTGATTTCACTTCAATCCTGATTAATGGGGCGGTCTGTATGGCGTTTGCGCATTTTCCTCGTTACGGCTTGCGTTTCCACTGGATGGTTCAGTTTTCTCCCACATCACGAAAGTGTGCAGGTTGGTACATTAATTGGTCACAGGTGTGTAGTGAAGGACGGAAGTTGTGAAGAATTGATTTAAACAAAAAAAGGGAATTTGTGTAGTTTTAATATAAAGGGGCAGTTGATGGTTAATGTTGCCTCATGCACAGAAGTCTGGTCTCCAGTTGTATTGGGCTTCCTGCAACTAGATCAAGATCTTGTTCTGTTAAGTCTGTGTGGTAGCTGATGTGCTACAGCCACACCCAATGTTGAAAGAAACCTTGCACAGGCAACATTCACCTCACAGTATGAAGTTTGGGACCTGGAATGTCTGAGCCTACATGGCTAATTCTGGTAAAGGTGACAGTCTGAGAACTCCGTTTCCTTGGCATGACATTGCTGTACTGTATAAGAAGTTATAGAAAGATGATGGTGCTTGGGAGTGAGCTTTGCGACTAAGAAACAGCCTCTTCCTGCATCTCGACACTCACCCTGGAGATTTAGCAAACGCTTTATCATCCTTTGGCTGTGCTTAAACACCGAACCAACATGCCAGGTCAATGGATAGGTTTTGGCTTCAGAAAAAAAGTCTGGCCTACATCTTAAGTGGGAAGGAACGTGACCCCACTCCCCCACCTGGTAGGAAAGGAGCGGGAATGTTGGAGTCTGAGACAAACTAAAGATCAAGACACAGCCCAGTTCGCGAAAGTATTTGCACTTTCCATCAGCAACTTTGGACCTCATAAAACCACTTTGGAAGCAGAAGGTCCTTGCTCCTGAGGAACTGCCTAAGGATAAGTATGTGGATTTTATAAGCATCTATTAGTCTCATGAGACTATGGATTTGCGCCTTGGAAGGTTTCCAGAGCGCAGGCCTGGGCAAGGTTGTATGGAAGACCGGCAGTTGCCCATGCTGCAAGTCTCCCCTCTCCACGCCACCAATGTTGTCTAAGGGAAGGGCACTAGGGCCGATACAGCTTGGCACCAGTGTCGTCGCACCTGTGTGGTTAAGTGCCTTGCTCAAGGACACAACACACAGCCTCAGCTGAGGCTCAAACTAGCAACCTTCAGATCACTAGACCGACACCTTAACCACTTGGCCACCCGCCAACACAGTATGTGGATTAGCTGCTGCATTTCTGATGCCTTGGGAGAACTAAATTGGCTGCAACTGGAGAACATGGAAAGTACCATGCAAATATAGTTCTATTTATTATACATTCCATGCTCAGGAGAAATCATTGGTTTTGGGAGTAGAGTGCTTTCCCAGCTGCTCATTGCATATAGAGGTCACGTCCTGTACTTCCCTTGACTGAGAAACTGAGAATCCACCTCAGAGGATTGCTGGCCGTGGATCACCTGCACTGTTCCAAGGGGAGAAATGGGGACCCAGCTGGGTTAGTGCCTATTCTCAGCTCTGGGCCAGAACTCCCACCCCTCAGTCCCTTGAATGAGGGATTTCCATGGTCATGAGAAAGTTCAGTAAAGTGTTTTTTTTTATAATTTGATTTAATTCTATCAGTTCAAAAGTTTTTAAATTGTGTTTAGCCAGTTAAATATATAACTTTATTTTTTTATATTTTACTGGTTGAAAATGATTTTGAAAGCATGTGCATGTCTAAAAGAACCATAATATTGTATTTAAATAGCAGCTGTGGGGTCAGTGCATGGGCTGGGTGAGGTTCTATTCTACCCTGTGAGTTCTTTCAGAATGGACAACACAGTTCATGGGACCATGGTGGAAGAAGCAGCTTAATCCAGAGTGCAAGCTACCAGCAATCTCAGATCAGTCAAAGTGCTAGGCCGATATTCATATCCGGACAACATGAGAAAACAGCAGTAGGAGATCTGGGAGTTTCACTTCATTAAAATGGAGGTTCAGATTTAAAAATCTGTTGTGAATGAGTTAGGGAAGGTAACGACATAAGTCTTAAGATTTAGATTTTACAATGGTCCCTATCTGGTTTCCTTATTTCTAAGTTCTACCCATATAGCATCTGGATACCCCCCCAGAAATATCCTAAGTACTGCCTTGATGAAATAATCTGATGCACCAGTGGTCGGTAAAGTTGCCAATGTGACTCACTTGTTCAAAAAGGAATAAACACACAAGATAGGGAACTGGATGCTGGTTAGGTTAACAACTATAGTGTAAAGACTAAAGTCAATAAACAAAGAGGAAATAGTAACTTAAATACAATCAAACCTAGTCATCAAGGTTTTTGAAAGGTAAATGATGTTTGACAAATTTGCTTGAATCCTTAGAGGATATGACAAATGGACTTGATAGTGGGGAACTAGCAGATGCAGTGTATCTAGATTTCCAAAAGGTACATGATAAGACTAAATGATGCTTTTGGGATCTTGTGTAGCTGTGGTAAAGGCACCTGAAACCACAACTTGCGTCTACTCAAATGACTCCTGATGGTATTTAATGGGTATGCCTTTCTTTTAACACACTGCTGTCATCAGACCTTGTTTCCATTTTACCCTGACTGTTAAAACTGAATTTTACATCTTTGGACTAAGGCAATGTATTGGACATCCAGAATGGATGAGTTGCCTTCTCAATCTGGTTAATAAGCTTGGACACTTTTATGTAGTGATTTTTTTCAAATGCACATGTTGGGTAATTTGAAATTGGACTTGAGGACATCATCTTTCTTATACACATCAGTCAAGTCTCCCTTAGTCCCTAGTTTTTTTCATCAAGGTCACCCCAGGCAAGAATTTTAACAGGATGTTTAAATTATAGATTAAGAAGAAATGTGTTAAAACTTAAAATCCAAGGTATCAGATGTCTGCATCTAATCCTTCTACTCTAGTGAGTAGGTACTTCTGTATATTGAAGGGAGCATTTGTTATTTCCTAGATTGGGGGCATTTAGACTAACACTTGCGTTGTAAGAAAAATAAAGCAATCACAAATAACAGGTAAGCAACACACAGAGAATATACTAGAGGATATCAGCAAGTCAGGCAGCATCTATAAAATAGAATAAATGTCAATTGTTGATTCCCTCCATAAATGACTCCTGACTTGCTGAGTTCCTCCAACATGTAGAGTATTTTGCTCTATTTTTCCTGCACCTGTAGAATCTCCATGAGTTTATGACTTGCTGATCCACTGCACAGTCTCTTTGAGGTATGCCTACTCTGAAAGAGTTTAAATCCTCTCTTTGGTGGGAGTTCAGTGAAAGCCTCTCTCACTGCTCCTCCTCTGTGATCTCTGATGCCCCACCGATCACATGCTCGCCTAGGCTCACTACCACAGCCATGTGTTCTTCCTGGGAACTTGACACTATCATTATCTTGTGCCACATGGCTTCCAACTCCATTTCCAGGCCTCCTAGTTTGGGTCCAGCAAGGATCCTAGTTGCTTGTGTTCTGTTAATCGCTTCTCCTGCTGGATTCTACACACCATCCCATGGCCATGCAGAGATATCTGTGGGTCTTGTCTCACTGTTATGGCTCCTGGCCTCACTCTTTATCACCTGGCATGGTTCTATCCAGAACTTCATTCTCTGCTGGGTCCATGCCTTTAACAGTTGGTTCTTCCCCTTACAAAAGTCCATTTATAGCCAGACTGGATTAAGGGTCTCGGCCTGAAATGTCAACTGTTTATTCCCCTCCATGTATATGCTGCCTGATTTGCTGAGTTCCTCTGGAAATTTGCGTGAGTTGCTCTAAAAATTTGAGTGAATTGCTGAATCTCATGTGTTTACAAATAACAGGTATGTGTATACTTTAACCTGTAAAAAAAGTGTCTGTATATAGTACCAGAATTTACCTCTAACAAAAACATAGAGCTGAATACTTTTGCAATATGCTACTCAGCTTTGAATATGTCTTTGGATTTCTTTTGTGATCTCACTTTGATTTCTCATTCATGCCATTTGCAGTGATTTTAAGGTTCCTTTGACTCAGTCAAATGAGTTTGTCGCATTTGTTCATTTTCCTCTCCACATTTATTTTCATTGCTAGCTTTGCTTTTCCTTCGACCAGAACTTTCCATCCCTCATTTTGATCTCTATGTTCGTAGACCCCACCCTTCCCTTCTCTTTATTCTGTCTCATTCAGTTTTTGGCTCCACAGTGAACAGTGTGAAAGGTTTCTTTGTCAGCCATCATGATGGTTAGTTTGGCATTGCTTTAGAATGACTAAGAGAAGTACGCAAAGGGAAAAAAGGGCCTAAAAGTTTGGCCCTGCTGTAGAGTTTGGAGCAACACACACAGAATGCTGGAGGAACACAGCAGGTCAGGCAGCATCTATAGAAATTAATAAACAGTTGGCATTTCAGGCTGAGACCCTTCTTTAGGACTGGAAGGGAAGACCATAAGGCCAAGGAACACAAGAGCAGAATTAGGCTATTGGCCCATCAAGTTTGTTCCACTATTTCATCATGGTTGATCTTTTTCTCTCTCTGCCCCAATCTCCTGCCTCCTTCCTGTAATCCTTCATGCCTTGACTAATCAAGAATCTATCAACTTTTGTCTTAAATATACTCAATGATTTAGCCTTCATAGCTACCTGTGGCAATGAATTCCACAGATTCAGCACTTTCTGGAGAGAGAAATTCCTCCTCATCTCTGTTCTAAATGGATGTCCTTCTATTCTGAGGCTTTGTCCTCTGGTCCTAGACTCCACCATCATAGGAAACATTCTGTCTACATCCACGCTTTTGAGGCCTTTCAATATTCAATAGATTTCAATAAGATCCCATCTCATTCTTCTGAATTCCAGTGAGTACATGCCCAGAGCCATTAATGGGTATCCTTTCATTCCTGGAATCATTCTCGTATACCTCCTCTGATGTCAGCATGTCCATTATTACATAAACAGCTAATGATGCTCTGAGTAAGGCCTCACATGTGTCTTATAAAGGGCTCAACATTACATCCTTGCTTTTATTTTCTAGTGATCTTGGAATGAATGCTAACATTGCATTTGCCTTCCTTACCATTGTCTCAGCCTGCAAATTAACCTTAAGGGAATTCATCATGGGTACTCCCAAGTCTCTTTGCACCTCGGATTTTTTAATTTTCTCTCCAGTTAGAACATATTCTATGCTTTATTTCTTCTAATAAATTACATGACCATATACTTCCTGACATGGTAGTCCATCTGGCATTTCTTTGCTGCCCATTTTCCAAATCCTTTGAGTCTTTCTGCAGCTTCCCTGCTTCCTCAACACCAACTGCCCCTCCACCTATCTTTGTCAGCTGCAAACTTGGCCACAAATCCATTAATTCTGTCATCCAAATCATTGACATATAACATAAAAGGAAGTGGTCCCTGTAGAACACCAGTGGTTACTGGTAGCCAACCAAAAAAGGCTCCCTTTATTCCCACTCTCTGCATCCTGCAATCAGCCACTGATCCATACATGTTAGTATCGTTATTGTAATACCATGGGCTATTAACTTGTTAATCAGCCTCATTTGCTGCATCTTGTCAAAGGCCTTCTGAAAACCCAAGAACACAACATCAACCGATTGTCCATCTTGATTGGTCAGGCAAGATTTTCCCTTAGAGAAACCTGCTGACTTCAGCTTACTTTATCATGTGCCTCCAAGTATCCTGAATCCAAATCCTTAACAATCAATTCCAACATATTCCCAACTACTGAAGTCTGGCCAACAAGCCTATAAATTCCTTTCTTCTGCCTCTCTCCCTTTTTGAAGAGTTGAGTGATATTTGCAATTTTGAAGTCCTCTGGAACCATGCCAGAATCTATTGGTTCTTGAAAGATCATTATTAATGGCTCCATAATCCCTGTAGCTGCTATTCAGAACCCTGGGGTGTACACCATCTGGTCCAGGTGACTTATCTACCTTCAGACCTAGTACCTTCTCCCTAGTAATGGAACTTCACTCATTTCTGCTCTGACACTCTTGAACTTCTTGCATACTGCAAGTGTCCAACAGTGAAGATGGATGCAAATACTTATTCAGTTCATCCTCCGGAAAGCAACTAAAAAGACATAAGGAGGGAAAGGATGGAATACGAAGGTAAGCTAGCCAATAATATTAAAAATAATGTCAAAACTTTCTTCACCTTCCTTGTCCCTCATTACTAACTCTCCAGCATCATTTTCAAGCAGTCCAACATGTACTCTCAACTCTTTTACTTTTTATATATGTGAAGAATCTTTTGATATCTGCTTTAATATTATTGGCTAGCTTACCTTTGTATTCCATCTTTTACATCTATGTCTTTTTAATTGCTTTCTGGAGGTTTTTAAAAGCTTCCCAACCCTCTAACTTCACAATAATTTTTGCTCTCTCCTTGTCTTTTATTTTGGCTTTGACTTCCCTTGTCAACCATGGTTTCATCATTCTGCCTTTATAAAACTTTTTCTTTGAGATGCATCTATCCTGTGCCTCTCCAATCAATTCCGCTCCATTGCACAAACAGCCAATCTAGAATAGCTGATCACCTAATGGGCTCAACCACAAGCTACTCTAAAAAGCCATTTTGTAAGTATTCTATAAGTTTTCTCTTGGAAACCAGCACCAATTTATCTACATATTGATATCCCCCATGACTGGCGTAACATTGTCTTTTTGATATACCTTTCCTATCTCCCATTGTAATTTGTAGCCCGGATCTTTGCTGCTCTTCAGAGGCCTCTATATAACTCCCATCAGGGTCTTTCTACCCTTGCAGTTTCTTACACTACCAACAAGAATTCTACATCTTCCAATCTTATGTCACCTCTTCCTAAGGATTTGATTTTATTTTTTACTGACAAAGCCACCTCTCCAACCTCTGCCTACATGCCTGTCATTTTGATATAATACGTATTCTTGGATGTTAAACTTCCAGCTATAATCTTTCAGCCATGACTCATTGATGGCCAGAACATCATACTGCCATTCTCTAAATGTGCTACAAGTTCATCTACTTTATTCCATATACTACATGCATTCAAATATACGACTTTCAGTCCTGTATTCATCACCCTTCTTGAATTTTCCCCCGTTACATTGCAACTTATGCCGTTGACTACAATTTTGCCCTATCATCAGCCTGTCTTAGCTAGCAGTCTCACTACATAGTGCCTCTGTTTCTAAACCAACAGCCCCACCCTCAGCCCTATCACTCCAGTTCCCATCTCCCTGCCAAATTAGTTTAAACCCTTTGAACAGCTCTATCAAACTGCCTGCAAGGATACTGGGCCTCCTCGGGTTCAGGCGTAACATATTCCTTTTGCACAGATCATACCTTCCTCTGAAGAAATACCACTGATTCAAAAATCTTAACACCTGCCCCCCCCCCCCACATCAATTCCTCAGCCACACTTTTATCTGTCAAATCATCCTCACAGGCACGTGGCACAGGCAGCAATCCAGAGATTAGTATCCTGGAGGCAACACGCCCAAAATGCTGGAGGAACTCAGCAGGTCATGCAGCATCTATGGAAAAGAAGTATGGTTGATGTTTTGGGCCGAGACCCTCAGGCAGGACAGTTGACCTTTCTGGCCGAGGTACTTCAGTTACTACCCTGGACCTCCTGCTTTTCTGCTTTCTACCTCGCTCAGGATCTCTTCACCTTTTCTGGCTATGTAATTGGTGCCAATATGTACCAAGACCCTCCCCATTTAGAATGCTGTGGACCTGATTCGAGACATCCCTGACTCTGGCACCTGGGAAGCAACATACCATCTGAGTGTCCCTATTTCTATTCCTCTAACTATGGAATCTCCTATTAGTACTGCAATCCCCTTTCCCACTCTACTCTTCTGAGCCACAGCGCCACACTCAGTGCTAGAGACCCAGTCACTGCGGCTCCCCCCGGTAGGTCATCTCCCTCAACAGTATACTTATTATTGAGTGGAACGGCCACAGGGGTTCACTGGACTGTCTGCCCATTTCCCTTCCTTATCTTGACAATCACCCATTTACCTGACTCCTGCAACCCTGTAGCTCCTATCTATCATTTGAGCCTCAGTGCACCTGGTGCAGATGTGGTTATCTGGGAGGCTGTAGCTCTCCCAGAACACCCATATCTTATACAAAGAAAATAACACTGCCCCTGGAATCATTCTCACTGCTCTAACTGTGCCCTAATAAATGGGGAATGAAGAATAATAAAGAAGAAGAAGAAACTTACCAGATACTTACTGTACCTTGCCCAAGCCTGATCTTGCCTCAGCCTGAAGAGCCAAAGGCAAAGCCTGCCCACTCTAATACTGACCCACTCCAACAATGGCTGTTCCACTTGCACCTGCCTTATTTTTATTTACCCTTGCTAATGAGACATGTGTGAAATCACCTCTTCTTCTCACACTCCCATTCACTGATTGGGCGCAATTCAAGGAGGAAGATGCCAAAATAAAAAGGTGTTGGGGGGGGGGCGGGATTGGAAAGCAGGTAGTTAGAAGATGATCAGTGTTGACAGTTTGGAGTTCATTATTCCATTGAAATATCAGGCTAAACATTTACAATTATAAGATTGAAGAAGGACATTCTTTTGCCAAGGAAACTAGCAGTAAAAAATTAATCTGCATATTCTACAATAACAGCATATTTAGCTGTTTTCAAGTGGGCAAGCACATTCTGACATGCCTGAGATAATGTGTTTGTCGGAGATGAATGATAATACTTTCCACTATGATGTGTTGGGATATGATATCTCCACCAGGTTACAAGGCTGCATTCCAAAATTTGCATTCAAGATAATAGATAAGAACAAAAAAAGACCCTTCTTGCCCCTTCACCCAAGACATTACCTCAAGGTAGGGCCAGAATTAAAATACATGCAGAGCAAATAAAAATACATCAGGTTGCTCCTCAATGATAATTAAACCATGTAATATCGGTAAAATGTCAATTAACTTTTCCCTAAGCATGTATGAAAAATCTCTATTCTGTACTGTTAATGGCAATGTGTGGACTGGGCCCTGGCTTTCCTGCAGCTGCAAGATTAATAGAATGAATACACATCTGTTTTCCGGTTCAATAGATCCATATAATTTTCTGCTCCAAATAGGATCAGTAACAAAATGCAATGATCGCTAGGTATATTTTTATAAATTGTTTTATATTGGTTCATTTGAACGTGAGTTGTCTGTAACTATACAGCAAGATTACATACAAGAGAAAATCTGCAGATGCTGGAAATCAAGGCAATACACACAAAATGCTGGAGAAACAGCAGGCCAGGGAGCTTCTATAGAAAAGAGTAAATCATGTTTTGGGCCGAGAACCTTCATCAGGACAGGAAAAAAGAGATTAGAAGTCAGAGTGAGAAGGTCGGGGGGGGGGGTGGGAGGAGAGGAAGAGGTTCAAGATAATAAGCGATAAGTGAAACTGGGAGGGGCAGAGTGGATGAAGTAAAGAGCTGGGAAGTCAATTGGTGAAAGAGGTAATGGGCTGGAGAAGGGAGAATCTCATAGGAGAGAACAGAAGGCCGTAGAAGAAAGAGAAGGGGGAGGAGCACCAGATGGAGGTGATGGGCAGGTAAGGAGATAAATTGAGAGGGGATTAGGAATGGGGAATGGTGATGGGGGGGCAATAACTGGAAGTTTGAGAAATCGATGTTTATGCCATCAGGTTGGAGGCTACCCAGACTGAATATAAGGTGTTACTCCTCCAACCTGAGTATGGCCTCATTGTGGCGGTAGAATAGGCTGTGGAGGGACGTTCCAGAATGGGAATGGGAAGTAGAATTGAAATAGGTGCCCACCAGGAGATCCCGCTTTTTCTGGTAGGTGGCCCTTGAAGTGGTCTCCCAATCCACATCGGGTCTCACTGATATACAGGAGGCCACACCGGGAGCACCAGATACAGTAGATAACTCCAACAGACTCATGGGTGAAGTGTCGCCTCACCTGGAAGGACTGTTTTGAGCCCTGAATGGCAGCGAGGGAGGAGGTGTAGGGGCAGATGTGGTACTTGTTCAAGTTTATGTTATTGTTTTAGTTTGGCCTATTGGATTAAATTAATATTGTGGCAACTTATTCTTTTATGCTCTAATAACTTCCTTCTTTTTACCAAAAGTTTGCCTTTTGCTATCCAGCAGGACAGCCATATATCCATTTTGTAGATGGTGAGGGTAATTAGTATTTGTCAATTAATGCTGAAAATAGTCAGCAGGTTAGACAGCACCTGCAGAAAAAGAAACAGGAGTTAATGTTTCAGATCAAGGACCCTTCATCAGAACTGGAGAAGTGAGGAAAACAAGTTAATTTAAGTTGCTGAGATGGTGTGGGAGGAAAAGGTAGATAAACAAGAATGTCTCTGAAAGTGTGAAGCGAGGGTTGACAAGCAATTCCATTGCTTATGGAACTGCTTGGATGAGAGACTAACGAGGGTAGTTGGACAAGTACATGAACACAAAGGGCACACAAACAGGTGAAATTTAAGTCAGAGCTGCAGCTGAAACCTAAAGAGGAAAGGAGCACAGTGGAGATGTCCAGCAGCTGAGGAGAGAGGAAAAGCTGGGTTAATAAACCTACAGCAGAGCTGACCAGCACGTGCAGACTCCAGATGAGGTGCTCTTTTTCAACCTTGTACTGGACCTCATCAAAACAGTGCGTCAGAAGGGTCAGTGTGGGAAGGGAAATTAAAATGGGTTGGGGGGTGGGGGCGATCAGAAGGTAAGAATTATTTCTGTGGATGAAATAGTTTTCCCAACTTGTGTTTGGTCTCCCAATGTTTAAGTCTATTTGGGCACATCAAAAGTAAAGGCCACATTGTTTGCACCTGGGACATTTGCAGTCAAGAGGTTCTTAATCCATCCAATATTAGGAAACATGAATTTGTACATATGTAGCACGTGCCCTGAGCTCCTATACAGCCAGGTATTTTTTGAAGTACTGTCACTGTCATGGAAGTAACAATAGATGATTTAAGGTCCTGTAAATTGTGATGTGATAATGACTGGGTAACTGCTTGCAGGTGTTTCTTGAAAGGGAACTATCAGGCAAGTGATCATCCTTACACTTTTTTTAATATTGCCAAGAAATTAGCTTGAGAGACCAGTGGGCCTTTGTTTAATGCCTTCTGCAAAAGACCACTCTCTCTACAGCAATGAAATATACCCACATTCATGAAGTGGGTCTTGAAGTTATTGCCTATGGACTTGGGCAAAGGTACTCCCAGTGAAGTCAAGACTGACACAAGCATGCAATGTAAACACAAATTACACAAAATGCTGGAGGAATTCAGCAGACCGGGCTGTATCTATTGAAAAGAGTAAACAGTGGACATTTTTGGCACAGACCCTTCATCAGGGTGATCAGAAGATACAGGACTGTCCAGTTAATTTGCTGAACAGGAAGTGAGCACACTGAACAGCAGAAAGTTGTCCCCCACAATTAGCAATAACTCTGCCAAGTCTGGCTGCCAAAGGAGGAAGTTTGGGCACGGGGTGAGGAACCTCATCCCGTAAAAACTTAGAGCTACAGAAGTGCCAACAGAAGCTCCAAAGACCTCAGCCCTGGGAGAGAAAAGGTCTTTGTCTAGAAGATGTATGAAGCCGTGTGGTGACAGTGGAAGCCAAAGAGCCGATCAACCTTCGACCCAGGACAGAGGACTCTGGTATGCTGCTGTTAGCGGCCTATGCCCCACTAGGGGTGATGGGCTTCAGAAATGGAAGACAATTGCCAATAGCCAAAACTCCACGACTAGAAGAGTTGCAGCCTCACCTTTCTAGTAACCCAGGTGTGATCCTCATTTTTACTACTATTAGAATAGAGTTTGCTTGTTCTCCATTTCCTCACAATGCTCCAGTATCCTCCCATGTTTCAAAAGCATGAGGATAACTACATATCTCATCTCACCCTTAAATAATGCATAATATCAGCCTCTGAGCTAATTATTAGATACATTAAATCAAAGAGTTTATTAATGTCATTCAATTCACATACTATCATATTTTTCTTTACATTGTTGGCAGGTGATCACATTGGACATGTCAGCATTTAAAAATGGAAGAGAAGAAGCAGTAGCAGACAATGCAGCAATGTGTCAAAGGGCTCCATCCCAGTATCAGATTGCTGAGCGTGTTAAATCAAATCATTTTACTCTTCTGCTCTGAATATCCATCTTCTTGTTCTCTGCTACTCCAAAGGTGTACAAGGGTCAAGGTAATCTGGAGAATGTGTGGGTGAAATAGGCATGGAAGTAGCTGATAGAGTAGTCTTTCATAGCTCTGCTTCATAACTATGCATGGACCCAACCAGTAATGACTGCCCAACAATGTAGAATGCTATTAATGAAGGCAGAGTGATAAAGCCATCCCTGTCCTCCACCACCAAACTGCTGTCCGTAACTGTATACCCATCACATCCTCCAAGAGAAAGAAAACCTTGTTGCTTTGTGTGCTTCAGTGATATGCCTGTCATGGTTCAATTGCCATGGTGTGCCAGGTGTGAGATATGGGTGTGAGGCTTGCTTCAAAGCTAAGTGTCTGAAGGGGCAGATGAGCAGCTGTGAAGTTCAATATCAGTGCTGATCGATGGTTATGATTGAAAGATCAGTGATGAGATTGAGTCCATTGATTACCAGCAGACTTGTAGTGCAGGTGGTGGGATATGGTGTTCATCAAGCTTGAGTATACTTATGGGATTATTCAGATCCCTAAGAAACCTCAACCAGTAGTTTGGCTCTCCCTTCCTGCTGTTTGCACACCAGGAAGGGCCTTCAGGCTTGTTGTGGGAATACTCAGATCCAGTGTAACATCAGAGATCCATGGAGAATGGTCTCCTCCTGTGACATGCCATTCTTAAATAATCTGCAGTTCAGCATCAGCTGTAGAAAGTACTTTCAAGCACAGTGAACCTCTCCTAAGAGGTGCACGCTGACTCTAAGCATCAGTAATTGGTAGCATCCATTCTCAACACTGAACCCACAATTATTGAAGTGGTAGACCAATGAACTGTGAAATTAGTGCTGGCTCTGCATACCAATCATTACAGTGAGTAATAAGACTTCCTGCATTGGAAACAACATGCTGGTTTAATATAATCCCTTTGTTCATTTTTGAGGGTTATCCAGTTTTCTCCCCAGAAATATAATACCTTTTTATGTTTCACTAAAGAGCAGATTGTAGAGTCAAAAGATTTAAAAAAAACATAGTTGCAGATATTCTTGAAAGTTCTTGTTCCCTTTCACCTTGAGAATGTTTCAAAAGTATTCAATATCTCTGGTTTTAATAAACATCACAGACTCTGCTATTGCAGCTGTGATATTGAACTTGCCTGAGGCAGAGCAAAAGTGGCTTCAAAGCAAAGAAATCTGCTGGTAGGTCCATGTGGGAAATCTCATATTGCATCAGCAGTTTACAGAAGGATCTGGAGTAACTTCACCACCTATCTTTTACATATTAATTCCCATTTCCTCTTTTCTGATCAATGTGCACAACCTGTTCAAGTTAGACTGAATGTAATTAAAAGAAATTTAAACTTGGAACCAAGAAATCTTGCTACTTCAGTTAATGCAACTATGACTGATGACTCGGAAGCTTATTAATCTATGTACTTCTCAGCCATCAGATTAAGACCACTTTGGATTTTGCTCCTGATCTGAGTGGAGCAAATGGTGCTAGTTCTGATGGGAGTTATGCAAATTGCCTTGCTGTTCTTGGCTAGGAGTCTAGGGTGTTGAGATGTTCAGATATTCATGTTCCCTGGTTCCTGTTCAATTGGACATAAGTGGGCCGATAAGTTGAATAAAGCAATGTCCTGTTACATTGCCTTCTGTAATCCTTAATTGTCGTTTTCCTGCATATGCACAGTGCTAAGGGACAGTGCTATTGGTTTGACACCCTAGTTGGTAGCAAGTTTCACTCCTTTGCAGTTCTGGCTAAATATAAAGTACTTCTCTAACTAATGTATTAAGTGATTGTAAGTTTATAGAAGTAAGCTCTAGTCCAGTTATATCCAGCCAGTATGTTCAAACTGAATAAGAAGTTTAGAGTTAAGATAGAGTTGGTTAATGTGTTGTCATCAACCACATTCAGCCATCTAAAAAAAGTTGCAGATATCATACTGAGACTGAGATATATGTTTGTCCTGTTCAAAAGGTTACACAGCTGATGGGAGATTAGCAAGTGATTTCCTGGCCTTATGAATGCTGGGCAAGGTTGACTTTCTCTGAATTTCATTTTTTGTACTTTAGCATAGTTATATGTGTGTTAAATCTGCAATTGTATAATAAATTCATTGTCCATTCAGAACTTGTTGCTGCAGACAGGGGTTTTTGGTCTCACGTCCTTATGATGGTATAGTTTTCTGTATCGCCTGTTAAGTCATCTGTTAAATTTAATTTCTTCTTAGTCATTAAGGATGAGACATTAGATTATTGAATTGGACCCAAAAACAAACATCTGTGTTACATTAAGCAGACCAGACTATTTTTAGATCTTCAGTAATCTTGCAGACCATTGCTTAATGAAGTTTGTGTGAAACTGAAATCTATATTAACAGAGAAATCAATGTAATTTTTTGTGAAAATCAATCATTTTATCATATCATATGTTCTGAAAAATGTCCTATGAAGGACAATGGAAAGAATCTCCATAATATTTTGGCAATTGTTTTATTAATCTAATAGATTTATAATCTAATTATTGTCGCATACTGTATACTGAGATACAGTGAAAAGCTTTTGCTTGCATGCCATCCAGACAAATCAGTCCATACATATTAGGGTAGCACAGGAAGGGAATTGTAATGCAGAATATTGTGTTACAGTTACAAAGGAAGTATAGTACAGGTCAACGAAGTGCAAGGGCCACGATGGGGCAGATTGAGAGATCAGTAATTCACCCCTTACTGACTACTATAATCATTGTCATTTATTTTTGCTAACAGTCTTCTGATCTGTTTTCCTGAGCATCCAACAAGGTCAAAGCAAATGCACCTTGGGCAGTATGTGCAATGCCAGCCAATTCACCGTTTGTTTTCACTATGGTCCACGGTCCACCAGCTGTTCCTCCTAGTGCTGTCTACCCACTTGCTAGTGACCCACACAGTCACTGGATAATGTCAGAAGAAGATACACCAGGTGATGCACCTTACACAAAAGGCTGGAGAAACTCAGCAGGTCACGCAGGATCTATGGAGGGGATGAACAGTCAACATTTCGGGCTGAGACCCTAGATGATAGTTCTTCTTTCAAGATTAGCTTTCAGATACGTGTTTCGGATAATTCAGCGCTGATCATGTTTTCAATTATACAAACCTGTGTGCAGTTTTCAACAAAACTAAACGATATATTTTATTTTCTTCCCAGATGCTTTGCTCTCTCTAGATAACTTTTCAGTCACATTTAATAGGACACACAACAGGGTTGTTAAAATAGCATTTGAATAGGGAGAGATTTATGGCAATGTTGCTCTGAAAGGTATGAATTCCCAAAAAGTTCCTCTGCTTTTAGTTCCATGATGGAGAGAGAAACATCTGTCTAAATTCAGTGGAACCTCTTCAAAACTGGAAATGTCAGGGATAAATGAAATTCCAAAATGCAGAGATTATGGAAGAGGGAAAAGAGAGAATAAAAGGGAAAGTGTGGAAGACAGAAACTGATAAATGACATAAAGTATTATCATCCCAAGCAAAAGAAACTGGGAAGAGAGGACAAAAGGTAGGCTGGAGGAGAAGGAGAAAATACAAAATGATTATCTAAAATTAGTAGAGAAATATGAAATGAATCTTGGAACTCTGGGGGGAAAAATCCAGTAGTGTTGATTACTTGCACTGCTGAATACAATATTGAGACCAAAAGGCGATAATGTAAAAATCTGGAGGAACAGCCATCGGTTTGAAGCTGAGAGGCTGTTCCTTCAGATTTTATTGAACTTTATCAGACATATGTCAGAGGGAAAGTAAAGAGTCAATAGTAAGAACAAACTGCTGACCTAACCTCTCTGAAATGTCCTTGAAAAAATTTATGCACACTGCTTGAAACACTAATCCAATAATTAATGAGATATTCTGATAACTATACAAATATCTGACTGGATCCACATTTGCAACATTTCTTCACTGGAAACAAAACCAGCTGGCCAATAACCTTAATTAAATTGTTTTTGTTCTGTAAAAATATTCAGCTGTGCCTCACAGAGATACTTTGAAGCTACATTAGATGGTATTAGGACACGTAACCAAAATTTAGTTTAGTAAGTTGTTGTATTAACTTCAGAGAGGAGTAAGATTGCAATTAAGAAGGGTTTGTAAGGACAGAGGAACTTATGAATACATGAACATACATTTTTTATGTTGCCATAGTTATGGATCAGGATTTTTAAAAGTGGGATTTTTGTTTTATGAGAGGTACAGCAAGTAAGGTATGCCAAATCTCTATTAAAATATAAGGAAGTTCCATCATTGCATTTAATTTTAGATGCCACTTTAAGAAAGATTTTTTAAAAAACTACTTTCTGTTGGATGTCAACATTATTAGCAAAACAGATATGTATTGCTCTTTTTTAAACAGTATTTGCGTAGGTGGTGGTGAGCCACTTACTTGAACTGTCATAGATCATCTGGTGAAAGTCCTCCCACAGTGGTGAGTTTGAGGGAGTTTCAGGATTTGGATCCAACAATAATGAATGAGCCATGATATATGTCTGGATGGTGTGTAACATGAGTGGGAACTTGCAGCTGGTGGTGTTCCCATGTGCTTAGTCATCTTGTCAATGTCTTGAATTGGTTCCTGAAGAAATTTAGTAGGATGATAACAGGGAGGTGGGATTTTGTCTCTGCAGAGAGATCAGAGAAATGCAAAGAAGTTTGTGTAGATTCGGCATGTCACCAAAAACTTTGACAATCTCTACAGATGCAGAGTGGAGATTATTCTAACTGATTGCATCACAAACTAATATGCACAGGAATGGAAAAGTCTACAGAAAGAGGTTAAGATAGCCCATTCCTTCACAGGAAAAACCTTCTCCACCATTGAGCACAGGTACATGCCTTCACAAGAAAGTAACAATAAAGAAAGCAACAATAAAGAAATAACTGATGGCATTAAGGAACAAATGGACTGAGAACTGAGAAGGATTAAAGCCAAGGCATGCTTGGAAGCAGATGTCAACGAGATTCTTCTCTCTCTAGATTGAGAAATGCAGTAGATATTAGCTCTGACGTATTTGAATGCTGGTAAGAATACTTTTAACCTGGGCTTTCACTGAGAGTAATTTGCTTATTGATGATTGCACTATTTACATTAGAGGATGCAATGGTTTATGAGGACAAAGCGTTGGCAATGAAGCTCATACATCAATAGTCAGATACGACCAAAGGTGAATTTGGAGATAGAAACCCAAAGGTCGAGTCTGCGAGGCCAGGCCAGGAATTGGTAGTTAGAGATGCAATGTCTGTGAGTCCGGGGTGAAAAACCAGGGGCCCTGAGATGGCTTGTCCTGGAGTTGGATGCCTGTCTGTGTGTGAGGGAGTAGGGTGGGTGTGAGGATGGTAAAGTGGCTTGTTCTACTATTGTCGTGTTGTTCTGTTCTATTCTTGTTGCTGCCTATGTTGCTCAGTTGAACATTGTTGGCATGCTATATTGACTCTGGATGTGTGGCGACACTTGTATCCTGCCCCCAGCCCCTGCTTAGGTCTGTTGATTGTTAACACAAATGATGCATTTGACTGTATGTTTTGATATACCTATGATAAATAAATCTGAATCTGAGTCTGACTATGTACTCTGCCCTGGTACACATGCTGAATTTCTAGTTTCACCAGAAGTACAATTCAGAGGTGGTCTTGCATGATTATAAACTGACTTCTACAATCCAGGAGATACACGGTAAATGCTAGACGAACTCAGCAGGCCAGGCAGCATCTAGGAAAAGAGTACAATCGACGTTTTGGGCCACAACCCTTCGGCAGGACTACAATCCTGCTTCATTGACGTAGATCCTTCTGATAAATGATACTTCTGGGATAGGTTAGAAATAATTGACATGCGACCTTACCAATCCCTTATCAGGCATTCTATATGCATCTGAGAACTATGGAGTCAACATATTAATTCATTAGCACCCTTATGACCTGCTCATTTTATGCCCTTCCATTAATCTTGTTTATGACCTACAATTAGATTGATAAGTACAAATGTTACATATTTGTATGATTACATGATCAGTCAGATTGAGAGGATGGCTGTTTAAATTGCGATTTGAACGATTCAAAACAATCAAGGAATTTTATTTTATCCTGTGGGCCAAATAGTCCCTCTTTTCTATAAAATTATTGGCAGGAAGTTATACTTTGAGATGCTTAATATGGTGGAAAATAGAAATAAGATTTGGAAATACATATTCAGTAATAATTTCCATCCAGCAGGGAATGCCAAGGAAAGAACTCAGCTTAGTGAAAATGAGTGGGAAAACATTTTGATGTGGAAATACTTAGGCCAAATATACAGTACTACCTTTTCCATCTTTAATCCCTCCACTTTGGCTTGTTTATAATAAACTTTGTCACTATGCATGGTAGATTAACATAAGTGATGATGTGCATTTTGGTATAAAGCTAAACATCCTTTTCCATCTTTAATATAAGCAATCTGAAGAAATTACACAATAATTTCCATTGGTGTAAGTATATCTAGTAAACTATGGGTTTAATTTAAGTAATTTGCAGAAGTCATTCACCAGGATGTTGCCTGGTTTAGAGAGTAGTTAGCTATATGGAGAGTTTGGGCAAACTTGGATTTTTTTCCTGGAGCCTAGGATACTGAAGGTAGAAGAACATAAAAATCATGATAGGTATGGATAGAATAAATAGATATTTCTTTCTTTGCAATGTGTGTGTAAAGGACTAGGAGGCAAATGTTCAAGGTAAGAGCATAAAGTTTAAAAGAAATGTACGAGGCAAGTTGATTTTACAGAGAGTGTTAGTTGTCTAGAACATGCTGCAAGGGAAGTAGTAGAAGCAGATATAATCACAAGGTTTATGAGGCATTAAGACAGGCACATGAAAAGGCAGGGAATAGAAGGATATAGACCATGTGAAGGAATTTGGTGTCAGTGAAATTGGTGTCATGGTGGACACGCACAGAATGGGTCAAAAGATCTGTTCCTGTGCTGTACTGTTCTATGAAGAAATATTTAAAAAGTCAAAGCAAAATATTCAAAGCAGGCACTTCTTGTGGAAGTGCTTAACACACAGTGGCATGCAAAAGTTTGGGCACCCCGGTCAAAATTTCTGTTACTGTGAATAGCTAAGTGAGTAAAAGATGAACTGATTTCCAAAAGGCATAAAGTTAAAGATGACACATTTCTTTAATATTTTAAGCAAGAAAACTTTTTTATTTCTGTCTTTTATGGTTTCAAAATAACAAAAAAGGAAAAGGGCCTGAAGCAAAAGTTTGTACTCCCTGCATGGCAGTACTTAGTAACACCCCCCTTGGCAAGTATCACAGCTTGTAAACACTTTTTGTAGCCAGCTAAGAGTCTTTCAATTCTTGTTTGGGGGATTTTTGCCCATCCTTCCTTGCAAAAGGCTTCTAGTTCTGTGAGATTCTTGGGCCGTCTTGCACGCACTGCTCTTTTGAGGTCTATTCACAGATTCTCGATGATTCTTAGGTCAGGGGACTGTGAGGGCCATGGCAAAACCTTCAGCTTGTGTCTCTTAAGGTAGTCCATAGTGGATTTTTAGGTGAGTTTAGGTTCATTATCCTGTTGTAGAAGCCATCTTCTTTTCATCTTTTGCTTTTTTACAGACGGTGTGATGTTTGCTTCCAGAATTTGCAAGTATTTAATTGAATTCATTGTTCCCTCTACCAGTAAATGTTCCCCGTGCCACTGGCTGCAACACAAGCCCAAAGCATGATCGATCCACCCCTGTCCGTGCTTAACAGTTGGAGAGGGGTTCTTTTGAAATTCTGCACCCTTTTTTCTCCAAACATACCTTTGCTCATTGTGGCCAAAAAGTTCTATTTTAACTTCATCAGTCCACAGGACTTGTTTCCAAAATGCATCAGGCTTGTTCAGATGTTCCTTTGGACCTTTGGAATAGATAACCCATCCTTACTACTGTTTGGGGGTCCGTATATCACTCCTATCAGGGTCTATTTACTCTTGCATTTCCTTAGCTGTAGCTACAATGATTCAACACCTTCCAACCCTGTCATCTCATTCAAATTATTGGATTTCAGTTTTTACCAACTGAGCAATACCACCCCCTCTGCCTTCCTGCCTGTCCTTTCGATACAATGTGTATCCTTGGACATTAAGCTCCCAGCTATAATCTTATTTCAGCTATGATTCAGTGATGCCTACTACATCATATATGCCAATCTGTAACTGTGCTACAAGTTCTTCTACCTTATTCCACATACTGTGCATACTCAAATATAACATTTACAGTCCTGTATTCACACTTTCCGATTTTGCCTGCCTTTTACGTTGCAACTTGTCCTGTTGACTTCAATTATTCCCTATCAGTATTCCCTATCAGCCTCTCCTTGCTAGGAGTCTCATTACATATTGACACTGTTTGTAAACCAGCTACCTCATTTTCAGCACTATCACACCAGTTCCCATCCCCTGCCAATTTAGTTTAAACCCACTGGAACAACTCTGGCCAAGCTGGTTGCAAGAATATTGGTCCCCCTTGGGTTCAGGTGTAACCTATCCCTTTTGTACAGGCCGTACCTTTCCAAGAACAGATCTGAATGATCCATTAATCTGAACCTCTGCTCCCTGCACCAGTTCCTCAGCCATACATTCACCTGCCAAGTCAACCTATTCTTACCCCCACTGGCAGGTGGCACAGGCAACAATCCAGAGATTACTATCCAGAAGATTCTGTTTCTCAGCTTTCTACCTAGCTCCCTATAATTTCTCTTCAGGACCTCCTCATCTTATCTACCTATGTCATTGGTGCCAATACGTACCAAGACTTCTGGCTGCTCACCCGTGAGAATGCCATAGACTCAATCCAAGACATCCTTAATTCTGTCACCAGTGAGGCAACATAACATCCAGGTGTCTCTATTGTGCCCACAGATCTTCATCTCTGTTCCTCTGATTAAGGAATCTCCTAACCACACTGCAGTCCTCTTCACCTCTCTGCTTTTCTCAGCCACAGCACCAGACTCAGTGCCAGCGACCCGGTCACTGTGGCTCCCCCCATTAGGTCATCTACATCAACCGTATCTAATTTGTATAATTATTATTGAGGGGAACGGCTACAGGTATACTCTGCACTGGCTGCGCATTTCCCTCCTCCTGACAGTCATCCTGTTATATGTCTCCTGCAACATAGGGGCAACACCTCCCTGTAGCTCCTGTCTAGCACCTCCTCATTTTCCCATATGAGTCAAAGGTCATTGAGCTGCAGCTCCAGTTCCTTAATATGTTCTCGCAGGAGCTGCAACTTGGTGTGCCTGGTGCAGATGTGTTTAGCTAGGAGACTGAAGGTCTCCCAGATTTCCCACATCTCACACACAGTGCAAAACACTGCCCATGGAGGCATTCTCACTCAACTATAATTCCCTAACAGGTGAGGAATAAACAAATAAGAACAGCATGAGAGAGAGAGTAACTTACAACATGCATTACCTCTCCCAAGCCTGATGAGGCAAAGCCATTCTAAGGACTGGCATACTCAAATGAACGGCCGTTCCACTTGCACTTGAGTTATTTTTATTGGTCCCTTCTAAAGAATCCCTCTTGCTGATTGGTTGCTCATCAACTCAGAGAAACTGCCACGAAACTCGATCACCCTCCTGGATGAAAATTTGCTCTTTGTACACAGCCCTGACATTGATTGTCCAACTCGGAGAAAACCGCTGTGAATCCCTGCTTTTATGTATTATGTATTCACAATTCAGTTTCCCATCTGTTTTAGGGAATGGATTGAAAATTACTAGTTTCATGTTTCTGAACATGAATCACTGAAAATCTATCCTAGAAGACTAAAAATATGATCTAGAGGGTTTTAAACGATTGCACTTTTTCACTGCTGGGTTTGGTTTATTATAGTTAATATAGAAGCACTTCGGACCAGTGACCATAATTCTATCCATTTTTAAGTATTGTGGACCAGTCTTATCTTTTTCCAAAATTTAAAGTCCTAAATTGGGGAAAGGTTTATTTACTTATTTGAGCCTCACTGCTCAGCAACCCCTGACAACCCCAATTTAAGCTAACCTAATTATCGGACAATTTACAATAACCAATTAATATCTTTGGACTGTGGAAGGAAACCAGAAGACCCAGAGAAAACCCATACATTCTTCGAGAAGACGTTCAGACTTCTGACTGAGTATGACAAGTTTGAATTCCAAACTCCAACAACTCATGCTGTAATAGTGTTGCGCTAACCACTAGACAAGAACTTTCAAAGATTGACTGGGAGAGGCTGTTTGAAGGTAAAAACACAGTTGGCAAGTGGGAAGCTTTTAAAAGTGAGAGGGGAAGAGTTGAAGGCCAGTATATTCCTGCTAAGAGTGCATGACAAGGCAGACAAGATCAAAAAATCATGGCTGACGAAGCATAATGAGGTTCTGGTCAGGAAATAAAAAGGCATATGTCAGGTAGAGGCAACTGGATCATGTGTTATTATGTGTTGGTATAATTAAGAATTTCAGTTCCCAGTGTTTAAAGTGGGCAGTTCACCCTGAACCAGAAGTGGTGTTGGGGATCCAGTCATACATGTTCATGTCAGGCTGAAGCCATGCCTGCAGTGTCCTGAAAATAAACATGTGTTAGTTTACTCACAATGTTTGTCTTTATTAAGAACAAACATAATATGGTGTCAGAAGTTGGCGTGAGATCTAAACATGAAGCGTAAATGAATACCATGAGTGACTGAAAAAGAGATGCTAGTTCCGATGGGGGAAGAAAAAACCCTGCTAGAAGCAAGTGAGGTTGACGGCCAAAATGGTGACACAGCACATTGTTCCAGAAGTTCACCAAGAGACTAAGGTGAGAGATGCTGAAAATCCCTGTAATAGATAGCCTCAGTCCTCCCACACCTACTGTATGCAGTTTACCAGCAATTTAACAGATAATGGGAAACACTTCAAACAGCAATTCAATGTATATTTAGCAGCAAGTAGACCATAAGATATTGGAGCAGTATACAGCCATTTGGCTTATTGAGTCTGCTTCACTTTTTTATCATGGCTGTGGAGCTGGAAGTGTGGAGGAAAAATTGAAAGCATGAATTTTTCTACACGTAATTGGCAAAGATGCTTTGGAATCTACAACAGCTTTCAAATTGATAAGACAGCTTTTATATTGGACACTCTGATGACAAAATTTGAGGAGTATTTTGTCCCAAGTTAAAAATATCATGTTTGAAAGATCTAAGTTATTTTCCTGTGACCAGAAACAAGGTGTAGGCTATGACCAATATTTAGCTGAACTTCACACGCAGAGTAAGAGACTCACTTGATAGAAATAAAATACTTTATTAAACTTCAGATAATAGGCTCAGAGAAAGATTACTCTGTAAAAAAATAAAGATTTAGGACTGGAAAAGGCTGTGGATATGTGCAGAGCAGCAGAGTCTACACGATCACAAGCTGAGGAGCTGCACAGGGCAGAAACAACAGTAGATGCTGAGAAAAAAAGAGGGGCAGAGCACCTCCCAAAGCAACGGCATAACAAAGAAGTAGGCTCAAACAACAAATGCTGCAAATGTGGAGGCACATCCCAAAAATATATTCTGCTTATAGAAAGTCCTACAATAATTGTGAGAAGAAGAATCATTTTGCAAAACGTTGTAAAGATGGGGCTACCAGGAGAAAGATGCACACAGTTGGTGAGGAAATGGAGGAAGTTGTCGTGGGTTCTCTACAGACCACTGGCACTGGTAAGACAGAATGGATTATTCCAGTGACTGGGAATGAGTTAGCAATTCCATTCAAGCTTGACACAAGAGCCTAGGTGAATCTGTTGTCCATGGATGATTACAAGACTCTCAAGGTAAAGAGCAAAATTTACCCAGTGAAATTAAAAGTGACAGGCTATATTGAAGAGAATGTTCCAGTGAAAGGAGGCTGTATAGTGCCCTGAAAGCAAAAGGGATAGCTCATAAAGACACAGTTACTGATTGTTGAAAAGCGAGTACAGCCAGTATTAGGTCTGAGTGCATGTGAAAAGCTCTAACTGATGGAAACAGTTTTCATAGTGGCTTCACAGACCAAAGGTGACCATACTTCATGAATGGAAAAGTATGCAGATGTCCTTGAGGGGTTCGATTGTTTACCTGATGAAACTTGAGAAACTTGTAACAGCATTCATGAGAGTTCCAGAGAGTATGCAAGAGAAGCACAAGAACTCCACTTCCCATAAACCTCTGTACCAGCTACACCTACATGACGGTCATGATACCAGTACTAAACAGAGTGATCCTGGTGAAGAAGTCACCAGTCTTGTTTCCACTTCATGCGGTTTTTGTTCAAAATCTGTCTCCCATTGATCTCCAGACTAGAAATCAAAAATATTTCCACAATCCTCTCTAAGCTTGAAGAGGGAAAATAAAAAGGAAGGTGGGTAGATCACATAGTACCCAAGGCAAGAACAACAGCACCAATTCAACACAAATTAACATGAGGAGTTGCTATCTATGATCTGCACCCAACAGAAGGAGCTCAGTGAATTGAGACAGAATGAATTCGAACTTGTGCAAGGACTTATTGATCACATGGATGTTGTCCAGGGCTGCATTATGAGGCACATGGAGCGAATTATGTTCACACAACAAGAACAAAAACAAAAGCAGAGACAAACAGATAGGATCTTGGCAGAATGATATGAAAGAAATTAACACGGTGATCTGAGACTGAACACAGCCACAGCAAATGAAAGAAATACATGTGAGGAAACAAATATCAGGCCATAAAGTGTCATTAAGCCATGACAGAGACAGATTGAAAGGGGCTGAGTGAATAAGGAACTGTATTTGCTCATTACAATTAAAGTTAATGCAAATATCTTTGTTGGAAAGCATTATTGTGCCTTGCAGGTATAAGAGGGCATAGTATTGTGTGTGTTTTCTTCAAAGGAGAAAGATGTGTTATTAGGCGTGTACATAATAAAGAACTTCAGTTCCCAGTGTGCAATGCGGGCGGTTCACTTGGAATTGAAAGTGGTGTCAGGGAGCTAGTCGCACATGCTCGTGTCAAGCTGAAGCCATGACTGGAGTGTCCTGTAAATAAATGTGTTAGCTTTATCCACCAAGTTTGTCTTTTATCAAGAACAATCGTAACAGATCAAATAAGTTCCCTTGAGTATAAGGGATGTAGGAACACACTTAAGAGGCAAATCAGGAGGACAAAAAGAGGAAATGAGATAGCTTTGGCAAATAAGGTAAAGGATAATCCATCAGTATAGTAAGAGCAAAATGGTAATGATGGAAGTGAATAAGACTTCGAGATCAACATAGTAATTTATGTGATAAGGTAAGTCTTGAAATAATATTTCTTATATTTAATGTGGGAAGGTCACTGAAGGGAACAGTGATAACTTGAAACATACCTGTTACGTTTGTGATAATGGGAAGCCAAGTGGCCGCAAATAACACATGTGAGAGACAGAGGTGAGGAGCAAATGGGCAGCTGTTTATTTTAAGTTTCCTACACAGAATGCCCTCTCATATTACATTCAGTACATAACACACAGGGAAACTTGAGAGCAACCTGTAAGGGTCAAAATATACATGAATACATAACACATCCCTTCCCCTTTATTTTCAATATTTCAATAGTTCCAGTTAATATCAGGGTTTGTATACAATATACAACCTGAAATTCTTGCTCTTCATAGACAACCACAAAAACGGAAGAGTACCTCAAAGTATAAATGACAGTAAAAATAATTGAACCCCAAAGCCCCCTTCTCCCCCCCCAACAATTATGCACCCGACAATTTGACATGCCACAAGCGTTCTCTCTCCCTAACAAAGGGGCAGAGAGGTGTCACACAGTGTGAAGGGAGACCCACAAAAGCAAAACAACTCACTAATTTACAGTGTTAAAAGCTGCCTTGTCACTTTTTTCAAGTTCTGACTTGAGAATCAGCAGCAAACTCTCCCCCACCAATGAGAGAGAGAGAGGGGGGTAGAGGGAGAGGGAGAGAGATTCACCAAGTACAGAGAGCTCATACAGCTGATCTGCTGTTCGCAATATTCTATTTTCTCCCACAATGCTTCACATTGGTTTGTGCCAGCACCGTTGCAGATATCCACTTTGTTACAGAGATGTAGTTCTGGGCAAGTATTCTCTCTCCTGCTGTGAAATTTCTCTCTGCTTGGCTTTTCTGTTCATTTAGCACAATCTGTTTTCTGTTTTCTGTTTGTGGATCTAAGCAGGTCAAGCGGGGTGCAAAACTGTCTTTTCATCAGGGCAGTGCAGTGATCCATTTTGATGGTGGCATGAGATGTGTTGTAGTAAGTCGGCAAGAAAGTGCTAAGGTGCTGGTTGAGGGATACACTTCCCACTGAAGTCTTGACGTCTTGTTTCATTGTTTGTACGAATCATTCAGCAAGGCCATTCATGGTTTAATGATATGGTGCTGACTTGGTATACTGAATACAATTTGCTTCCATAAATGCCCCGAACTCTTCAGATGGGATTTGTGGGCCATTGTCACTTACAATCTGTTGAGCAAGCCCAAAATGGCTAAAGATGGAAAATAGCTCCTCAATGCATTTTCCTGATGTAGTGCTCCTTATGATGGCAACCTTGAGCCTTTCGTTGTGTGCGTCCACTATGACCAAGAACGTATGGCCCAAAATCTATGTGAACCCTCTGCCATGCTTCTTCATGCCATTCACACGGATGCAAAGAAGCAAATTGAGGAACATTTCTCACTTGATGACAATATGGGCATGCTTTGGTGTTTTCTTCAATGGTTACATCCTGTCCTTGCCATCAGTTGAGCTGCGTGAGATTACTTTCATGTGCATTATGCCACAGTGTCCTGCATTTACCTCGACAAGCACTTGCTTTCTTAATGGTGGAGAAATGACAACATGGTAGCCCCATAGTAAATATCCTCCTTGGACTTTGAGCTCCTTCCATTGAGCTGGGTAAGGTTTCAATTCTATGGTTGGCTCTCCTTTCCATTCATGAGTTACCATGTCCATCACTTGAGATAGAACAGGGTCAGTACGTGTGTGCTTCCAGACTTGCGCCATAGTTATCAGAGCTGTAGGTACTACTTTCACATAAAAGATCTCTTTCAGGGATGGCTCTGGAGCTGTAACGGCTAAGGGAAGCCTGGATAGTCCATCAGCACTTGAATGGTGCTTGGAACTTCTGGATTTTATATTGTACTGATGTGCAGATAATTAGAGAGCCCAACATTGCTTTTGACTAGCAGCCAGGGAAAGAATGCCCACATGTGATCTGTCAGTAGTGTAAATCATTGACCAAAGAGGAATTGATGGAATTTCTTAACTTCAAAGACAATGGCGAGTGCTTCCCACTCAGTCTGGGCATAGTGGTTTTCTGTCTTGCTTAATGTGAGATAACTGCCCCCACACCATAGGTTGATGTGTTGCAGGTCAGCTGTATGGGCATTGATGGACTGAAGTGTGTGAGCACTTCAGATTCTGACAAAGCTGTTTTGACCTTTTAAAAAAGCTTCTTCACAGTGATCTGTCCATTGCCAGTATGTTGATTTATTTAATAGCTCATGAAGTGGTTTCAGCAACCTAGCTAGGTCAGGAGCAAACTTAGGAACAAGTATGTTAGTAGTCCTAAGAAAGGTCTTAATTGACATACCTATTGTGGTGATGGAGCTTCAATGATCACCTTCACCTTTGATCACATGGCCCATATATTCAATTGAAGGTTGAAAAAGCTCGGACTTATCCTTCTGGAACCTTACCCGTTATTCCTTGAGTCTTTGTAGTTTAGCATCAAAATTTTGTAACTGCTCACACTCAGTTTTCATGGTAATAAGTAAGTCATCTAAATAGAATTGAGCCCTGTCAAACCACTCAGGATCCGGTCCATTGTTTGCTAAAAAAAAAAGAGCGGAAGTTGAGGTGATGCCAAACAGAAGGCTTCAGAACCTGAATATTCCTCTGTGAGTCACTATGGTCAACAGTTCCGGTGATTCTGGTTCCATATGTATCTGCAAGTACCTTTGACACAAGTCAACTTTATCTGTCCTCCAGCCAATCTTGCAAAAAGGTCATCAATGAGAGGAAGAAGGTATTGTTCATCCATAAGAACCGGGTTAATGGTTACCTTGAAGTATCCACAAAGCCTTAAAAACCCATCTCATTTTAGGACAGGAACCACTGGAGTTCCAGTAGCTTCCTCTGGTCCAGACTCAATTCAGCCTCGGCCCTTGGTTGAGAGTGTATGGACTAGGTCTTGCCTGCAGCTATTTGGGTGTTGTGTGAGGCTTAACAGCCAGTTTACCAGTGATTCCTTTCATACTGCCCAGTTTTCCATTGAATACTTCTGCTTGTTTCTTCAATACCTCTTGTGGCCCCATGCTCCCACCAATCTGCTACTTTGTGCCAGTTGAGTTTGAGCTGCTCCAACCACGAGTGGCCCACAAGTGCTGTATAATGCCTATAACAATATATAGTGAAAGTTTCTTTCTCGCTTCATTAATCTTCACTGTAACATGTACTACTCCCTTCACTAGAACAACCTCACCACTGTAAGTCTTTAAAATCAACCTTGCCCTTCAGTCGGGGTGGGGGTGGGCATGTGCTACAAGTTCTCCTTGTAAACTATGTCTGTCACCAGCGATACTGCAGCACCCATGTCCACCTGCATCCTCACTGTGGCCCCATCCAACCACAGGGTCACCCAAAAGCCATCTTTGTGTCCTGAAACAGATAAAGCATGCAAAGCTTCTTCAGCCACACAGTGAGAGTCACTCGGTGTGCCCTCAGTATACTCCATCTTGTTCACATCTTTTCCGAAACAGAACCTTGTACTGAAGCGTATCAAAGTAACTGAACCCAACATTTGGTTGATGATTAAGCGCAAGGCTGAACTGGAAAGGTCGGGTACAGGCCAAATCGAGGGGTGAGGTCTAGGCCCCAGAGTGACTAAATCCAACATTTAGACAACAATTCAAGTGATGGGCCAGGGAGTTAGGGCCCAAGGCAAAGGGCAGGCCAGTTCATCTCACTGCTACAGTCATTTACTCAAGTCTGCGGACAGGACTCTCATTGTGGTCTTCAGTTTTGGACGCTATTTCCTTGCGTTTATTGTTTGCATGATTTTTCCTTCTCTGCACATTGGGTGTTTGGTGGTCTTTCTTTCTTCAGTGGGTTCTTTTGGATTTCTTTGTTTTTTGGTTACCTGTTATGAGATGAATCTCAAGGTTGTATAATGTATACATACTTTTATAATAAATACACTTTGAACTTGAAACCTTTTGTTTTTCTAAAATACTGTTTTCTTTATTAGTGTTTTTGGTTGACAGTGTATTTTTTTTAATTTTACAGGCGTATTCAATATGTCCCTTTTTGCCACAATTTCGGTAATTTAAATCCTTAAAACAGCATTTTATTTTGCTGAAAACTCAGTTTGGCCACAACAGTAACATTGATTGCCAATAGGTATCTTATTCTTAAAGTCAGTAGAAATTTTATGAACTTGGGAAGATGCGCTTAATAGCTGTGATCCTTTTGCTGCCATCTCCATAGATATACTAATCTCAGTTTCCTTCTCTAATGTTAGTCTGGCTTCTGTAAGCAAATGTTTCTGGGTTGTCTCACTATGTAGACCACATACGAGTCTGTCACGTAATGGGTCATTCAGCAACTGCCCAAAATCATAGTGTTCAGACAGTTGCTTCAGCACCGCCACAAATATTAAAATAGATTCGCTGTCCTCTTGATTCCTTTTATGAAATCTAAACCTCTCAGCAATAACTAGACTTAGCTGGATCATGGTCATTTAAGACTTTAACTATGTCCTCATAAGGCTTATTGCCAGGCTTAACAAGTTGCACTAGACTGTGTAATAAATTAAACATCTTTGCATCTGTAAGAATCAGAAAAGTTGGAACATGAATATCATCTGAAATTTGATTTGCCGGTGTAAACTATTCAAATCTTTCAGTGTACGAACTCCATTGTTATGTCCTTTCGTCACACAGCCCCTACTTCCAAACATGGTCGCCATTTTCAAGCACATTCATATTCCAGAAATGTTAACTAGTTTTATCCATCTCAGTCTCACCCTCTTATTTGTTTTATTTAACCATCCCATTTTTATTCTCTCCCTTAGATTCTTCACTCACCATGCTCCCTGCAGCTGTTCTTTCATGGCGTGCAGTGACGTCTTTTTGCTCACCCGCATCGCACAGCGTTCCATACGGACTTTTCTTGCCGAAGGAACAAATCAATAAATATGGTGTGAGGACTTGTCACCTCAGCATCAGTTGTTATGCTTGTGGTACTGGGAGGCCGGGTGGCCACAAATAACATACGCGAGAGGTAGAGTGTTGGGGAACAAATGTGCAAATGCTTATTTTGTTTGTAAGTCACTTATCCAAAATACCCTCTCACATTGCGTTTGGTATGCAACACACAAGGAAGCTTGACAGCAACATATAAGAGTCAAAATACACATGAATACATGATGTTATCCATCTATATTACAAAAGAGGAGATTTGGATGAGGTCAAATTTTTACTGACTGGAAAATAAGAGGCTGTTGTGATAGACTACACTCATTCGTTGAATGATAAAAATGAGACCCATTTCTCCATAATCTTCATTTTAAATGCCCTTTATTCAGCCACACAGCATTTCGGATTCAATGCCACGAGGCCATGCCATTTAACAATGAGCTTTTGTCACACAGTAGTTTTGCAAAAGCCCCCTGAGTGTCTGACAGACTTTCCTCCTTGAATTTAGCATAGCTGTGAGAATTAAGAGATGCCACGTAGAGCACAATAAAAGGTGAGGAAGAAGATGGAAGTGTTCTTAACAGAAGGCAGTATCCATGCTCTTCGGTGAAAACTTCATAAGTTCATCTACCTTACCTTCAGCAGGATTGACAGGAGGTTTCTTCACGTAATTCTTTGTAAAATTTGCCAAATGCACTGTCCATAATTACGATTTCAAACCAGCTGCATTGTCTCTGACTATTGTTGTGTCCATACATCTTATTTTTTTTACTTAGATTTGCTACTGAAAAACTGATATTCTCTATACAAAGAGAAGCAACAGACAGGGCAAGCAAGAGGGTAAAGTGGAATAGGGTATTTATTAGTCAAAATCTGAAGAAATGCCCAGCTCCAGCTACTAAATAGCTATTAAATAAGGATGCATGTTTGAATGGTACCTAATGAGGAAATCAGCCCCACCCCACAGTGACTAAAATAACTGAAACCCTCTCTAAAGAAAGTTAAATTAAAATGTGATTTTACATTAGCTGAGAGAAAGGATATTCTCAGTTCAATGACTCATCCAAAAGATAGAGCATCAAGTATGGTTATTATCAATATTCTCATGAGACCTCAAGAAGTGATGAACTGAAGTAGTCTGCAAATATTTGTGGTAGATCCATTTTTTGTGGATTGGAAAAAGGACCATGGTGGAATATTTTAATTGTGGGATTTGGATTATAATCAACTGTGGATTTGGAGATATGTGCATTTTTTCAAAGTATGTAAAGCAATAGTTGTCTTGCAGATGAAAAGTTAAGCAGAATTCACAATAAATATTATTATTTGGTCTCCTTCCATTTGAAACATGAGCATATATGGGAGCTGCCAGAGAAAGTGACTGAGGCTGATACAATAACCACTTTAAGGACATTGGAGGGATCTAAAGGGATAAGGGTCAACTCAGGGAAATAGGACTAGCCTGGTGGGCACCATAGTCAGCAGTGACAAGTTGGCCCAAAGGGTCTGTTTGCATGTTGAATTAATCCATGGTTCTGAACTAAACATGCAAGTGCTGGCTCTTTAAGATAGCTTGAATTCAGTTGCCCTACATCATAGGTCTTAAGTTTGCTGACAACACCATAGTTGTTGGCTGAATCAAAGGTGGTGATGAATCAGCACGAAGGAGGGAGATTGAAAATTGGGTTGGATGGTTCCATAACAACAGCCACTCACTCAGCACCAGCAAAACCAAATGGCTGATTATTGACTACAGGATGAAGAAATCATAGGTCCATGATTGGAGGTGGAGAGGATGAATAACTTTAAACTTCTTGACATAAATCAGTCAGCAATTTCCAGTGTCCACTTGGTAGGCATAACTAAAAAAAAAATATTGTCAATCTGCTCTACTAATTCACAAGTTGCACTACATTCCACTTCCAAGCAAAGATCTTTGATGGCCACTGCATTGAGAAGGCTATTAAAAAGGAAAACTTTGATTTCTAGAGGCATCCAAACAGAAGCAAAGAAGATGTGTTTTAATTAAGACTTAAGTTCCATTAATCTAGGTGTATCAGGAAAAATGTCAATTTGCTGTATTTCATAACTGAACTTATAATGGTATGATAGATCTTATTGCCAAATAAATTCTTTGACATCGAAAATTTAGTGCTACATGCTTGGGTGTTACATGCATTCCTTCAGTATACATTGTTGGAGATCTTCTTATATTTTTACTTTCTGTCCCTTATCCACAACATATCTTTAATTCTCTTTTGTTTTTTGGTACCTACTTTTACAAAAGCCAGGATGTTCTAGACAGCGGCTAGAAGAAAGCTGTCAACCAATGAGAATCTCTATCCACTTAATGATATTTTCACTTTGGTTTTGGAGTCAAGAGTCCTCAGTAGGGTTTGGCATGTAACAATTGTCACTGTCATAGAGTCAAGAAGCATTGAAACAGGCCACTTACAACCAATGGGCACCTATTAGTATTAATCCTATTTTCCAGAGATTTGTTAAAGGTTATGAGAGACTCTGCTTCCATCATTGTGTCAAGTGATGCATTCCAGGTATCAGCATACTTTGTGTGAAAAAGGATCTCCTTGGTTCCACTCTAAATCATTTACACTAGGTCTATTACTCCAGTTTTATCTTCCTATGATGTGGAGAAAGAATTCTTGCAATCAACTCTATTATCCCTTCATAATTTTGTATACCTTGATTATGCCTTCAAGCCTCCTCCACTCCAATAAGAGTGGACCTGGCTCCTCCAACGTTACCTCATAATTCAAATGTTCCATCTGAGGCAATCTCCTCTTCATTCCTCTCAGTGCTATTACGTCTTTCCTATGGTGTGCAGGACTCCAAATGAGGATTGACCGATGATTTATCACAATTCATTCAATGTATTGACTAATAAAAGCCAATACCACATATGCTTTCTTAACTGTTATCTACCTAGCCTGTCTTTATCAAAGATCCTTAGACTTGTACACTAAGGTCCTTCAATTCCTCCCTAGGATTTATGGTGTGTATTCCAACCTTTTGTGATGTGATTAATTTTGATGGGTAATTAAAGGTTTTTACATAGATAAAATTTATTTTATTTAATATGTATATTTAATATGTTTCGGAAAACAAAATAAAGAATGATATGCAGGTGGGACTAAGTTGGAAAAGAAACTTTTTTTTAATCATTGTAAAGCCATGACATTTGCAAGTACAAGTCAGAAGAATGACAACTTTAAAACATATTTTCAGAGCAGACAAAGTCTTCCATAGCAATTCTTAATAAATAATTAATATTCAACATCATTGCAACAATGTAATTATTTTTCCTCAAGAATGGAGCATCAAAGATAAAATCTTGTGACAAATTACTGATGTTTGAGTTAATTGTAGAGTATATGGCAGTGACAGCTGCTGAATAGGAACTGATGAAAAGCACTTCCAGATTTTTGCCATCACCAACAATTAATGGATGGCAGAATCTCCTAAATTTCATAAAGAAATAACAACAAATGATGATCTTTTTGTCTTGCTGTCGTGGATTCAGATTCATATATTGAATATAAGAATTTTCATTCCTTACTTTAGAAATTATCTGAGTATTCCTCTGCATGAACTGAAGCAACACCACTCTTCCTTACTTCATATATGGAGAAATTTCTTTAGCCAGAGGGTGGTGAATTTGTGGAATTTGTTACCACAGGCAGCTGTGGAGTACAGGTTGTTAGGTATACTTAAGGCAAAAATTGATAGGTTCTTGATTGGACATGGCATCAAAGGATACAGGGAGAAGGCCAGGGAATGGGGCTGAGGAAGGGGGGAAAAAGGATCAGCCACGATTGAATGGCAGAACAGACTCGACCGGCCAAATGGCCTAATTCTGCTCCTCTCTCTTGTGATCTATATACTTTGTGTATATGTATGTATGTGTGTGTATGTATGTATATATATACATACATACACATACACACTCTCTCTCCCTCTACTCCCTCTAGAGGGCACCACCTAAGTCAAATGCTAACAATGTTAAACTGAATATCTGTATTCTGCGGAAGTCACTGGCCTATCCTAAAACAGTGAATTGCAAGAGTTATTCTTTTACTGTCAATCCCCAAATATTGGCTGTTGTCTCTGCTTAATCTTACTGTTAAAAAAATTATTTCACATGTGCTAATTTTCATTTGCTGTGTCTCTGGCCATTGTGAACTTCCAACTAATTGCTTTTGAGGTCTATCGCAATCATTTTTTTATCGTTTACAGGATTTCCCTGTTTTGCTTCAGGTGAGAAATATGGCCAAGCCCGGGTTCAAGTCATTAACATATATAAGAAGTGTAACACTGACGACACTGACAGGGGGGAACACCAGCCCTTTAGGTAATCCTCCATCATTACTCTTTACTTTTTGCTGGCTGTACAAATTTGCGTACTTCACCGCCACTGTTCCCTTAATTTCACATCCTTAAAATTTGTAATCATGTTTCATCTTTTGGAAGTTCTTTCTTTTTATTGGTCTTCTCATCCGGCAATTTCATCTAATTTTAAATCAGAACCATTCATAAAATTCGACAATGGATATCACTGGGCAACTTGATGCAAAGCGGAGCATATTCGGCGTAATTTATAGTAGGGGAAGATCGTTGAAATATTATGATAAATGTTTTTACTGGAAGAAGTCAGGTTAATAGAAGAAGGACGCTGTAAACGCCAAAAGCAAGAACTATCAAGGATTTTAGGAGGAAAACAGATTTGGAGAGGCGCCCAATGACCTCAGTCGGTTGACATTTTAGACTCGTTGGTCTGCTTTCAATTTGCGAATTTGGTCGATTTGCGGGCGTGTCGCTGAAAGTTGGAGATCGCCCAGCTCTGAGTCGATCCCTCCATCGACTCAGCTCTGAGTCGGAGCTGCTCTGCAGGTAGTCCCAGATTCCAGTCCCACTTTCACCAAAACTTAGTCTCCACACAAAGAAATCATCCGCGCTGCAAGAAGCATCACTGGGTGACAACCGGCTTCGCACTGAGATGCCCAGAAAGTGAAAACTGAAGAACGCTTCCACTCTCCCACTACGAGCTGAGGTAGGGGTCAGTTTCTGCTAACTGTAGTCGCTTGGGCTTTGTATTACTTTGCTTTTTCTGGCGTTATTTGAGGGTAACTTGCTCATAATGTATCAGTTTAGTAAAAAATTAAAAATGGAATTATTAATAGTTCGTATTTTATTTCAGTGCAGATCGAATTGTTCAGGAACTGCTTAACTTTCCTATGAGAAATCCCCCTTAGTGTTTAGTATTGGTGTTTAATAATTACACTTAGCTTTATCCCCCTTGAGTGTTTAGTATTGATGTTTAATAATTACACTTAGCTTTAACTTCGAGTTGGGAGTTTTCTCTGCTGTATTCTGCTGATACTAGGATTATTTTATACAAAATTACCATTTGGTTTAATTCGAGTTACACAGCCATGCATTTTTGTGGTTCAACAGCCCACGAAAACATTACTTACTCCCGCTTGCTGGTTTGAATTAACCTGGTTTAATTCTATCGGATTGCTAGGCGTTGCGTGAAGGCTGGAAAGCGGTGGCTTCGGTGTAAGGAAAAGGGAACCGGCAGACCGCGGAAAAGGCGGGGAACAGACCGGACGAAAAAAAAAGAGGGGGCGGGGGGAATAAATGAGGAAGGGGCTCTGGAGGGAGGGAGACGTGCTGAGAAAGAATGGATATAATCTGTCTATCTCAGTACTGGAGAGGAGGGGGTGGGGGCGAATGAGACGGAATGAACATGTCGAGTTTGGACTTGAATATTATGCATTCCTGACAGACCCCTTAAATAGCCTCGATATCGGGTTAAGGTTGCTCTGGGCTATCGCAGACTACGCCTGCGTTTAAACGAGACTTCTCAGCAATTTTTCCAAGTACATTCACTCAGTTTTGTCTTTGTTTTATCTCGATACATTCCAGCCACACAGTCCTTGATCTTCAACTATTTTCTTGCCGTGCACTCGTTGTAACCTGAATGATAAAAGACAATTTCACTTTAATTTCCCGCAACCAATTAAAACATACAAATCCATGCTGGCTTTTTGTTCTGTAGTATCCAGTTTTATTTCCCCCTTCTTTGTAATGTGATATTTTACGCGTGCATCATGCGACAGTGATACTAGAATTCAGAATAAGAGCAACTCGGAATTAACCCGGAGCCCAATGAGTTAACGGTTTTTTTTTTGTTTTCTTATAAAGCAAGGCGCCGTAAGATTGAATGAAGCCTTTAAAGGGGGTTGAGGTGATTAGGTAGCTACTTCAGTATGTCCATGAAGGTTCCCAGTCATCCAGGTCATTGTATATCAGGCATTATATCAAGTAAATCAAGGCAACTGGATTTGCTGTGGTGTCCAGAAGACGTTTCACCACTTGATGCAGCTCTTTCAGGTTTGTAGGAGTTAGGAACCACCGAGCGAAGTGACTAGGTCGGTGGTGAAATTCCAGATGGCAACTCAAGCTCTCTCTGACGCAATCCCCGCCTTCGGGGGCCATAGATAAAGGTGCTGTGGGCGATTCATGAATTAGAGCTCAATTTGCCGGGGTGGGGGTGGGGGAAGAGAAAAAGAAACATCCACAGGTCAGAGGACAAGACGGTAAACTTGTGTAGGATTTCCTTACAGACTGAGGACGGGAAATAATAAAGGCACAATGTACCGTTTTCTTCAGCATTTCATGAACCGCAATTATTTGTGCTTGCACCTTTTTTTCAAAGTGCAAGGCGAAGCTTTGTACTGAATCGTCGTTGACATTATTTAGGTTCGGTGAGGGGTTTTATTACTGAGAATCCGTGGCGGACGGGACATTCATCAATCCAGCGAACCCGGTTAATGATCTTCAGACTGAGAGTGGAAGCTAATGGTGAAAATGAAAAGGGCGGGGTGGCGGGATTTATGTACTTCTGCCAGGTTGAATAGGGAACCTCCGTGAAATAAATGTTGGATTAACATTAAATAAATGTTTTAAGAAACAGGGATATTTTAGGGTGGCGAAACTACGCTTAGTCACTGGTGTGCCGCTTTTTACTCTAATGAATCAGATTGATCGAGCTTCCACGGGAATTGTAGGATAAGCGGAGAATAGTCTTGTCAGAGTAGTGTGAGGAATGACTAACGCGAACTAGTGCTGGTTCCATACTGAATATGAAGCAGGGTTACAAGAATGCAACAATCAAATATATATATTTTTAGAAAGAAGCAAGGAACTTGGATGTCGGGGGTAGAAAGTTGGTGACAGATATGTTGGCCAATGAATGGTTCAATTATTTTTAATAATCTTGTCCTACGTTGGGGAACTGTAACTTCTCAAGTAACCCTCAAATAACCAGTAGCAGGATCGCAAAATACTTACCGACTCTCTTAAGGAGAGGGCACAGAAACGGATTGCCCATGGATTCTGCTACTTTAGTTGTTACTTATTCCGGCCATTTCTGCTGCTGTTCGTACTTAGATTAGTAGAGCAAGGACAGGCTCTCGCCCCACCATGTTGTCCCGACTTGTAGTGGGCTCCGTGCACTTGCCACTTTGTATATGAAAGAATCTTACATTCCTCCAATCACCTTAAAATTATGCCCACTCGTTTTGGCTAATACCGCTCTTGGAAAAAGGCACTGGCTTCCAACTCTGTATATGTGGATAGAGATATAAAATATCCACATAATATACCTTACAACTATGCACTTAATTTTATTTTCTCCTCTCCACCACTACTACCAGATGGATAGAAGTTAATTGAACTGTTCCCGAACTAAATTAGATTCATTGCTGAAGAGGAATTACTTGCAAACAAAAATAACAGAAAATGCTGGGAATACTTTGATCAACACCCGTGAGGATAGAAAATAAGCTATATTTCCACAAACACTACCTGACTGGAGTATTTCTAACTTCTTGTTCGTATTTTAGTTTTAAAACATCTGAGGCATTTTGGTTATTCTTCTGAAATCCACATCTTAATGCTTATTTATAGACAACGCATTCTACTGTTCGTCCTCCAAATATCATTCTCTTTTCCAATTCGTTAAGTAGGAATTCGCCAACTGAAATTCGCAGATTTGTCTTAGTTCTCTCTGACACGGTTCCCATTTACTTTGACAAGAAATGCTGGCGGTTCGCCAGACCCCTTAAGGTTCTTGCAACGCACATCAAAGTTGCTGGTGAACGCAGCAGGCCAGGCAGCATCTCTAGGAAGAGGTACAGTCAACGTTTCAGGCCGAGACCCTTCGTCAGGACTAACTGAAGGAAGAGTTCACCAGCAACTTTGATGTGTGTTGCTTGAATTTCCAGCATCTGCAGAATTCCTGTTGTTTGCAATATTAAGGTTCTTACTGCTTTCAGAACGGTGATGTTTTAATACGTGCAAAACAAGCTCAATCGACTCTATCACGGCAAGTAACAAGATAAAGAAAAATACTAATTAGATCACCAGTATAATAGAGTAGAGGTGGAAATGTCGAATGTGCAAAGTGCATTGGCCGCTCTTACAGCCGGCTTGATTTTCACCAGGTGGAAATAGATATTCGGATTAGTGAATGAAAACGGCGTTGAGATGCTGTTCAGGCTCATCTCTTTCCCCATCGCGTGGGAGTCTTCTGATGTGGCCACAGTACTCCTGTGTTTACCTCGGGCAAAATACTAAACCCCCAAAGTTGTGTAAGAAGATGGTTGGCTAGTGATGGAGAATCGGTTGAAGGATCTTCTACCACCGCCCCCCAATTAAGTAAATGGGGGCATGTTACAAAAATATAAAAGCATTTCCATTGGAATAGGGAAGTTTGTTTGCAATCCCCTAAACCACAAGTGCAGAATATGTAGATGATGATAATCTCCCAATGCATTAAATAATGAATAATTCTAGCGCTGAATGGTATTTGCAAAGGGATCTTGATTTTCTCTCTCTGGGTGAGCCGGGTGGATCAAATGAAGTCAACAATGCGAATTGGAATGTGAAAGGGGTGTAATTTGGGATTACGGAGACTCCAGGGAAGTGGACGCTGTGCATTTTGGCATATTTGCGATAAAATATGACCACGTAGGAAAAGGCCACGAAATAATTAATGCGATGGGAAACGAATACATTCTCGTCTAACATGGGGGATCGAAACAATACTTGTTGATTTTCATGTAGTCGTAGTCATAGTCATAGTCATATGTGCATAAACCAATATTCTGAAAACTTCCCTTGCTCATATTTTCAAGTCATTTAAGAACCATTTGATACGCAAAAAAATAAAGTCACTTGCACCTATCAAGCCTGTAAATACCGTGAAATATGCAGTATGCAATATATTTTACTATAAGTGGTCCGTGTGGAAAGGGTCTAGGCTGCACTGATAGGAACCCGAAGCCCATCCTGTCATTTTATTCTACATGTTAACATGTTGCCTGGTTCTGGCCCACTCACCCTTGGGAATCCCATCTGATCTACCATCCACAACCTTTTTTTGTGGATTACGCTGCTAGGGGCAATACTTTTTGAACTACCTTTGTCACGTTCAAACACACTATAAGATTCATCCCTCAGCATTTAACTTGAAATTCCAAGATTGTGCATATTGTCTCATATTTCTGTCAGTGATTTCCAATATTATGTTTGTTTGCTTATTTTTCTCCATTGTCTCACTTTGTTCATCCTCTAGTCAGAGTCATATTTTATTGATCCTGGTGGAAATGGGTTTTCGTTACAGTTGCATCATAAATAATTAAATAGTAATAAAACCATAAATAATTAAATAGTAATATGTAAATTATGCCAGGAAATAAGTCCAGGACCAGCCTATTGGCTCAGGGTGTCTGACCCTCCAAGGGAGGAGCTGTAAAGTTTGATGGCCACAGGCAGGAATGACTTCCTATGATGCTCTGTGTGTTGCATCTCAGTGGAATGAGTCTCTGGCTGAATGTACTCCTGTGCCCAACCAGTACATTATGTAGTGGATGGGAGACATTGACCAAGATGGCATGCAACTTGGACAGCATCCTCTTTTCAGACACCACCGTCAGACAGTCCAGTTCCATCCCCACAACATCACTGGCCTTACGAATGAGATTGTTGATTCTGTTGGTGTCTGCTACCCTCAGCCTGCTGCCCCAGCACACAACAGCAAACATGATCGCACTGGTCACCACAGACTCGTAGAACATCCTCAGCATTATCCAACAGATGCTAAAGGACCTCAGTCTCCTCAGGAAATAGAGACGGCTCTGACCCTTCTTGTAGACAGACTCAGTGTTCTTTGACCAGTCTAGCTTATTGTCAATTCGTATCCCCAGGTATTTGTAATCCTCCACCATGTCCACACTGACCCCCTGGATTGATTCAAACCATGGACCTTTCATGAATATTGTCCATAGCTCATCCACGTTAATTTGATCCTCAAGTGATTATTCCTGTATAGCAGCTCATCTCCATCATTTTGTGTGTATTTTAGACTTCCAGCATCGTAGTATCTCGCTTTTATATTTGCATTTTGTGTTCATGTTTTGCCCCACCCCCATTCTATTCTCCTGCATACTTAATACTGTTCTACTGTATAATGTTTAGAAACCAGGCGGAAAGTTTATTCATCTATCTTAGTATGTAAAGTGCTAAAATATGGAAAAACAGTTTGCCTATGAGGTACTGTGTTTTTATTTATCCTAGATACTGCTTAGTCCAAAAACATGCAAGGTTTTTTCAATGGATGGTGAATTATGGTTTCCTTCCAATTTCCATTCACTCATCATAGTAATTACTGTATATTATATAATGTATGACAAAGCTACTTACATTATATTTGCACCCAATGGAAATAGTTGCATCAAAATATTTAACTATTAGTGACATCCTTGTACATCTCCCAATTTATTGCAAGCCTTTGCATAGTTGTGTGCTTCATTTAATACAAGTAATTTAGCTTCATCTGAAATTGTCAAAATCTGATTTCAAAAAGTGTTTGTGCTGAAAAAGAGATTTGTGTGCAACTCCGCATTTAATGATAATGTTATTTGTAAGTTAACAAATTTAATATTTATTACAAATTATTGCCTTGTGTCATCATGATTCATTCATCCAAAGTTACATTTGTTTGTGCGACTTTGTCAGTGATTTCCACTAAGCATGAACTTAATACAAGACTTAAACCATGGAAGAAAAGATAGCATGCAAGTATTCATCTGAGAAATATGATCTCAGCTTCTTTGCTGACATTTTAATTTTCTGCTCATGGTTGATTTTGCATTTTAATACTTTGATGTACTAGGAGTATTTTTCTCATGTTAATAATATAAACCTGAAGGTGATACTTGAGTGTTCCAAGATTAATTATTGGTGAAAGGATGAGGTGAGCTAGTGGTGGATGCAGGCAGAGGGGTGTAGATAAGTTTATACAGGACATACAGTAGTCTTTTATCATTTTAATTGGAAAGCAAGTTTTATTATTGTGATATTATTGTGGCCATGTATATATTTAATAAAACTACATTCCACAGCCTTTTTAAATTGCCCATGATTGTCTTCATATATATAATCCTCTTCAAAATTTTTTAATCATGTTGGTATCCCATCAGTGGGAGTAGAATATTCCTCGATTTCCTTGTATTGAAAAGGGTATCTTACGTACATGTTAAAACTCTTCCTTACACTTATCTTCTTGTATGCTTCTATTGCATGTACCCTATCCTTATTAGAGAGTCTCATTGTATTCAGGATGACTTTTGCACTCTCCTTTTATGGTTCCTGAGGCCAACATAATACATGAAAACTTCACTGCAGTTCCGGAATGATGAGGTGGGCAGCTGGGTGGATTAGGAACATATGGGCTTCAGATGAAATGACTCAAGTTTCTTATTGTCAATCTGAATGCTCCTTCTCTTTTGAACATTTTGACTATTACTACACTTATTTGAGGCTATTTTGAGAGCGTTTTGAATCTTCTCTGTGTACCTTTCTGTATCCCATGATAACTCAACCGAGAATGTCTATTTCAAGAGCCAGATATTGGGCTTGTGAGTAATATGGCCCGCCAATTGGAGCTAATTGAGTGTCGTTAGTGTCAAGGTGCTCGAGCTGTTGGTCTGGGAAAAGAAATGTTGATTTCCTTCTCCTGCAGTGTGTAGGAAACCAAGTATCTCAGTTGCCTGGTATGCAAAGAGTTTTATGCCATGTTTGAGGTCTTGATCTTAAAATGCCCATTTCCTTGTATAGGCAAAGACTGCTAGTAAGTTGAAAGCAAAGGTAAATTCAGTTCCTGAGGGCAGTGTTAGTGAGAAATGACTCCTAGGATTTTTCCGTTGTACATCATGTGTTTGAACAGATGAACCACGATCTTCAGAGGATGCTGTTGTAAGTCAGGGACAGGTTGGTACAGAATTTCTGTTGTATGGATTTTAATGTATAAGACCTATTTTCTTGTATGCTTCAGTGTATCAGTTGACAGTAACTCAAGGTTTATCTCTGTATATGTACAAACATAAGTCTACTGCATCTTAATGCCTGATGTGGTGGTAGCATGCATTCTGGAGCAGAGGCAACGTAGGCTGAACTGTCTTCCATTTGTCCCTGTGATTAACTCCATTCCCGTGGGAAGCCTGTGAGAGATGAGCTGCAGTATTGAGAAGGATTTTATAAAGTGACCTGCTTGTCATGAGTCTGCACTGAGATTGGGTTTATGTACTCACTGTTAAGATCATGGCTTTTATGTCATCATGTAGCATAGGTGAAGTGGGCAGGTGTTTCTGAGTCAACCAAAAAACTCCAATCCCTCTCAGTTCACGGAGTTAAGCGCTAATGTGAGATCAAAATGAGCCAATGTACGGTGGTTAGTGCCCCTCATCCTTGGAGACTTTCCGTGGCCAACAGCAAAGAGACTCTTATGGTTACTATGAATAGATTTGTCTCCCTTCTTACAGAGGTTCACAATTACGTCTCAAGAGATCCCCTGGTATGTCTTCCTCTTCTCAGTGAAAGACAAAGTTTTGAATTTGTAATTGAAGTTTCTCTCCACCATCTTTAGAATTTCAGTCGGGTCACCACATTCTCCTGACATTTTACTGTTCATCAGTTTGAAAATGGCCTTTTGAAAAAGTGGTGAGACCAGATCAGATATTTTTGTTATGGGCGAAATCATAGGACAATAGAATTGCACAGCACAGGAAAAAGCCCTTTCAGACTACTCTTTATCTACTCTCATCCTATTTAATTGCATTAAGTCAATATTCTTCTGCACTCTTCCAATCCAAGAACCTGTTCAAACATCTTTTAACTGTTGTTATTTTATCTAATCTATAACCTCCTTTGGCAGCTCGTTTCATATACCACTGTCTCCGTGGGAACAACATACCTGTGAGATCTTTTTCAAATTTCTCCCCTGCCTTGTGGGGGTGGGGGGTGAGGTTGAAAGAAACTGGAACTCTATCCTATTTATGACCCTCATGAGTTCAAATTCCAGTGTCCTTTGTAAGGAAGTTTAACTCATGTCCTTCCTGTGAGTGCATGGGTTTCGTCTGGGTACACTGGTTTCCTCCCACAGTGCAAAGCCGTACCGGTTAGTAGGTTCATTTTCCTGTGATTAGTCTGGGGTTAGGTAGGTGGGTTGCTGGGTGGTGTGGCTCATTTGACAGAAAGGGACCATTCCATGATATGTCTCTAAATAAATGAATAATAAACAAAAACCTCTTTTGAACTCCATCTAGTGTCTATTACATCCATCCTGTAGTGTGGTAACCAGAACTGTATACAATGTTTGAACATTTTGTGCAACTGCCACATAATGTCCCAACTCTTTTATGCAATGACTCAGCCAAGGCAAGCATACAAAATGCTTTTCTTATTACCCTATTTCCCCCACCCCCCCGGTTACTCTTTTCAGTGAGCTATGGACTTCCACCCAAAGGTCTCTCTGTGCTGCAATTCTTCTGAGGTCCCTGCCATTTAGTCTCTGTTTTTACCAGGACTTTAGTTCCCTAAATTCATTACTGAACATCTGTTGAAATTAAATTCCACCTTTTGCTGCTCTGTCCAACTTCCTAGCTGATCGATCACCTGCTGTATCCCCAGAAAACCTTCTTTGCTGCCTAGGACTCTATTGTAAACTTACTGATCAGACTACCTACATTTTCATCCAAGTCATTTAATCTATTGGACATGACAAAACTTCCAGCACCAAAACCTGGAGTATACCACTTAATACAGATATCCAATCAGAAAAAAACCCATCCAGCAGTATCCACTGCCTCCTAATACCAAGTCAATTTAGGATCCAATTTGCTAAGGAACATCTGATCCCTTGTTCCTCAACATTCTGGACCAGACTACCATGTGAAACCTCGTTGAATGCCTTACAACATCCACGTAAATCATATATACCGCCCTGCCTTCATCAATTTTCTTAGTTACTACTTCTTCAAAAAAAAACAATCAGTGCCAAGAATAGTGTTACTCTTGAGAAATTCTACAAAGTGATCTTCCTCTTTGGCCTGATTGTCTCTATGTCTTTAATAAGTTTGCATTCATTCTTGGCTCTTGATGGCCAGGGCCCATGATGTTTCCATTGCAGATGGTATCAACTGCACTCAAGAATGTATTCAAGCTGTTGGATCACTTTTGTTCTTTCCAAGTTCAAGTTCAAGTTCAAGATTAAGTTCACTTATCATTCACCCATAGCCCGTAGTCAGAATGGTTTCCTTAAGGGAAAATCTTGCCTGACAGATCTGTTGGAATTCTTTGAAGAAATAGCAAGCAGAATAGACAAAGGTGAATTAGTTGATGTTGTGTACTTAGATTTTCAGAAGGCCTGGGACAAGGAGCCACACATGAGGCTGCTTAACAAGCTATGAGCCCATGGTATTACAGAAATGATTTTAGCATGGACAAAGCAGTGGCTGATTGGCAGTAGGCAAAGAGTGGGTATAAAAGGAGCCTTTTCCCTGGTTGGCTGTCAGTGACTGGTTGTGTTCCATAGGAGTCTGTGTTACGACCAATTCTTTTTATGGTACATGTCAATGATTTAGATGATAGAATTGATGGATTTGTTGCAAAGTTTGCAGATGTTATGAAGATAGGTGGAGGGGCAGGTATTTTTCAGGAAGTAGAGAGGCTACAGAAGGACTTAGATTAGAAGAATGGGCTATGAAGTGTCAGGAAGTATATGGTCATGCACTTTGGAAGATGAAATAAAAGTGTAGACTATTTTCTAAAAGGAGAAAAAATACAAAAATCTGAGTCACAAAGGGACTTGGGAGTCCTTGGGCAGGATTCTCCAAAGGTTAATTTGCAGGTTGAGTCTGGGGTGAGGAAGGCAAATGCAAAGTTAGCATTCATTGCAAGTGGACTAGAATATAAAAGCAAGAATGTAATGTTAAGACTTCTTAAAGCACTGGTGAGGTCTCACTTGGAGTATTGTGAGCAGTTTTGGGACTGCTTATCTAAGAAAGGATGCACTGAAACTGGAGAGGGTTCAAAACAAGTTCATGAAAATGATTCCAGGATTGAAAGACTTATCATATGAAGAGTATTTGATGGCTTTGGGCTGTATTTACTGGAATTCAGAAGAATGAGGGGTGACCTCATTGACACCTATCGAATGGTGAAAAGCCTTGACAGTGTGGATGTGGAGAGGATGTTTCCTATGGTAGGAGACTCTAAGACTAGAGGACACAGCCTCAGAATAGACGGCATTGATAGATTCTTGATTGGTCAGGACATGAAGGGATATGAGGAGAACGCAGGAGCTTGGGGCTGAGAGGAAAATTGTATCAGCTATAATGAAATGGTAGAACAGACTTGAAGGACCAAATGGCCTAACTCTGCTCCTATGTCTTATGGTTTTAAGGAGTTATACATAAATATAGCCAAACGAAGCACTGTTCTTCCGGAATCAAGGAGCAAAACACATTACCAAAAGATACAGCACATAACACAAATAACACATCTGGCAATGATTTCACAAAAAAACATACAGTCACAAAGAAAAAGATAATATAGCCTAAGTCCCTGACTGCCATGACTGTTCTTGATGGTTAGTATTCTTGGTCCAGCTTGTTCTTCCACAAACAAACACTAGAGGGCAGCACCAAGTGAACATTGGAGGGCAGCACCAATGGGAGGGACCAGCTCCCAAACCAATATGGATTCAAGTGCGATTCCAGAGGCCCCTGTCCTCTCCCAAACTGTCTTGGCATCTCTTCCCCTGGGTGGCTTCAACAGGCAACACTGCTGTAGGATGGCCTAGTCCTTGTCAAAACCGAGCCTCCGCTGTCAGTCTTGCCAATGAACCAGTGAACCAGACTTTCAGTATTCTACATTACCAATGCCCAACAGTGTCTTGCATTTACAATAAAAACATCCAAGATTATCACTCGCAGTGCACACCATCTGATGGTATGCAGTAAGTCCAGCTCCATTGTTATCAAGCAACTTGCTGATAGGATAGTCCTGCAGTGCTTGATGTTTTTAGTATCCAGTGGTGGCTTGTGGTAATAAAATGAGTTGTACAAGATGAACAAATTCACCTTTGACTGGACCTGGAGTGGCTGTTGCATTCAAGAGCACCACCACCTCCACTCACCAAATGCTTTATATGTCATAGGTTTTCTAGTGGATGTTAGTTTTCCACGCACTCACCGCTCTCTGCATAAAAAACTTACCCCTGACATCTCCTCTGTACCTACTTCCAAACACCTTATAACTGTGCCCTCTCAATGTTAGCCATTTCAGCCCTGGGAAAAAGTCTCTGACTATCCACACGATCAATGCCTCTCATCATCTTATACACCTCTATCAACTTGTAAAGTTGATTCCCTTCCTTTGAAGTGTCTTTAAATTTGTAATCTGAGAACTGTCTTGCTTATAATTAATTAGCAAGATCTTTTGGTCATGCTCTTGCAACCAGTGCTGACATTTCCTTGTAGAGAAAACCAGAGATTCTTCACAGGAGCCAGTTATAATGTACATCATAACTGTGGTACATACAGTATATATGAATCCTGGTTCTTGTTGAGGGAAATTGTCAGGTTAGATTAGACTAGATTATGAGGACACTCAGTCCTCATTTGTTGTCATTTAGAAATGCATGCATTAAAAAAAATGATACAATGTTCCTCCAGAAAGATATCACAGAAACACAGGACAAACCAAGACTAAAACTGGCAAAACCACATAATTATAGCATATAGTTACAACAGTGCAAAGCAATACCGTAATTTGATAATGAGCAGACCATGGGCACGGTTATCAAGCACTGTCTGAGAAGAGCCAGTTTTGCTGGGTTCCTGAGACATTCAGCATTCATCTTGTGGCAAAAGTTCAGTTGTTATTGGAGCGAAAGCCCTAATGATATCCAACCACAAAATGATTGGTTCCATTTTCTGTTGGACCATTGCATAAACTTTTTTATGCCATTCCTACTTAACCCCCACAGAGAAGACACCACCAGTATTTTTAGTGAGGAGGCTCCAGAGTACAAATTTCTGCTTTTACCAATAACATTACTCCTTAATGTATACATTTTTAACAACTGTTTACAATGCCTATAAAAAATATTCACTCACCCCCTCCCTTTTCATATTTTATTGTTTTACAATCTCAGTGGATTTAATTTAGCTTTTTTGACACTGATCAACAGACAAAGACTCTTTTATGTCAAAGTGAGAACAGTTCTCTATCAAGTGATCTACATTAATTACAAATATAAATCTCAAAATAATTGATTGTATAAGTATTCATCACCCCCCCCCCCTTAGTATGACACACCAAATCATCACTGGTGCAGCCAATTGGTTTTAGAAGTCACGTAATTAGTTTAATGGAGATCACTGTGTGCAGTCAAGGTGTTTCAATTGATTGTCGTCAAAATACACCTGGATCTGGAATGGCCAACTACTGGTGAGTCTGTATCCTGGCAAAAACTACACCATGAAGTCAAATGAACACTCCAAGCAACTCCATGAAAATATTGTTGAAAAGCACAAGTTAGGAGATAGATACAAGAAAATTTCCAAGTCACTGTGTATTCCTTGGAGTGCAGTTAAATAAATCAAGAAATGGAAAGAATATGGCACGGCTGTAAATCTGCCTAGAGCAGACTATCTTCAAAAACTGAGAGACTGTGGAAGATGGGGACTAGTGAGGAAAGCCACCAAGAGACCTATGAAAACTCTGGAGGAGATACATCTACTAAATACTGACTTGAAGGGGGTGAATAATTATGCAATCAATTATTCTATGTTTTATATTTGTAATTAATTTAGGTCACTTTGTAAAGAACTGTTTTCACTTTGACACAAAAGTGTCTTTTTCTGTTGATCAGTGTCAAAAAAGCCAAATTAAATCCACTGTGATTCAATGTTGTAAAACAATAAAACATGAAAACTTCCAAGGGGCTGAATACTTTTTATAGGTGCTGCGTATGAGGAATTCTTTACTGTTCTATTTTTGATGAGGCATTAATCCTAAATTAATAACACCACTACAATAATGCAAACAGAATCTGAGGTATGAGAATCTTAGCTGTAAATTTCATACAAATATCATGTCTTGCCTATGCATAGCTAAAGATTTGAAAGGTAGATAGAGTAGGACCAAGCATAGTGGATATGGAGAAAGCTATTTACTTAGCTACATGAAAAAAAAGCTTCCTGATAATGGCAGCAGAGTGAAACATCCAACTTGTATCATTAAGAACACCAAAGCCATCAATAACATTTATGCTTGTTGATGGCATCCAAATCTGCAGATAATGGATGACTATGTTGAATTATCTGCTGTCATCTTGATTATTAACCCCATAAAACCCTAAAACACTCAGGCCATACTTTTTTCTGGCTGCTGCCATCAGGTAGAAGGTACAAGAACCTTAGGGCTCACACAACCAGTTTCAAGAACATTTACTACTCACCTCAGCCATCAGGCTGTTGAATAAAAGGGGATAACTGCACTCACTTGCCCATGCATTGAGATGTTCCCACAACCAATGATCTCACTTTAAGAACTCAAGCAACACACACAAAAAATGCTGGTAAACGCAGCAGGGCAGGCAGCATCTATAGGAAGAAGTACAATCGACGTTTCAGGCCGCGACCCTTCGTTAGTCCTGACGAAAGGTCCCAGCCCGAAATGTCAACTGTACTTCTTCCTATAGATGCTGCCTGCTCTGCTACGTTCATCAGAATTTTTTTGTGTGTGTTGCTTGAATTTCCAGCAGCTGCAGATCTCCTCATGTCTCACTTTAAGAACTCTTTTGTTTTGTTATTTCATGTTTTTTGTTATTTATTGCTATTTGTTTGTATTTGCATTTGCACAGTTTGTTGACTTCTGCACTCTATTTGATCTTTCATTGATCCTGTTATAGCTGCTATTCTATAGATTTGCCGAGTATGCCAGCAGGAAAATCAATCTCAGGATTGTATGTACTCTGATAATAAAAAAATACTTTAAACTTTGAAAAGGCCAAGGTTTAGTGCCATATTTAACCTTCAGTGCTCACTTTTGCAAACCAATGTGAAAATAGCATTTACAATCTAATCACACCACGTTAAGAACCAAAATGAAACTCATTAAAACATCTCCATGCATAGACCCAGTGTTTTGCAACACTTGCCAAAAAAATCAGCATACGGATGCTATTCGATGTTGATCTTGATTAAGGGCTTTAGAAACAAAAGCTTTGGAATGTTGTACTATTTCTTCCCTCTCCCATTATTTCCTTTCATACCTTCCCCCATATTTATTTGATTTCTATACACAAAGCAAAGTGATGCTCTGTGTAATAATCTCCCAAGTTGGTGCTATAGATAGTGAGTGCTGAACTTCTGCCCTGATCTTCCATTCAGATTATTTTACTCTGCTTTTCACAATCCCCTCATGAATTTGGTACGATGTCATCTAGTTATTTTTATTTCATGGTTTTCATTGGGAAAACTGCCATGCAGTCTCTTTCTGCTCAGGATTCTCACAATGTTATCTTTCATTGGCACCACTGGCATTTTGGAATTAGCCGAATGGGCTTTTGCTAAAAGGCCACTTGGCCAGGATTACCAAAATTTCACTGTCTCATAGTGAAGCCTTTAGTAAATAAAAATAAATTACAGCATTATTACAGAGACTATTTGATACATTTCCTGAAAAGTAAATTTGATCTTAGGGTGTTTCTATTTTAGTGCAGTGGAACTGTAGTGTCAATAATTTTGATAGTGACATGACATAAACAATTTACACGGTGTAATAGAGCCCTCTCTTAATTTATGTAGTGGATGGTGGTGTTGCCTGTAGTTAAAGGCCATGACTTTAAACACAAAGACTTCATAGAATTGTGGGTTATTTCCTGCAACTGGACTGAAGGAGGCCATTAAGAGGGAGATTACACCTGAGGCACACTTGCAACAATCCCATTTATAATTGATAAAAGGTGGGAAACTTGGTTCAGATTATAACAAATAATTAAATTTTAACTACATTCATCTGTATCCTTATGATTGGGAATTTCATCATTTAAGTGTCAACTGGCTTTATAATTACTTATGCTAATTATAACAATGTATTCCCAATAACTTTGTACCATTACCATGTTATGTTTAATTTTTATGAAACTAATAAAAAGATTGAAAAGGAAAAGAAATTTTAACTACAATAGTGGAAGGCATGAGCAAGAACATGGCCTCTTCCATTTGTTCAAGGGGTGGAGCACAGCAGCCAGATTTGGCAGGAACCTGTTATAGTAATTGACAAATCCTAATAAGGGCCTCAACTGTTACACATCCTTTGACATTTGAGCATCCACCACTGCTTGAATTTTCTCAGAACACTTGTTTAATTCTTATTTGTCAATGGTGTTACCAATGTAAGTGATACTTGGTTTAAAGAATGCACACTTGTTGTGTTGTGCTCTGAGCCCATACTCCTCTAATCTTTTTAACTTTGCCTTGAGATTTTGGTGATGTTCCTTGTCATCCTTACTGATAATATTAATGTCATCAAGGTAACACTGAGTGCCTGGGCAACCTTATAGCACCTGCTTCAGACCTTTCTCCCAGAGTACAGGGGCCGATGCTACTCCCAAAATAAGCCTATTATAGTGATAAAGCCCTTTGTGAGAACTTATGATGAGAAACACTTTGGACTCTTCATTTCTCTTCATCTGTAGGTAGGTCTCAGCTAAGTCCACATTGCTGAAGTGCTTTCCTTCAGAAAGGTTTGCAAAGATATCCTTTATTCTGGGCAGAGGGTATTGATCCACTTTCATTACTGGGTTGATGATGATCTTAAAATCACCACAGATCCAGACAGACCCATCCTTCACGGCTACTGGGACGACTAGCATTACCCATGGGCTCCACTCAACCTTGGAAAGAATTTCTACATACTCCATGTGATCTAGCTCACTAGCTACTTTATCATGTGTTACGTACCCCGTAACTGGGTTGCCAAACCAGCAGAAATGGATCACTCAGTTGGAGTCTGGATTACTAGATCTAAGAAAGTTTTATTAAAGAAACAAGCAACACAGTAATTGAAAGGATAATAAATGCAACAGTTCAGCAATAATAAACACACATGTACACAGAATTAAGATAACAGCATCAATCAAGCTCTATCGTTGTCTAGGGGTAAATGACCAAATTTCAAAGTGACACAAAAGTTCAGTCCAATTTAGTTCAGTTCACAGTAATCGTTGCCATGGTGATGGACAACGTGGGGGGAGGGAGAGAGAGAGAGAACGGGAACGGCTGATCATTCAGAAACGGCTTCCACTCACAGACCGGCGATATTGGTCACAAGCAGCTTTCGGGCGGGTCCTTTGTGATGTCACCTGAGATCACCGACTGTTACCCCTCCTCCAGATGCGGTCGATCCTCTGCAGTGAACCCGGCACCACCCAAGCGAGGGTGGACACACGCCGGGTTCCCGCTGATCGTACCTTTCCACCCTGTGCGTTTAAGGTCCAGTACTTCCCACCGACTTGTGAGAGGTGCACCGCTTCCAGGGTCTCGTTACCTCGGGTGTCGTGTGTCCTGCCTTAGCGAACCTGTCCCTTTTTATCCCCCTGCTGGGGTATTGCCTGTCCATCACTTCAAACAGTTCAGGGTTCAAAGGGGGAGCCGCTCTAGACAGCTCTCTCTCTCCCGTCCCTTCATTACACATCTCCAGATGCTGCTTCATTGTTCCTTATCTCTCCTTCCCCTGAGGATAGGTGGCAGACCAACTGCTGATGCCACTGATGCTAACCCAGGCCAGCAAACATCTTAATTTTATGTGTATTCTTGTCACACATGAATGGTATAAGGAACCATAGATGGGCTTTGTAAAATTTGGATGTAGTACTTTCATTCAACACTATTTTACCCTGATATCTTTGAGTTTTCTGATGCCATCCTTGAACCCTGCTGTGGCAGCATCTGTACCTTTCTTAATTTACTTTCAGTTGACAGGAGATTTGGCATGCAAATGGTAGCTGGGTCTCCAGTCTAGTTGTAGTTGTCTCAGCAGATCATGGCCTCTTATTGCAGGCCCTCCTCTTTTTACCTCATAAAAGCTCAATGTGGCTTGTTGATTTTTGTATTTCACTGTTACAAATGTCATTCCCACGGGGGCTATCTTTTCTCCAGTATAAGTTCTTAGTTAGATATGTACAGGCTTTAGTTCAGTATCTTTGAAATGCCATTCAAACTTATCTTATGGAATGACTGAAACAGCTGAACCAGGGTCCAATTCCATTTTAATTAATTTGCCAGTCACTTCTGATGGAAGCCATGTTGCTTGTCTATTGTTAGTTTGACATGGTAAATCTCAAGGCTACTGAGTCCTGTGTCACTCTCATTATCAGATTTTTCATCAACAACATGCAGATTAGTAATTTTCTTGACCTTTAATCTTTTTTGATACCCTGTGCAATCCATTTATTTTTATCTACCAGACGTGCTCTTTGTATGTATCCTACTTTGTTGCATTTTCTGCAAGTTTCACCTTTAACCTTGCAATGGTGTGGTGTATGTGAGTCTTTGCCACAGCAATAACTCATTTTGTTCAGTCAGGCAGACCTCCATCTTGACTCCACATTTTTGTTCACACTTTCTCTCATTCCTGACTGCAACTCAATTATACTTTGGTCTGAACTTTCTATTGATACAGTGATTTCAACTACTCTTTTAATTGCAAGTTGTATTTCAGTTAGGAGCCATTTTTGAATGCTTTCTTGTAAGATTTCACAGACTAAATGATCTCCCAATGCATCATTAAATCCATCACTGAGCTGACAATGCTCAATTTCTTCAATTCAGCCACATATGCTGAAATGTACTTCCCCTTTTTTTGATTTTGCTTATGAAACTTAAAGCATTTTGCAATCACCACTGGTTTTGATTCTAAATGTTCCTGCATTACTTTCATGATATCAGCAAAGCTCATTTCAGGTGGTTTGGTTGGAACAGTTCAACATCTATACAAGCTGTATGCCTTTTCATCCTGTGCACTCATCAGCTATCCCAGTTGCTTTAAAATATTGTTGAATTCACTCAGTATAAAATTACAAGTTATCCCTTGTGCAATTGAACGTGTCTGTCTTTCCGATGTAGCCAGTCACTTCTTTTTTAAAAAATTATAATTATTATTCCAAAGTATTCACTATCCCTTTTCTGCCTTTTTTAAAAAAAAAATGACTGTCACTCTCTCTCTCTCTCTCTCTCTCTCCCTTCCCAAAGAAGTACGTGCTGCATTTTTTAAAAAAAACTCGAACGTCTTGCTGTGCTTCAACAGGTAGGTAGTCGTCTCAGATTTGTTTAAAATTCCTTGTTGCCATTCTTATGTTTTGTAACTCTAGAAATTAATCAGAAGAAAATATGGAATGAGGAATAATGTATCTACTTCGGTTTTACTATTAGTGGGGCATGAGCATACAGTATGACATGGTGGCGTAATGCCAGACGCCATTCGCAGACTTTTACATATAACCTGTAATGCATTGTGTAATTGCTTAATCAAACAATATATTTGCGACATTAGTAAAATATTAAAGAAACAGTCCACAAAAAAGGTAAGAATTGTATTAAGTAACAGAGAACAATAGATTGTCTAGCACTCACTCACTGTGGAATTGGAGAGATCTGATGTATATCTCAGATCTCATATCCAGTGAGCTCAGATGAGGTTGAAGTAAACAGCATTAGAATAGATGAAAATGAGAAGAATAGGAAATTATCAGGCAAGCCCCTTTCTAAAATTGAATATGATGCAGGATATAAAAGCAGGCAGGGAACAAAATGGAGTCAGATGTGGGATTATATTTACTTCTGGTAATTTGCTTTGTTGATAAGTAGATTTAATTACTGATGTCTTCTTAAGTGAGGGAGAAACTTGTCAACCACTTCATTGGCTTTGCTTATGTTTGATTTTATTTCTTGAGCAAAAGACTCATATTGGGCCCAGTAATGCATGTATCCTTAAAAGGCAAAAAAACAGAAATGGAGCATATCCCAAATTTCTGGGAAAGGAGCTGCGAGATATAGACAAAAAAGAAACAATGGAAGGAATGTCATTATTATTTAGATTTAGAGGACGTCTGCTACTTGCTTCTATCAAAGTATGCCACTCAAGTTTTTATTGTGAGTTTAGCATTTTTGGATAGCAAAGAACATTTGGAAGAAATTAAACTGTTTGATTGGTGGTATTTGAGAGCAGAACTTCAAGGGAAATGCAAATATTGGCCATATCTTTCATCTGTTGTGCATATTTTTAGTCAGGTAAAGTTGCAGGATACTGCATAAGCAATCAAAATTGGAAGATTATCTGACAGTTGAGGGATTAACAATGTGACTAACAGATATTGGTTATTTTAAAATTCAATTATGTTTCTAAGGTTGGTTTAGAGTAATTTCAACAGCCTTAAAGATTATTATATTTTATTTTTAGTTCAAGTTTCCATGAACTGACTCCTGCTAGGTCATGCAATATTAAGTTTGCTTTCTCTAGCTTTGTAGCAGGCTCATGGGCTAAGATAAAATGGGATGAAAAATGTCCCTCTGCCAGTTGTTAGGTTAGGAAGAAATGAAGTTGGAACAATAACACAGAGAGCCTGACTTGAAGTAATTGGTTTAACTGTGCCCGGAAACAGGAAGTTAGGGCTTAACCATGTTGTGCTGAATTTTCTTTGCTTGGTTAATATAATTTTAATGAGTAGGGTTTTAAGATGCATTGGTAAGGATGGCTGCGATATGTAGCTCTTACAACTAATGGCATTTACAAAGCATCTGGGCAAGTATTTAAATTGCTGAGGCATTGAGGCTATGGAACTAATATGGGTAAATGGTAACACAAGTAGTTGTAATAGCTGGCATGGACATGGTTGGCTGAAGGGATTGGTTCTGTGCTACATGACTTTAACTCAGTTAAACAGAGTTCACAATTTTACAACTTTACTTGAGCACTTAGATCACCTCTGGAGATGGAACAAACATAGGCAAATGAAATTAGTATGGATGAGTGTTCATTGGTAAGCGTATAGTTCAATGTTCCCTGATGCCCTGTCAATTTACAAATAACTGATAATGATCATTAATAATAATCCTGACTATTTCTTTATCAGATAATGAAACTCTTAACTGCCAAGTCCTGAAAGAAAAGAAACTGTATTTTAGTGATACAAGAGCTTCTGCAGCTGCTGGTAATCTAGAGCAACACATACAAAATACTAGAAGAACTCAGCAGGTCAGGCTATGGAGAAGAATATGCAGTTGAGTTTCAGGCCTTCATCAGGACTAGTCGGTATTTTAATAATAATTATGTATTCATCATTCATCAGTATTTTAGAAATGATTATGAGCTAAATTTAACAGCTAAATGTTTTTAAGTGCTTGGCTAATGGAACCCAGCATGTAATTTAGATCAATTTAGTTCTCTAAAGAGAATATTGCAGAAATATTACTGGGATTCTAGATTTGAGTGCAGTTGATTTTGAAGTAATCAGACCTAGGCTGCACACAGCAAACTATAAATAAGGAAAAACATTATAAGGTCACTGAGAGGCATAAAATATTTACTGTGTTGAAGATTCATTCTGGAAATTGCATCAGTAAAATTAAAAACTAGATTCAGAGCAATTGATGAGATTGAAAGCCAGTACATCCATCCTTGCATGCTGAAGATCATGGGTATAGAGATGATGGATACACTGGTTGCCATCTTCCTAAATTTGATAAGCTTTTAACAATTTTATGCATTAGAAGTTAGCAAATATAATGTGGCTATTTAAGAACAGCAAGAGAGAGAGTAGAAGGAAACATGCATCAGTACATCCCTGAATACCGATGATTGATGACACCTCAGTAACAACTGACTACAAGTGCAGTCAGCATTTGGAGTCAGGATGAGATACTGGTAATGGGATACTTGGATAATAAGATTGGGCAATAGGGAACAGGAAACCTGAAATTTTGAAAGGGAAATCGTGTTCGAATATTTTAGGTTTGAGCAAGCAAAATAGATGAGAGTATCAAAAACACAAGAAAATCTGCAGATGCTGGAAATCCAAAGCAACACACACAAAATGCTGGAGGATCTCAGCAGGTCAGGCAGTATCTATGGAAAAGAGTAAACAGTAGACGTTTTGGGCCGAGACCCTTCATCAGGACTCTTTGAGGATATAGTGTATTTGGACCTAAAGAAGGCATTCAGTGAGGTGCTATACAAGAGACTAAACACAGTTACAGCACATTGTGTAATATATTGCTATATATTGAGATTTTGTCAAAAGACAATGAACAAAGAGAAGGAATAAACAGCTCAACTTTGGATTGGGAGGCTGTGACAAATGGGGATCTGTAGGATTCTATGACAAGGCCCCAGTTGCCCACCAACTATATCCAAGATTTAAATGAGAGCATCAAGTCTGAGATAACTAAGCTTTCTGAGGACATAACCTACATTGCTATGTAGTTTTGTGAGGATGACACAAAAGGGTTCTCCAGGAGGATGTAAGCAGGCTAAGCGAATGGACAAGGGTATGGCAATTAGAATATAACTGTAAAAATGAGAGGTGATCCGTTTCGATAGTAAGGTGGAATACTTTTAAAATAGTGAGAAATCACAATTTTTTGGTGTTCAGATGGTATGCTTGTATATGAAATACTGAATTTTATCCACTTAAATCCAATGCAAAATAATTGTGATGTTAATATAAAAATAGAGGGGATGTCCATCAGAATCAGGAGGGTGACTCAAATTTATAGAAACTCTGCTTTTATTATGCTGGTGGGTCAGTGATAAAATTGTGGTTTACATTGACTCCAATACTTTTATAGACTGACTGTAATTTGTTGCACCTTATCATTGAATTTTATCATTTGCATTTTAAGTTAATATCACTTGAATTATCTTCGAGAAGTCAGGGTAGGGTTTCTAAACATAAAATGAATTGCATCTTCCCTGCAATAAATTAGAAATCTACATCATGAAAATAAAACATTTATAGATATTTAAACTTGAGAAAATTATTACTTGAGAAAAGACTGGATCACAATGGACGGATTCTCTCCCATTGGTGTTATTAAGGATTAGTGGAGCCTGATGGTCTCCTGGATATCATGTTAGAACCCTGCCATTTTTCCATATGAGTCATTATCATTTTGCTGTACTGCATTGGCAAAAGTTGTCCCACATTTCAAAATTGGCAGGTTAAGTTCCATTATGTCCACGTGGCATCACTGTAAATGAGCTGCTAGCATTAAATATAGTTTTTGTTGAATACTTTCCATAACTCACAGTGGGTTTTAAATATGGTTTGAATCAAATACCTTTCAGGTTTGAATTTGAAAGGCAATTGTATTTATTTTTCCAGCTTTCTCTCTTTCTCTCTGGACTGTTGTTGGAGTTTAACTCCATGCAAAATAAAAACATTCCAGTACATTGTCATTCCCTGAAAATGGACAGTTGATGACATAATTTCTACAACAACTTCTGTTTTCTTCTAATGTCCACAAGTTTAGGCATTTTTGAGCAGGAGTCTCCTCACAACCAGATTAAAATTTATCACTGTAACATACATTAACTGAGGTCAAATGTAGTGGCCTAAATGAGAAACTGAACTCTAAGCCTCTTTAGCTGGATTGGCTCAGTACATCGCTTGCTAGTGCAGTCGCCCATTGAGGTAAAAGGGGAATGTAGGAAAGTTTAATGATCACTAATAACAAGGATTGTATTTTGGAACTGCAGGAGCCTATGATGCAGTACTCAGTCAAAATATCCTTTAAGTGTGGAAATTCAGGATGTTGTCTGAAGCATTATTTTGAGGATGGGCAATATTCAATTTCCGAGGAGATTTGGACCAAGCTTCAGTTGTTCTATATTACTTACGCTTCTCGTTACAGGCACATTGGAATTGGTGGGGAAAAATACTCGTGGGATACCCAAGAATTAAAAGAACAGGTCATTGATTTTGAAGGCAGTTCTAAAGCAGTGAAGTAGTCCCAAATTCTAGTCATAAATGACTCTGATTTATATTTTAAAAAGAGCAACAAAATAGGAGAGAGCATTTGAAATTACTTTAGCGGGTTTTTGTTGACTGGGTGTGGATGTGGTTGATAGTAACACTAGGGTATGGACTCCCCAAGGAGTATTCCAAAACTATAATACATGGACCGTTCATGATGTGAGCATTTCTTGAACTGTCAATGGAAAAGGAGTTCAGAAACATTGTCCTTCCATTGTATGAACACTGTATTTTGATCTCTGCCCCTGACTAATCTATTGACATAACCACCATCTAATCCTCTGTGGGGTAATCTATTTGCACAAAAAATAAAACTGCTAATCATTGAGTGATTGAATTAACCATATGTACAACTAGAACATGCTAGAATTTGGGCAACATGTGGAATGAAAAATAGAATTAGTGTTTCAAGGTGACAACTTTCTCGACTGGGTTCTGATGAGAGGTCATTAGCTTGAAAATGTATCTTGTTTCTCTCTCCAAGTATACTGCAGACCACATATATCTTACCTTTAGATTTACAATATGGCAATTTTGCTTTCATATTAGTATAAAATAATATGTAAAACACAGTGCATGTGTAATATAGAAACTTGCATTATCCCAATTAACAACTTAGGGTAGAAATGTATTCATTTTTGAATGCTCAGAATATCTGCATTTCCCTCTTCACTATACACAGTATTTCAGATTTTGTTACTTTCCTATGAAATAGGCCATTTGATCCATTATGTCTGTGTCAGTTGGCAGAGTATTCCCATTTCCCCACTAATTTTTATCTGCAATCATCTCTCCCTACATTTCCATTCACTGCCCACATTTAGAAGGTTAGATAAATACAATATGAGCAGCAGGAATGGACCATTCAGTCTTTCTGACCATATCCAGTCATTTGTTTAAATCAAACCAGATCTCTGCTTGGGTCTCTTTTTCTCTACATGCTATGAGACTATTTGCAAAGAAAATCTCTCAGGTATATTTTTGAATGCTAGAGCTGAACTGGCCTTAACATTCCATTGGGAAGTGAGTTCCAATTTTTTATTGTCTAGGTGGTGAAGTGCAAATACACGTTCTGCTTGATGATCCCAGTTAAATTTGGAGATAATAAGAAGGTATTTGTGAAATGTTTATCAAGAAGTGGTTAAAACAAACAATTTTAGACCTTCTATATAGACTTGATTGAACTAGCCTCCTAAGAGTAGGCTAGATGAAAAAGGAAAGCTGACAATAAAAAAAAGACAAATAAGTGGTTTAGAAAAAAATATTCATCAATGCTCACATAGAATTTTCGGAACACTAAACTGTCTGAAATGAGACCCAAGTTTTTTGATTTACAAGGCTAAGTGGTTTTTGGCTGTCTTCTGTCCCTGTACAATTCAACAACCATTTCTTCCCTAAATGTTCAGCTATTTCATTATGTTTCCCTTTAAATCATGGACATTAGCCAAATATAATACTGCAGGAAGCCATTAATATGTGCCATGAATGCAAACTAAATAGCTCTCAATCGTAAAAAGTATAGGACCAAAGCATGCTTTTCTTTATTGATAGAGGTGTTGGCATTTTAAAACAGCTTTAAGAATTTTTTTCAGGATAAAATACCAAAAATGTAGTTGGCAAGTGTTCTATCTGATACCTAGACAAGGAGGGTTATGTGTTTTGATTTGCTGTCTGCAGTGATTCGTTTGATCTCAGCTGGTATGGCAAAATTGTCTCCCCACTTTGCCTCTGTGACAGAGAGGTAGGAAAAGAAAAACAATAACAGTAGGATTTGCAGATGTAAATGCATCAGATTTCTGTGAATTTAGCCCATTTGGGTTATACTCTGCAGCAGCCTGTAAATGAAAGTGGGTACTCCTTTTACTCCCTTCCCCTTGTGCATACAGTGCCACTGACTTCAACTTTTGCTCAAAAACGTTCCACACTCTAACTACTCTCTACTTGAGTTGTTATCTTGAACCAATCATTATAGTTGTTTTCTATTATCAGAACGGTCCTTTGAAGTGTGATTCAATAATTTGCCTTGCTTCCAACATGGCTGCTTAATTAAGATGAGTGGAAAGCCCACATCAACAAGGCAGTATCTCAAACTATCTAACCTCCTGGTGGAGGTTAGTAGTCAGTGAAGAAATAACCTAGTGGAGAGGAAACTGGAGAGAGAAAACAATCATCTGTACTTTTATCCACATTGGATTAGGGAGTCATAGCTTATCCCTGGCAGTTTACTATGAATCCTTTTTCTCTGGTGCTCTGTTAACTGTAAAAATGTGCTTCTTTGGTGATTCTTCTCTCTGATTTTTCCCTTTTTAAATGTCAGTGGTTCATGTGGTTGAGATTTTCGTCCACTGCTCCTGTTCCTGGCTTGCCTCACATTGCCACTACAGTGTCAAAAGAGAAACCAATTCCCCAACACAGAATTGAGCAAATAGATCTTTGCCAAATGGTATTTTTGTTTCCTTTCCCATTTGGTTTGTTTCTAGTTTTCACTTAATGCTCAGTTTCCGGCCAACAGCTATAAAGACACTGTAAAATAAATGGAGGGAATCATGCTAAGCCACCGCTGTGGTTCTCACTGATATCATGAGGAAACACAGGCAATAAATATTTGTAAACTTAAAGCTGTCTTCATCCATTGGGATATGTAGGACTATGTTTGTCCATCTCAGATTTAAATACTACAACTGATTGTATTGAAACATTTTTGGAAATCTATTTTTTCTACAATTTCTAAAGTTTAAAAAATTAATTTACAACCTAATAAATTGACAGTTTTGTTTGGTATAATCCCTCGATATATTCATGGTATTTCTCTGTCAGACCAACATGTAATTGCATCCGTTACATTATTAGCCAGAAGGGCTATTTTGTTGAAATGGAAAGATGCTTCTGCTCCTAGTTTGATACAATGGTTCTCTCAGGCGATGATATGTCTTAGTTTGGAGAAAATCAGAAGTCGAACTTTTGATCCTCGATTTGATTTCGAGAAAAGGTGGGGTTCTTTTGCCCACTATTATCATCTGATTTGAGTTAATTAATATGGTTTCCTTCTGATTTTTGTTTAAATGGATTTGAGTTGGCCGATTGATGTTTTTCTTTTATGGAAGCTTGTATGACGTATCGCTCCAGGGTTGTGCTCCCAATGTCTTTTTTTCTCTTTTTTTTAGTTAGTAGGGTTTTTTTTCTCTTAGTTAGTAGGGGTTCTTTTTTCCTCTCTTTTTTTCTTTCAAAAAATATTCTTAACTCTTTATTTTTTCTTCTTATTATTGATCTATTGCTTAGCTTTGTTAATCAGTTATTTGCTACTTTAATTCTTTATTGTACATATTGACATATTGACTTGATTATCTTAATGTATTTTTGTTGATCTTTAATAATAATTAATAAAAAAGATTTTGAAAATGAAAAATAAATATTGCAACTGATAAAATATTATTTAGAATTTGCAGATGCAAATTCCAAACTAGAAAAATGGAGGGCTATGTGGAAGGGAAGGATTAGATTGATCTTAGAGTAGTTAAAAGTTTGGTACGACATCATGGGCTGAAGGGCCTGTACTATGCCATAATGTCTGATGTTCTATGTCCTCTCACTGTGTGTGTGTGTGTGTGCGCATGCCTGCATATGTAAAAAAAGTGTTTCCAAACCTCACTTCTGGAAGGTCTTGCTGTAGTTTAAGACAACAACTGCAATCTTACCAACTACCCTGCCAATACAAATAGCATATGGCGTACAGAGAGAGAGATAGCGCAAAAACAGGGCATACAGCTCACTGAGTTGGTGCTCACCACCAACCACCCATTTACACTAATCCTACAGTGTTCCCTTTATTCTTCCCCCACATTTCTTTCACATCTCCGTTGATTCCACTGTTCAACTCCACTCTGGGACAATTCACAGTGGCCAACCTGCTTGAGATTGAGATGTGGGAGGAAAGCCAGGCACCTGAAGGAAGAAAGTGAAAACTCCACACAGTTTTATGAACAGTTACTATTCTGTTCAGGACATTTTCTTCCTTTGTCATCACTTGTCCTTTGTGAAACTGCACAGAATTTAAAACAATAATAGTTGTGCTATCTTCTCTACCAGATGATTGCTTAGGAATTAAAGGGAAATCTGCAGCTAACTTCCTATTCATGCTATCACATTTTCTTCATTAATTTATCAATACAGTATTCTGGTGGGAATAAATTCTTTTGTTTATGCATGCTGTTTCCTCAGAGCTTTATTGAGCTCGTTAGACAAAACGTCCTTAATGCAAAGTTCCCTGTCTAAGTGGGCAGTTAATTTATCACCAGCAAACACCTCTATAAAAACTAAGATTCTTAAAGGAACAGATAGGGAAGATGTTGTGAAATGTAAAGTTTGAAATTATGAGATGTAATCTTAGGTTAAATGATCATCATTCTTTTTCTTTTTGCCAGGGGTTTTGAATCCTTGGAACTCTCTAACTCAGTAATTGAAGTGTGACATTGGTAAATTTTCAGATATCGAGTGAATGAGAAGATATAGTCATCGGTTGGAAAGCTGGATAACCGCACAAAGCAGCTATGTTTGTTGGGTAGCTCAAGGGGTCATATGGTCTACTCCTGTTTCCATGTCTTGTATTAGCTTGGTTATAGGAACCAGGCTTTGGCCTACAGCTTTATGGACTTAGAAATCCTCATGAAGAGCCTCGACCTGAAATGTCGACTCTTTATTCGTTTCCATAGATGCTACCTGACTGGCTGAGTCCCTGCAGAATTTTCTGTATGTTACTCTGAATTTTCCAGCATCTGCAGAATCTCGTGTGTTTTTGGATTTGCTGTTCCAGTTGTTCATGAAATAATGGTCTTTTAATTTTCTGGCACTAATAAAGATGCATACAACATTATGGCCAAAACTTCAATTTTTACCCAAACTTTTTTAACAATAGTATGCCATCAGAGTCAGATGCCTTTTGTTTTACTTTGTATTTTGCCCACTTTTCCACTTACTTTCCTTGGCTTCAGTGCATAAGAACATGAGCACATAAGAAATAGGAGCAGGAGAAGGCCATCTGGCCCGTCAAGCCTGCTCTGCCATTCAATAAGATTGTGCTATTCCCTCCCTTTAAGAAAATGGCTGCACTAATGTAGCATTTTACTGTCTCCTTCAGGATTTGATGAAGTACTGTTTGCTTATTGGAGTACCTTGTTTTCCCAACAAAAGAGTGACATTCAATATATATTAACACTCAGTGGCCACTTTGTGAGGAGTACCTAATAAAGTAGAAAGTGAGTGTATGTTCATGGTCTGCTGCTGTTGTAGCCCATCCACTTCAAGGTTCAACATGTTATGCACTTCTGCTTATCGCTGTTGTAACTCGTGATTATTTGAGTTACTGTCAGCTTCCTGTTAGTTTGAATTATTCAATCATTCTCCTCTGACCTCTCTCACTAACAAGGCACTTTTGCCCATGGAACTGCTGCTCAGTGGATATATTTTTGTTTCTCACACCGTTCTCTGCACACTCAAGAGACTGCTGAATGTGAAAATCTCAGGCGATCAGCAGTTTCTGAGATACTCAAACCACCCCGTCTGGCACCAATGATCATTCCACGGTCAAAATCACTTAGATCATTTTTCTTCCCCATTTTGATGCTTTCTCTGAACAACAACTAAATTTCTTAACTATGTCTGCATGTTTTTATACATTGAACTGCAGCCCCAAGACAGGCTGATGAGAAATTTGCATGAACGAGCAGGTGTACAGAATAAAGTGGACACTGAGTGTAACCCAGCAGGTTAAGGCTACTTCTGTAGGAAAAGAAAACAGTTAATGCTTTTGATTTGCAGCCCTTCAGTAGAACTGACATATTGAATCTGTTTGGAATATCTATTCGTGTCAATAACTGAGATTTCATCTGACGGATGGGCATGCTATTAACCCAAGTGGAAATGTCATTGTAATGTCTTGTGATTCTCATTCTGCCTGAATATTTACAACTTGCCAGCTTGGATTAGATGTCTTCATGAGAGATTGTGTGGAACATCCAAGCACTCGGGCCTAAGAGCAAACCAGTTTTAATCCCTATTGAGTAACATGCAGTGTCATTCCAGGACCAAGAATTTCATTCTTTTACAACGCAATCGGATGTTATTCCAGATTTCAGCATCTGCATCCTCTCGAAGTCAATTCTTTGGATTAATAATCCCCCCACCCAAATGAAAATCAGACCCTCGATCATCTAGTTGGGTGGTTATACAGCTGGATGTGCAAGAAATAATACTTCCTTTTACCTCTGATTTTTCTCCTGAGTTTTGCCCAGGATATTGACCTTTAATTCTTATGAGATCACTGTCAGAGTCCTGGAAGAAGAGTTTAAGTTGCAAGTGTTATCAGACCATCTCACAAAGCTGACAATACACAGCTCGGACTGACCCCTTCTTGACTTCTCTGCAAAACTAAGTGAATAATATTCAAGCAAAGAAAATTTTGATGGCTATTTTAATTAAGCTCATTTACGATTTGCAAATGACTGAATTTGTTCCATATTGCTCATATTTTAACTACCCACCCCTCCCCACACTGAGGTACATAATGATTTGTGGATACTGTGAGTATGATTTTGTATCTTCATTAACACTGATGGACAATGTTATGTCAGGAAAAGGTAATAGTATTTCTACCATGCAAACTAAGTTTGTTAAATGGATGTTTATGGTAAATGATTTCTTTGGACATTTATAAATGTAAAGGATTTATCTGATTCGGGTGCAATTTTATTTCCTGCTGACTTATGTTCATTTCCATTACAGGTCACAGGCCCAGCATATTGTTGCAAAAATGACCAAACTGCGTGTAGTGCCTTTAGTGGCACTCTTCAGCCTAATTTGCTTTACTCAAGCACAGAACGGTAAGAATTACGAAGATTCAGTAGGGTCATTTTACGGTGGTCAGCCATCCCAATGCTGATGTCTGTTGACATTAAACCCGAGTCTATATAACCTATTATTTTTCCAGAATCTTTGAAGTAATTGTTATTTTTGATAATTTAATGCTGATGGGCAACGTTACAACAGGAAATGAGAATAATATATTTTGCAATGCAAATTAAGTTTCTGCTAAATGAATGTTTGATGACAATGATTTTATTTTGAAATGATCCGGTATGATGTTTAGTGGAGAAGGATTGTAAAACAAGTGGGGAATATCTTGGGATAAATAGTTGTCCCCACCACCACCATCATTACCCACCCCTCTGTTCCTTCTCAATTATGTTCTCATCACCCTGGGAAGATGTGTTCTGGAGGCTGTTAGCCACACTTTTTTTGATGGGAAAAAGCTATAGAAGCTGATATGGGGCCAGACTGTAAAATGATTGTTTTTAGAGTTACAAGTGGAGACCTGGGAGCAGGTTTCTCCATCTCCCCTATCATTAAATTTTGCTACCCTTTGGATCTATATCCAGACGGGATAAAGTCAAAATTCATCCTTGTTGATAGTGTTGAACACAGTATATGGTCATATTGTCAGTTTATACTCTGCTTATGAAATTTAATCCACAGAGATCAATGAACTACACTTTGGAGGCAGAATACTATGTAGGTCCTACAATATGACGTGTTTAGCACTAAACACGAGGAAGGAATTTTCAGGCAGGCTTTTCTGAAGGGCCATTTTATAATAAAAATTCTGTTTATTTCATCTGTCTTTACATTTGATTGTTTGAAGGCATACATTATTAAGGTTTCAGGGGAATCTTCCACAAGAACAAAGAATTCCTTGGAGCGACCTAAACCCTCCACACTTGCCTCCTCCCTTAGCTGGGAGGTGTGGGAGGGAAAACAGGGGAGGGATCAAGAGTTTGGGAACTAGAGGAAGATGGGGAGGGAAGGTGAGAATTTAAGATTTTGGGAGTGGGAGAAAGGTGGGAAGGAGGGAGGGTGAGGGATCATGGGCTTCGGAGCTGGAAGGAGATGAACTGAGCACAAAACCTTGGGCAGTTTAACCTTGCAAAGAAAACATCAAACAGATCTGTAATAACATTCTGTAACAGTGCAGAATAACATTGTCAGTGTTTAGAAAATAAATGCCTCAACATTTAAGACAGTGCTAAACAGCTTTTCTTTCTTAAAGATGACAGAACAATTGCTGCTGACATAGTCTTTCTAGTGGATGCCTCTTGGAGCATCGGCCAGGAAAATTTCCAATATGTGCGGGAGTTTCTGTTCAGGGTTATAAAGGCTTTTGATATTGGAGAAAACAGATTTCGTATTGGCCTGGTGCAGTACACTGAAAAGCCTCGAGCAGAATTCCATTTAAATACATATTTTGCGAAGCAGGACATCCTATTTCACATATGGAACATGTCTTATAAGGGGGGTGGCACAAAAACTGGACTAGCTCTAGAGTATCTAATCAAGGAGCAGCTCACTAAAGCCAACGGGAGTAGAGCGGATGAAGGCGTGCCACAGATTGTAATAGTTTTAACAGACGGACGCTCTCAGGATGACGTAATCCCCGCGTCTGAGTCACTTAAGTCAGCCAATGCCTTAATTTTTGCTATTGGAGTTCAGCAAGCAGTTGAATGGGAACTAAAGGAGATTGCGAGTGCACCTCACGAGAGGTTTGTTTACCACCTCGATGACTTTGCCGCACTCGAGGGCATTGTAAACGACTTAGTGATGAGTCTGCACATGGCTGCAGCGCACCTATTATCTGATGGGATAATAAAAGACACTACAGGTAAAGAGTTAGCTGGTAACACTGCTCCTTTGCTTACCCTACTCAATTTTTTTTAAATGGAAGGGAAAAACATATGCACATGTTCCCTGATGGTTCAGTCGTTAAGGGCACGATTTATTAAGAGACTGAACTATACAGACCAGAAAGATCCCAGATTTGATCCATTGGTCTGTGTTGAGTTAGCTGATCTCAGCCAGGGATCCAGTAAGGGTGCAACAATTGGCCTCAGCACCCTGGGCTAGGGAGGGGCGGAAAATCAGCATAGCCTCCCGCTCCTGATTGCTCAACTGGTGGCACCTGGTGAAGAGTGGCCAAGCAAGTGTGGGTGGCGAGACTCTGCATGAACCAGCGTTTGATGTCCGGACTTTCACACAGAAATGGCCACTCGGGCAAGGTACCAGAGGATTTCCTTTGCTCTACAAGGAGTCTGAGCCATCAGGAAGGGAGAAAAATTGGAGTGGGACAAAAATAAAATCAAACTTTAACATAGATTCTGATTTTGTGATACCTCTCAAATGAATTGGATTCTTAAATGAATAAGCAAAGAGCAGACCTACTATAGAATAAATGTCCTACTAACATCACTGGCCCTCATTACTGTATGTGTTTTTAATTAAACACCTATTATGCATCTATATCAGTGGCATGCTACAAATTAATAACCTATCACAACTAAAATGCACTGCCAGTGTCAGAGCCAGGAAGCAGAGATACCATCAGTTTCCTTATAGTAGCTTGAGAAAAGTGACCTGCCTTTCTGTATACAATAGTTATTTTCAAGAAATATACAATATTTGGACTCTAGACTGGAATCTTAATGAGGGATTTTGCCAGAATTATATGGGAAAGATCAGCAGGGTTTTGGCCATGTGACATTTACAAAACCGAAAATTAATGTTCAGGTGAGTTAACTGTTAGCTGGAGAGAATCATTTCACCATTTATATTGGGAAAACTTTGAGTGTGACAAATGTTGGAAGTAATCTCCCTAATGGGGTTTGGAAGGTTTAAAAATAAAAATAGAATTAGTGCAGGTCAAACTGAATTGCATGAAGGGTGATTTAAGGAAAGAGATGGATGAGATTCAATGAATTGAGTAAAGTTTTACATTCTGATGTTTTTGTTATATTTTTTAATTTGATTTCCTAATCATGGAAAGCTTCTACATTCCAAAGTAAAATCAAGAGAGTGGGAAAACCAAACAGAATTCAGGTACTATCAGAAAGAAATAAAGGAAAATTGACAACCAAGGTCTCTTCTTTTTCTTGGTCCTGCCTTAAATCTGTTCATGAGGTTTATTTTGGTAAAATCAAAGAAATTTAGTTTTACATACCTTAAGCAGGCACACCACACCAACAGCTGTATTTGCTTGAGATATCAAAATGCTCAATTGCAGCAGACGTACAAGTATTAATTCTTATTTGTATACGTTGGATGTTGTCAGATCTTCGAATGTCAGAATAAATTTAAAGGACAAATCAGAGGTGCTCTGATTTTGGGAGGCGCATTTAAGGTTGCTGCTGAAATTGCTTCAGGTAGCGGCCCTAGACCTTACTGTCACATAGAAGATACCAGTCCCTTCCTTCATCCTCTGACAGATGAAGTAATGACAAGGCATCTGCCTGTCTCATTGATAATGAATTGAATGGAAATTATCTCCCTGGATATTGGGAAAATGTAGGGCTGGGAATGTGAAGGAGAAATGATGAAGGAAACCTGAAAAATTAAAATTGAAATGATGAGAATTTGTTTAACATTACCTCAAATGCTGAAGTTTTGTCCCCAAATAATGTGATAATTTAAACCTGGAGATCTATGATGTGAAAAGAAATGGTAAAATGCAAGAAACTTTGGAGCCAATTGGAGAGTTAGGAAATCTTTTTGTCTTCTCAGTGCTCGACCTATCTGTTGCTATTAACATTCAAGAGCTTTGCTTCCACCATCATTAAGCTGTGTGCACACCATGTACTTTTACACACTTGCTTGTGTTGTAAGAAGGGCTGTGAAACAATGCACAATGTTAATCATAATTTAAAGGTTTTAACTTATTCTGCATTCTTTGATTTAAGACAGAAGTGAACATACGGTGACATGATGCAGTTCAGAATGTGGGTGCATTGATGATCAGTGCAACAAGATGGGAGTTGGACCAAGACTCGGTTTCTATTTCACTCTGTTCATGTTCACAGCTCTGTTAAACAGAGGAGGTACCAGGATGAGATTTTTGCCATTTTTCAGTGGTGTGGAGAGGGAGAACAGAAGGGAAAAATTGAGCCTTAGTCAACCATGGCAGCAGCTCTGCCAGCTAAAGATAGAATTTCAAACTTCTAAAATTGGAGATGAATTAAATGAATTGTGTGCTGCAAGGACCATCACAGTGCAGAGAGATCATGAGATCAGAATCATCTTAAATACTCCAAGGAAGGGTCATTTCCTTTGCTGTTATCTGACCCCCTTCATCTGAAATGTCCATTGTTGGCACACATCACTGTGTTCTTTCAGACAGCTTTCAATGCAGTTCTTCATTAATCAGAAGTGACTATCTGATTTGTATATCAGTCAGGCCTTGTCTAACCAAACAGACATACAGTACATGCTGCCATGGAAACACCCTATTCTTTCACCATTGAAATCTTGTTTGAATCCACATGCTAATGATGAACTGAATGTCAATTTCTGCATTCCGATCCAGCATCTTTAACCTGAAACTTTATTTTTTACTTTTTCCGTGGATGCTGTCTGCCCTGGGATTTTCCAGCATTTTCAGTTTTTGCTGCTGAGATTATTATTCGACATAGATCTCTCCAATCTGCTCTATTTTGTAGATGAACTAACAGACCACAATAGAGACCACAGCTGGTAGAAGGAAGTCCACCTCCCTGCATTAATATATGTGCATCATGTTAACAGACAAGGTCAAGATTTCATTTTAACTTTTAAGCTATTAATCAGACAAACATTTTCAAAATTGCAAAGGGAGTAGTGATTATAAATGTGGAGATTTCAATAGTGTTTACAGAAGGGATGTTTGCATTTCAATGTTTGAAGCAGGTACAGACTTGTTGCTCTGCAATTAAGATATCCCAAACACATTTTCTATACTTCAACTTATTGGAGTTTACTGTTAGCTATTAATTTTTTGAATTCTATTCATTGAATGCAAAAAAGAGAATTCATTGTATCAATATGAGTGTCCTACTTAGGTAAACAACAGGAATTCTGCAGATGCTGGAATTTCAAGCAACACACATCAAAGTTGCTGGTGAACGCAGCAGGCCAGGCAGCATCTCTAGGAAGAGGTGCAGTCGACGTTTCAGGCCGAGACCCTCCGTCAGGACTAACTGAAGGAAGAGTTAGTAAGGGATTTGAAAGTTGGAGGGGGAGGAGGAGATCCAAAATGATAGGAGAAGACAGGAGGGGGAGGGATGGAGCCAAGAGCTGGACAGGTGATTGGCAAAAGGGATACGAGAGGATCCTGGGACAGGAGGTCTGGGAAGAAAGACGAGCGGTGGGGGGAAACCCAGAGGATGGGCAAGGGGTATAGTCAGAGGGACAGAGGGAGAAAAAGGAGAGTGAGAGAAAGAATGTGTGTATAAAAATAAATAACGGATGGGGTCCGAGGGGGAGGTGGGGCATTAGCGGAAGTTAGAGAAGTCGATGTTCATTACGAGGAGGAGGTGGGGCATCCACATCCCATTCCCATTCTGATATGTCTATCCACGGCCTCCTCTACTGTAAAGATGAAGCCACACTCAGGCTGGAGGAACAACACCTTATATTCCGTCTGGGTAGCCTCTAACCTGATGGCATGAACATCAACTTCTCTGACTTCTACTAATGCCCCACCTCCCCCTCATACCCCATCTGTTATTTATTTTTATACACACATTCTTTCTCTCACTCTCCTTTTTCTCCCTCTGTCCCTCTGACTATACTCCTTGCCCATCCTCTGGCTCCCCCCCCCACCCCCGTCTTTCTCCCCGGACCTCCTATCCCATGATCCTCTCGTATCCCCTTTGCCAATCACCTGTCCAGCTCTTGGCTCCATTCCTCCCCCTCCCCCTCCCACTTTCAAATCTCTTACTCACTCTTCCTTCAGTTAGTCCTGACGAAGGGTCTCGGCCTGAAACGTCGACTGTACCTCTTCCTAGAGATGCTGCCTGGCCTGCTGCGTTCACCAGCAACTTTGATGTGTGTCCTACTTAGGTAGTTAGGTTAGAAGATTTAAATTATAATCGCATTAAAGTGAGCAAGTGCAGATCCAAGATTAGGGAACATAGCTCAAATAAAGATTCATCATACTTTTTTGCAACTAATGCATCCAATGATTTGTTGTACAGAAGGTCACATTTCAGATGATGGAAGGATAAAGTTAATATGAACGAGATTACAAATTCCATCCATAAGCTTCAAGCCAACAGTCACGGAATATGTCTGATATGATGGTTGGCTGCTTGGAAGCGATACTTGCGGTACACAAAGGAACAGCACACGCACAAAATTGTGGGAAGTAAGAGAGGAAATGGGAAAAGTAGGTAACAGAACTATTCCGCAGAAATAACTTGTATGTCATAAATTAGGACAATGCTGCTCTAGCCATTCGGTAAGCTGTTCCTCCCTCTTCACTTCATTCTGAATGGTACTATCCACTGTTGTCACCAGGGATACCTTGGTACTAATTTAAACTTAAGAGCTATTGTGCAAGCCAATACATTCTAAAATGCTGCCCTATTTGGATACTTAATGAATCTATTACTGTCACCAAAAAATATTAATGAAAATTGACCATTATGTTCACCTACAGAGCAGTGACTAGATATTAATTGTAGTTCATTACCTGTGATGGTGCCTGTGGGGTTCTTTGGAGAAAAAAAAGGTACTATATATATGCTAGTTCCACACCACAGATCTTTTTGTAAGAAACTTTTATGAATTGTATACCTACACTGTAGCTCCATGAAAAGCTACTGTATGTATTCGTCAGCTCTCAGTGACAATGCTGATCATAACATGGTCAGAGCAGAAATTAATCTGTTAGTGTTAGAGTACATGAGGAAATACAGATGCTGGCAACTATATAGTTAAATTTATCTTTTTTTTTTCTCCCTCCCCCCAGAGGGCTGCAATATCTTCCTGTTTTTATAATCAGTCTTTGCAGACCATTAGCTTTGTTTAAGTAGCTGATGACATCATGGAGAAAGTGATTAAATACAACAAGAAACAAAGTTAACAAACAACTTTATTACAATGTTAATCACCACCTTAGTCTCTAGGTGTAAAATTCATAGACTATATAGCCATATAATGTATGCTAGGCAAATACCAAAACATGTACCAACTATTCAGTAAAATGAACACTCATTATTTTGACATATTTGCTGCAAGACACATTGCATTCTACCAATATTTAAGTATGCTAAAGTGCAGAGTGGAGCTGGTTGCACCTTGAGTCTTGAAGCCACCCTGAAGGGCTTGCCCCTCCTCGGAATGCAGCCCACTAGAATAGTTAATATTTGCAGCTTATGCACAGACATTGTGCAAAAGGCTCATTAAGGTCCCAAGTGCGATATTAGAGCCAAGTCCCACAAAGTACACTCACTGTGCCATTTCCTAGCAGCGCACATTTAATGTCAGTTCCGAAACCTCAAGTGTATGCATTGTTTACCCTGCAGGCATGATACATGAAAATATCATCATACTGATAACAGAAATCTTAAGATATGAGGATCTGTGGCTTTGGGATGATTTCCACTTCTGACATGAAAGGGCACACACTTAATGCTGGGTGTGCTCCTTGTGATGTTCCAAACATTATAATTGGAGACTTGTGTGCGGCTTGTCCACGATTTCCAATTCCCTCTCCCAACATGAGTCCATAATTGGTAAATGCACTTTCAAGGGTTGGCAGCAAGTTCAGCCCAAGCTCAGTGTAGCATTCAGCCACAGAAATACCATAAGATCATAAGACATAGGAGCAGAATTTGGCCTTTCAGCTATCTGCTCTGCCATTTGATCTTGGCTGACCCGTTTCCCTCTCAATCACATTTTCCTATCTTCTCCCTGTAACCTTTCACACCCTGACTTTGCAGAATCTATCCAACTCGAACCTTAAGTATACTCAATGACCTGTCCTCCACAGTCACCTGTCGCAACTTAGTCTACATCTTCACCATTCTCTTGCAAACTAAATTCCTTCTCATTTCTGTTCTAAATTTCTGAGTTTGTGCCCTCTGGACCTAGACTCTCCCATTATAGGAAACCTGCTCTCCACAGCCATTCTATCTACACCTTTTGACTCAATCAGTTTCAATGAAATCTTCTAAATTCAAGGAAGTAAAGGCCGAGAACCATCCCAACCATTGTGTACATCTACATGAAATGCAGTCAGAGGAAAGCAGCATCCATCATCAAAGATCCCCACCACCCAGGCCATGCTCTCTTCTCACTGATGCCATCAGGTAGAAGGTACAAGAACCTCAGTACTCAGGTTCAAGTACAATTATTACCCCTCAATCATCAAGCTCTTGAATAAAAGGGGATAACTACACTCACTTGCTCCATCTTCAAGCTGTTCCCACAACCAATGATCTCACTTTAAGAACTCTTTATCTCATTATCACATGTTCTTGTTATTTATTGCTATTTATTTATATTTGCATTTGCACAGTCTGTTGTCTTCTGCACTGTGGTTGATCTTTCATTAATCCTGTTAAATTTACTATTTCATAGATTTGCTGAATATGCTCACGGGAAAATGAATCTCAGGGTTGTATATATGTACTTCGATAATAAAACTTACTTTGACTTTGACTTTAACTACCTCTGCAGCATCATTTTCCAGTCATTATCTACTCTCATCTTTCTGTTTATATATCTGAAAAGTCTTTAGGTATCTTCTTTGATATTATTGGCTAGCTTAACTTCATATTTCATCTTTTCCCTCCTTTTGGCTTTTTTAGTTGTCTACTGCTGGTTTTGAAAAGCTTCCTAATCCTCTAACTTCCCACTAATTTTTGCTCTTTTACATGCCCTCCTTTTGGCTTTTATGTTGGCTTTGACTTCCCTGATCAGTCACGATTCTCTCATCCGGTCTTTGGAATAGTTTTTCTTTGTGATGAATCTATTCGACACATTCCAAATTGCTCCAAGAAACTCCAGCCATTGCTGCTCTGCAGTCATCCCTGCTAGTGTCACCTTCCAATCTACTTTGGCCAGCTCTGCTATCATGCTTCTGTAATTCCCTTTATTCTACTGTAGTACTAATACATTTGACTTTAGCTTCTCCTTCTCAAATTGTGGGTGAATTCTATCCTATTATGACCACTCTTTCCTAAAGGTTCCTTTACCTTAAGCTCCCTAATCAAACCTGGTTCATTACACAACACCAAATCCAGAATAGCTGATCCCTTAGTGAGCTCAAACACAAAGTTCTCTTAAAAAGCCATCTCCTAGGCATTCTACAATTTCTCTCCCTTGGTATCCAAAATCAGCCCCAACCTGATTTACCCAATATACCTGCATATTGAAATCTCTTATGGCTATTGTAACATTGTCCTTTTGACATGCATTTTCTTTCTCCTGCTGTCATTCGTGGCTAATGTCCTGGTCACTCCCATTAGGGTCTTTTTACACTTGCAGTTTTTTTTAACTCTACCCACAGCGATTCTAAATCCTCCAATCACATGTCACCTCTTTCTACGGATTTGATTTAAATTTTTACCAACAAAGCCACACCACCCTCTCTGCCTGCCTGCCTGTCCTTTTGATACAAAATCTATGCTCATCTATAATCTTGTTTCAGCCACGACTCAGTGATGCCCACATTGTCATACCTACAAGCAAATTTCTAACTGTGCTACACGATAATCTACCTTATTTACTATGCTGCGTGAATTCAAATACAAAACTTTTAGTGCTGTATTTGTCACATTTTTTGATTTATTCCCCATTACACTGCAACACATCCACACTGACTGCAATTCTCACTACACTCTGCCTCTGATTGTGTACCATCTACTCCATCCTCAGCTCTATCACTCTGCTTCCCACCTCCCCAACAGTTTTAGCAAACCTGTTCACAGGGGTATTGGTCCCCCTCAGGTACGGTGTAACCTGTCCATTTTGTACAGGTCATACCTTTTCCAGAAGAGATCCTAATGATCCAGAAATCTGAAATCCTGCCTGCTGCTAAATCATCCTTTTCGTACCCTCATCGGAAGCAGTCCAGAGATGACTACCCTGGTGATCCTGCTTTTCAACTTTCTGTCTTGCTCCCTAAGTTCTCTCTTCAGGACTGCCTCCCTTTTCCTACCTATGTCACTGGTGCCAATATGTACCAAGACTTCTGGCTGCTCACCCTCTGGCTTTTGTATGCCATAGACCCGATTCACGATATCCCTGGAAGGTAACAGACCATACTGGTGTCTCTATCATGGCCGCAAAATCTCGTGTCTATATTCTAACTATGGAATCCTCTGTCACTACTGCAGTCCTCTTTTCCCCACTTCCCTTCTGAGCCATAAGACTCAGTCCCAAAGACTTGGGCTCTGAGGCTTCCTTTTGGTAGGTCATCCCCTTAACGGTATCCAAAATGGTTCATTGAGGGAAACAACCAAGGGTGTACTCTGCACTGGCTGCCCATTTCTTTTCTTTCTCCTGACAATCACCCAGGTACCTGCCTTGACAACTTAGGAATGACTACTTCCTGTAGCTCCTATCTATTGCCTCCTCAGGTTTCCATATGAGCCAGAGGCCATCAAGCTGCAGCTCCAGTTCCTTAACATTCAAACACTGAGACGGTGATGTGCCTCTCATGTGAGATGTGGCAGCCTTGGGGGAACGCCCCTCTCCCGCAGAGTCACATCTGCCAGAAGTGCATATGGCTGGGCGATCTGGAAGACCGTGTAAGGAATCTGGAGCAGCAGCTGGATGACCTTCGACTCATAAGGGAGAATGAGGCAGTCATAGATGAGGGCTACAGGGAGGTAGTCACACCTAGGCTGTCGGAAGCAGGTCATTGGGTGACAGTCAGAGGGGGGAAAGCGAAGGTGAGCAGACAGGTAGTGCAGAGCACCCCTGTAGCCATTCTCCTGAATAATAAGTATACCTTCCTGGATACTGTTGAGGGGACGACCGACCAGGTGTGAGCCACGGTGGCAGGGCGTCCGGCACTGAGTCTGACCCTGTGGTGTGGAAGGGTGGGATGGAGAAGAGGAGAGCTGTCGTCATTCGAGACTCTATAGTCAGGGGAGCAGACAGGAGATTTTGTGGACATGAGAAGGACACCTGCATAGTTTGTTGCCTCCCGGGTGCCAGGGTCCATGATGTCTCTGATCGGGTGCAGGACATCCTGGTACGAGAGGGAAAGTAACCAGAAGTCGTGATACATGTTGGGACCAACGACATAGGCAGGAAGAAGGATGAGGTCCTGAAGGGTGAATTTCGGGAACTGGGCAGAAGGCTGAAGAACAGGACCTCAAGAGTGGCGTTCTCAGGATTGCTGCCAGAGCTACACGACAGTGATGGTAAGAATTGGAGGACATGGCAGTTGAATGCATGGCTGAGAAGTTGGTGCAGGGAGCAGGGTTTTAGGTTTTTGGATCATTAGGATCTCTTCTGGGGAAGGTGGGACCTGTACAGATTGGGTGGGTTGCACCTGAACTCGAGGGGGAGCAATATCCTAGCAGATAGGTTCGCTGGCATGGTTCGGGAGAGTTTAAACTAATTTGCAAGGGGAATGGGACCCAGAGCGATAGAGCAGTGAAAGAAATGCATGGAGTAAAGCCAGGTCTAACATATAGAGAGGCTTTGAGGAAAGAGAAGCAGAAAAAATGGTGTAAAGACAGTAAGGTAGAAGGGCTGAAATGTGTGTACCTCAATGCAAGAAGCATCAGGAACAAAGGTGATGAACTGAGAGCTTGGATACATACACGGAATTATGATGTAGTGGCCATTACAGAGACCTGGCTGGCACCAGGGCAGGAATGGATTCTCAATATTCCTGGATTTCAGTGCTTTAAAAGGGATAGAGAGGGTGGAAAAAGGGGAGGAGGGGTGGCATTACTGGTCAGGGATACTATTACAGCTGCAGAAAGGGTGGGTAATGTAGCAGGATCCTCTTTTGAGTCAGTATGGGTGGAAGTCAGGAACAGGAAGGGAGCAGTTACTCTATTGGGGGTATTCTATAGGCCCCCTGGTAGCAGCAGAGATACAGAGGAGCAGATTGGGAGGCAGATTTTGGAAAGGTGCAAAAATAACAGGGTTGTTATCATGGCTGACTTTAACTTCCCTAATGTTGATTGGCACCTGATTAGTTCCAAGGGTTTAGATGGGGCAGAGTTTGTTAAGTGTGTCCAGGATGGATTCCTGTCGCAGTATGTGGACAGGCTGACTAGGAGGAATGCCATACTAGATCTAGTACTAGGTAATGAACCGGGTCAGGTCACAGATCTCTCAGTGGGTGAGCATCTGGGGGACAGTGACCACTGCTCCCTGGCCTTTAGCATTATCATGGAAAAGGATAGAATCAGAGAGGACAGGAAAATTTTTAATTGGGGAAGGGCAAATTATGAGGCTATAAGGCTAGAACTTGTGAGTGTGAATTGGGATGATGTTTTTGCAGGGAAATGTACTATGGATATGTGGTCGATGTTTAGAGATCTCTTGCAGGATGTTAGCGATAAATATGTCCCGGTGAGGAAGATAAAGAATGGTAGGGTGAAGGAACCATGGGTGACAAGTGAGGTGGAAAATCTAGTCAGGTGGAAGAAGGCAGCATACATGAGGTTTAGGAAGCAGGGATCAGATAGATCTATTGAGGAATATAGGGAAGCAAGAAAGGAGCTTAAGAAGGGGCTGAGAAGAGCAAGAAGGGAGCATGAGAAAGCCTTGGCGAGTAGGGTAAAGGAAAACCCCAAGGCATTCTTCAATTATGTGAAGAACAAAAGGATGAGAGGAGTGAAGGTAGGACCGATTAGAGATAAAAGTGGAAAGATGTGCCTGGAGGCTGTGGAAGTGAGCGAGGTCCTCAATGAATACTTCTCTTCGGTATTCACCAATGAGAGGGAACTTGATGATGGTGAGGACAATATGAGTGAGGTTGATGTTCTGGAGCATGTTGATATTAAGGGAGAGGAGGTGTTGGAGTTGTTAAAATACATTAGGACAGATAAGTTCCCGGGGCCTGACGGAATATTCCCCAGGCTGCTCCACAAGGCGAGTGAAGAGATTGCTGAGCCTCTGGCTAGGATCTTTATGTCCTCGTTGTCCAAGGGAATGGTACCGGAGGATTGGAGGGAGGTGAATGTTGTCCCCTTGTTCAAAAAAGGTAGTAGGGATAGTCCAGGTAATTATAGACCAGTGAGCCTTATATCTGTGGTGGGAAAGCTGTTGGAAAAGTTTCTTAGAGATAGGATCTCTGGGCATTTAGAGAATCATAGTCTGATCAGGGACAGTCAGCATGGCTTTGTGAAGGGCAGATCGTGTCTAACAAGCCTGATTGAGGAGGTGACCAGGCATATAGATGAGGGTAGTGCAGTGGATGTGATCTATATGGATTTTAGTAAGGCATTTGACAAGGTTCCACATGGTAGGCTTATTCAGAAAATCAGAAGGCATGGGATCCAGGGAGGTTTGGCCAGGTGGATTCAGAATTGGCTTGCCTGCAGAAGGCAGAGGGTCGTGGTGGAGGGAGTACATTCAGATTGGAGGATTGTGATGAGTGGTGTCCCACAAGGATCTGTTTTGGGACCTCTACTTTTCGTGATTTTTATTAACGACCTGGATGTGGGGGTAGAAGGGTGGGTTGGCAAGTTTGCAGACGACACAAAGGTTGGTAGTGTTGTAGATAGTGTAGAGGATTGTCAAAGATTGCAGAAAGACATTGATAGCATGCAGAAGTGGGCTGAGAAGTGGCAGATGGAGTTCAACCCAGAGAAGTGTGAGTGTGAGCTGGTACACTTTGGAAGGACAAACTCCAAGGCAGAGTACAAAGTAAATGGCAGGATACTTGGTAGTGTGGAGGAGCAGAGGGATCTGGGGGTACATGTCCACAGATCCCTGAAAGTTGCCTCACAGGTAGATAGGGTAGTTAAGAAAGCCTATGGGGTGTTAGCTTTCATAAGTCGAGGGATAGAGTTTAAGAGTCACGATGTAATGATGTAGCTCTATAAAACTCTGATTAGGCCACACTTGGAGTATTGTGTCCAGTTCTGGTCGCCTCACTATAGGAAGGATGTGGAAGCATTGGAAAGGGTGCAGAGGAGATTTACCAGGATGCTGCCTGGTTTAGAGCGTATGGATTATGATCAAGATTAAGGGAGCTAGGGCTTTACTCTTTGGAGAGAAGGAGGATGAGAGGAGACATGATAGAGGCGCACAAGATAATAAGAGGAATAGATAGAGTGGATAGCCAGCGCCTCTTCCCCAGGGCACCACTGCTCAATACAAGAGGACATGTCTTTAAAGTAAGGGGTGGGAAGTTCAAGGGGGATATTAGAGGAAGGTTTTTTACTCAGAGAGTGGTTGGTGCGTGGAATGCACTGCCTGAGTCAGTGGTGGAGGCAGGTACACTAGTGAAGTTTAAGAGACTACTAGACAGGTATATAGAGGAATTTAAGGTGGGGGGTTATATGGGAGGCAGGGTTTGAAGGTTGGCACAACATTGTGGGCCGAAGGGCCTGTACTGTGCTGTACTATTCTATGTTCTATGTTCCATTAACATGTTCTCTGAGGAGCTGCAGCTTGGTGCACCGAGTGTATATGTGGTTAGCTGGGACTCTAGAGGTCTCTCAGAATTCCCACATCTCACACAAAGAACATAATACAGCCCCTGGAGACATTCTCACAGCTCTAACTATGTACTAGCAAAAAAGTATAAAGAATGAAGAAGAGGAAACTTATCAGATATGTACCTCACCCAAGCCTCCCCACTCTAACACTGGTCTGCTCACAGAATAGCTGCTCCCCTTGTTCCTGCTTTATTTTTATTTGCCCTTGCTAAAGAATCACAGTTTGTTCGGACTGTCGGAAAACTCAGAGAGCAGGGGAATGCTCCTTTTTAAAATCTCGTTCACAGACCCGTGAGTTGCCTTCGCTCTCTCTCCTGATTCGATTGGGCCACTGGAAAATACATGGCCTACAAGACCTCTTTTTGTGTCACTGGTTGAGCTCCTTTGCTATAAAGAAAAAAAATATGAAAAGTAAATATCCCTCCGTCTTATAGTTTTTACATAAATCTATAGTTTTATACTTTTCTATGTTCACGAACTGGAAGAAATGACATTTTTCTACTGCCTGTCAAATAGGCACATGAAATACAGGTTTAAACAGTTGACTGATCCAACTGCTAGCCTGTCCTATCAATTATTCTTTGTTACCAGCACCAATTCATTCAGAAAGTCCTAAATGGCCTTCAACATACTTAAGTGATTTGCTGTCGCTGAGTTTGGAGTCTGCAATTTTTCTCTGCTGTACGTAAAACACATTGAGTCCTCAACCGTTATAGAACTAGAGTCCTTAGAGTTCAAAATGAAGCCATTTGATCCATTAAACTTTTTGTCAATACCACACACTCATCTCCCCATATCCAAATCTTTTCCACATGGCCATATCAATTCCCTTTTGAAAAGGAGCGATAAAGTCTGCTTCCAGATCTGTTCAGGCACACAATTAATTCAAACTTGTTTCTCAATTCTCAATTCAGTTCATTTTTTTTGCTCTTCCTAGAATCCTTTACTTTGAAGACACCCGTCAAATTAACTCAAAATGCTGTCTGCACAAAAGAGAATAATTCCAGTTTGTCATATCAGTCCACATTTCTTGTGCCTGAACAAATGTCATATCCATGTCATTGCTGACCCTTTTATTCCTATGGGCTTAAATATATCTGACTTCCTAGTAATGTGTCATCATGTTTCGTACCTTTTAAAGTCTTTTGTTCTTACAAACCTTCTGTACCTTTATCAGAAATTCCATGATGCTTGCAAATCAAACTTAACAAATTTATTCTGATTTTCCTCTGTTAATCCATGCTTGTTCAGGTGATTATTACTTAGATCAGATTATTGTTTTCAGCATCTTTCCCACACCTGAAGTAGTAATTGGATTGTATTTACATGAACATGCAGGTAATGTTTACGAACTTCTAGTCCTTTGCAACACCACAGTGCCCAAGAAGGACTGGAAAATTACAGCTAATATCTGCACAACTGTGACCCTTATTTTCTCAGCAACTTTGAGCTGCTGACATCCATCTGTATTGTCAGTCCTTCTGGTTTGTCTCCTTGATCACTGTTCATCTTCTTCATTATACCTACGAACATGGGCAACATTTTCTCCTTCATGAAAAACAGATTATCTGAGTTTGCAATGCGCCGATAGATGGATCTTCTGAACACACTTTAGAAATTCTTCTCTACTTCATTTATACTTTCACTATCCCAAATTATATCAGGACAGTTGAGGCTCATATTATCATATTCTATCATTTTGCCTCTGTGCACAATTTTCTATGTGTAGAAGTGGCATAGAACTTTACTGATAGCTCTGTTATTTCTGAACTAGAGCACTATTCATAGATCCTATGCTTCTCCCTGGAGCTTTCTCCTTCCAATGTTCTCCCCTATCAGAACTTCCATATGGTATCTCTCTGTCCTTTACTCACTTTACTGCAAATCTTGTCTGTACCCAGTCATGTAATCAAGTTCCATGTTTGATCAAGTTCCATGTAATCTCCTCAGAATCATAATCCAGACTGTAGCTCACCAATCACTTTTATCGTTTTTATAATATCCTGCATTTTCACCTCCTATTTTCTCCTGTTCTCTCCAAACTACTCTCAATTTGACTGTGTTGTTATCCAAACTGTACTTTGCTAATCAACTGCTGCATCCTGATTCCCATTTCCCATCTCTTCCACCCACACCCCTACTCCCGGCACTCCTATCACATTAGTTAACCCCTTCTACATGGCACTATTAACCCCTACTGTTTGGGGTATTAGTCTCATTTGGAACTGCAGCTCCTATATTGTTAGAGGGCCACAGTTAACACACGTGCGTGCCATTATTGGTCCGATGCAGTCTGGTAAAAGCGTCAGTGCACCAAGAGTGGCTAACTCCTTCGACTCATCAGCCCACTTCCACTGCTTGAGCTGTTATCCCATGAGATACTTCCCTGTTATGCATTATCAAGCTTCGTATCAATATTGTATTTCGAAATGGGGAGCAGAAGTGTCTAATAGTCAAGCATAAAATAAAAAAGCAGCCCATCAATAGAAATGCAAACAATTGAAAGAATAACGCTACAGAAAACCTTCCAAAAATTTCATTGCAAAATCTTTTCAGACTCCCAATTTGGCGGAGTTATGTGTTCCTGTCCAGATTTCGACTTAGGGGTTCTCAGCTGTTCTTTGCAGGCAGCGCTCTGTATCACTCGGTTGATGTTAACTTTGTCCACTTGGTTCAGTGTTTTGATACGACTTTCCTCCTCAATAAATGTCATCCAGATATACAGTTCAAAAGAAAGCAAAAAGCTCCCGGAAAAGAAATGCAAAAAAGGAGAAAAATGAAATGAACTTTGAAAATTATCCCGCTGCTTTATATTTTGAATTGCCACGTCCAGTGAGATTTTCATTCCCTGTTCAGCCAGCCGCCAGATCACCGTTTTTAAGCAGCAGTTCCACTCCAATTTGTTTCTTTGTATTTTTGATATTCCCTCTCCCCCTCCACAATTCTGAGAGCTGAATGAATACTTCTAAATTGCTTTTTTAAAAAATAAACAAAATTTAATTAATTAAATTTAAATTTAAAAATTAAATAATTAAACCGCAAAAAAACTTCCGAATCAGTTTGGTGGGGGAGGGACTGGGGAAGGCACAAATGAATAGCAATCTGGCCCAACAGTTGTAAGTATTTAAAATAGTCAAAAAATGCAGAATGAAGCATAAAGCTGGCAGACTGACCGACACCGCTTTATTTTAATGTTCTGTTCACTGTGATGAGTTTGATGCTGAGTTTTGGGAGAGTGCTCAGCTGTTAATCCTTGCATGGAGGTCACCTGTTTTAACATGTTCACCTTTTGCATTTGTCTTTCTTTTTAAAGCGCAAGAATCGGCTGACCTAATTTTCTTAATTGACGGATCTGCCAGCGTTGGAAGTGTCAATTTTCAATATATACGCGATTTTATCGTAAATTTGATCGACAATCTCGAGATCGGCCCTGACAGAATCCAAATCGGTGTGGTACAATACAGCGATGAGCCCAACACCGAGTTCTATTTAAATACATACTCCACGAAAACAGAGGTTCTGGATGCTGTGAAAAGACTTCAACCAAAAGGCGGAGATGAAATAAATATTGGCACGGCCGTACAATTTTTAGTCGACAATCATTTTGTCAAGTCGGCCGGCAGCAGGGCATCAGAAGGGGTCCCACAGGCAGTAGTCATTATCATTTCTAGTGAGTCCAGTGATGATATAAATCAGGCAGAACTATTACTAAAGCAAGGTAGTATATATTCATTTTCTATTGGAGGTAGAGATGCCGACAATAATGAACTTGCTCAGCTTTCAACTGATCCGTCCTTTACTGCCTTGATCACCGAATTCCGTGATATTGCTCAGTTGCAGCAGCAGGTTTTACCAATGGTCTCGGCAGTGGCCCGAAGGGAAATATATCTTGAACCTCTGGTGCAGAGTGAAGGTATGTATGATCCAAATTTAGTCCCAACTGTTTGCAACCTAACAGGCATACAGGAGCCCTATGGTCAATTGGGAAGATTTTTGTTAATGATACTGCAAATGACCACACAGCAATGTTACCAGCTTGGAACACCAGACTTTATGGATGGTCATCTTGTTAAAATTTAAGTCATTGAACGTTATTGGAGATTCTGCAGGTGGGTAAACGCTGACAGAGGGGTAGAGGTAGGTAAAGAAATGTTTGTTTTAACAGGTAATTTATCGCAATAGAATATTTAAAACCAGGCTGAACCAGAGATGTAATGGAGTAAGATGTCGTAGGGTGGAGTTGGGAGTGGGGAAGCTCGTGTGCAGAAGATGCACTGGCATAAATCCACTGGGTTCAGTGGTCTATTTTTCTATTTTAAACATTGAATTGTGGAATAAAGTACCTTTGATTAAGGTAAAGTATGGGATGTGAAATATATTGAGGTCAAAATCAATGCACTCACTTTGAGGACTTCATGGCTTCAAGTTCTTTTGCACATTATTTTCTAAGATGATTCTTTCATTGAAATTTACAGGTTCTTTTCTATGTGCTCTCAAAGTCAATGAGATCAATGGCACATTTTTTTATTTTTATATATCTTAATATGTCATGGACCTCAGAGAGTGGGAGTCTGGCCTCTTTAACAGTGATTATAACATATTCCACTCTGAATATTAAATGGGCTGAGACTGGCAGCATGTTTGTGGAGTTGGTTTCCCCCCAGGAAAACAAATTGGAATAATTGATTAGGGAGATACATTCTTCCAGGCTTCCTTCCCTGGTTGGTGGTTGAGGGATATATTTGGTCATACTGGGAAGCAGCTAAAGGTAGGTATGCTCCTTGCTAATGCACACCCTTCTGAAGGGGCATGTTGCAATTTTAATTTGGGAACCTTCTCATCCGCTGTGAGCTTCCTCATAAAGTATTCCATAAAACTCCACATGTTATGTTGTCTTTCTTGCCAATGACTCTAGAACAGAAAGATTATGTTCAGGTTTGTTGAGAAGAATCATCTTGATTTCGACTGATTTGACAGTGGTTTTCGAAACCCAGTGTGAAACTATAGAAAAGATGAGACTTGATTTGGAAAAATAAAATGCCTTATTTTGTTCTAAACTTGATTTAGAATAAAATTGACAGAGAAAGACCAATCTAAATGTAATATTTAGAGAGTGAATGCTTGTCTTTCTCTCAGTAACAAAATAACAATCTCACCTAAACTCAATATGATGTTGGAGTGCTTGTGCTCATTCTGCACCACACTCCTATTGACTGCAGTATCATTTCCCCAGAAGCCATTATTGGAACCATTGCTGTGTATATTGCACCAAGACATGCAGTTGCAAGTGCAAAATAGATTATGCTGAGGAATCTGTTTGCATCCAGACAGGTTCAGCTGTGTGGGAGGTCTGCACAAAGCTTTTCCTCATGTAGTTGGGCACAATCTCTTTGCAGTTAGCAGTCCACCACTAGGGAATCAGAGGATGAAGGTTCAGACCATTGGTGGACTGATCTGGAGAAAGTGGGTAATGGCATAATGGGTAATGGCCAGCTACATTTTGAATAAGGAATTAGAAGTGGTAATGTAATGTCAACAGGCTCTTATTGAGGGTTCTGGGATACCTGGCAGCACATGGTAAAATAGGCCAAAGTCAGCATAGTTTCCTTAAGAGAAAAAACAATCTGTTCGAATCCTTTGAGGAAATAACAAGCAGGATAGACAAAGAAGAATAGGTGGATTTTCAGAAGGCTTTGAAATGGAGCCACACATGAGGCTTAACATGCTAAGAACCCATGGTATTACAGAAAAGATACTAGCTAGCATGGGTACAACATTGGCTGATTGGCAGGAGCCAAAGAAAGGGAATAAAACTAGCCTTTTCTGACTGATGTGGTCCACAGGTGTTGGTGTTAGGACTGCTTCTGTCATGGCCCGGTCCATGAAGTCCATATTCCAGTTCACGGTCCGGTCCATCGACCCTTGCTCCAGGTTTTCCTGTCTACCCTGTTTCTGTTCTTGTTGAGCTCTAATTGAGGCAGCTGATGCTCATTGGGGCTGGCTGCATAAATACCTTCAGAGACCAGGGTGTGGGTGATGGATTGTTCTTGTCCTTACTCCTTGTATCCCTTCCCCTGCCTTCTCTTTCCTGGCCTGAAGCCCTGCCTTGTCTTGCTGGTAACTCTCGCCTCGCCTGAAGTTCTGTCTTGCCTTGCATTACCTGAAACCTTGCCTTGTCTTACTGTCTTGTCCTGGAGCCACCCCGTACCTAGCTCCCTTCCTGTCCCTTGCCTCCGCCGGGTAAGTCAGGCCATCTTGCCATTACCCTCTGGTTGGTTCTGTCCCTTCCTAACCCTTGCCTCCGTCAGGTAAGCCAGGCCATCTTGCCATTACCTATGGTTGGTTCCGTCCCCTCCTGTCCCTTGCCTCCGTTGGGTGGTTATTCGCACCCTGCCCAGGAGTACTGCACCCTGCCCAGGGGAACCACGCACTGCCCAGGTGAAGATTCCAGCCTCCTGCCAAGCCTCGCCTCAAGTCTGTAGCCCCAAGCCTGAAGACTCCAGCCTCCTGCCAAGCCTCACCTCGAGTCTGTAGCCCCAAGCCTGAAGACTCCAGCCTCCTGCCAAGCCTCGCCTCGAGTCTGTAGCCCCAAGCCTGAAGACTCCAGCCTCCTGCCTCTTGCCAAGCCTCGCCTCAAGTCTCCTGCCAAGCCTTGCCTCAAGTCTCCTGCCTCCTGCCAAGCCTCGCCTCAAGTCTCCTGCCTCCTGCCAAGCCTCACCTCAAGTCTCCTGCCTCCTGCCAAGCCTCACCTCAAGTCTCCTGCTAAGCCCCGCCTCAAGTCTCTAAGACTCCAGCCTCGCCCTGCCTGCCTGCCAAGCCTCGTCCTTGCCTAGTTCTGGTGTCTGAGCCAGAGGCAAGACCCAGGTACTGGGTCCTTGTCCAATCTCTGGCTCGGAGTCCAAGCCCGAGCTCCTAGCTCTCTTGTCCAGTCCTGTTCCTGGTTCCTGGTTTTCATGTCCATGTCCTTGCCCTCAGCCTGTATCCTAGTCCTGTCCCCAGTACTTCAGTGTCTGTGTCTTGCACTTGGGTCCATTCCCAGTCACCTCCTTATGACAGCTTCTTTTTATGTCTTTGTGTGTCAATAATTTGGTGATGGAATTGATGGCCTTGTGGCCAGGTTTGCAGATAATACGAAGATAAGTGGAGGGGCAAAAAGTGTTAAGGAAGCAGGGAGGCTACAGAGGAGCATAGACGGATTAGGAGAATGGGCAAAGCAATGGCAGATGGAATACAGTGTTAGAAAGTGCATGGTTATGCACTTCAGTTGAGGTATAAAAGTGTAGACTATTTTCTGAACTGGGAGAATATCAAAAAATCCGAGTTGCAAAGAGATTTTGGAGTCTTTGTGCAGGATTCTCTTGAGGTTAGCTTGCAGGTTGAGTCAGTGGTGAGGAAGGCAAATACAATGTTAGCATTCATTTCAAGAGGACTAGAATATAAAAGCAAGGATGTAATGCTGAGTCTTTATAAAGCACTGGTGAGGCCTCACTTGGAATATTGTGAGCAGTTTCGGGCCCTTTATCTTCAAAAGGATGTGCTGACATTAGAGAGGGTTTAGAGGTGGTTCATGAGAATGATTCCAAGATTGAAAGGCTTTTCATATGAGAAATGTTTGATGGTTCTGGGCCTGTACTCGCTGGAATTTAGAAAAATGTAGCAGGAGGTCATTGAAGCCTATCGAATATTGAATGGCCTAGATAAAGTGGATGTGGAGAGAATATTTCCCATAGTGAGAGAGTCTAGGACCAGAAAGCACATTTCAAAATAGAGGTACATCCATTTAGAACAGAGATTAGGATATATATATTTTTTTTAACCAGACAGTGGTAAATCTGTGGATTCATTGCCACAGGCGGCTGTAGAGACCAGGTCATTGGGTGTATTTAAAGTGGAGATTGATAGATTTGATAAATCAAGGATCAAGGCATGAAAGGTTGTGGGAGAAGGCAAAAGAATGGTGTTGAGAGCCATGATCAAATGGCAGAGCAGACTCAATGGGCCGAGTGGCCTAATTTAGCTCCTATACCTTATGGTCTTATTACTGACCTATTCCACTTCATTCTGGGGGGCACTTCAGGTTTTTGAAGGAATGGTTCAAAGTTGAGGTTATCTGATGATGCCATAATCATATTTGATAACTTTGTTTATTTTTCTTGTTTATATTTATCATCTATGTTAACCACTGAAGGATTTCACAATTTTCTCCCATGGGATATGAAGATTTTACGAATATGTTAAGCAGAACTTTTCATCCCAAAACCTGGGTTTGAACCTATAACCAAAGGCTGTGAAAGAATTCAGCGTGAGAATGCTAATAAATCATTCATTTCCGATGAAGTTCTCATGGGAATTAGCAAAATTCAGTCCAGTACAGTAACAGGAGTTTCACTGCTTAAGGAATTTTACCTGAAAATAAATTTAGAAAGTAATCTATTTTCTATCACCAAGGCTCTATCATGATGCACTCAAACTTTACAAGAATAGACATTAAAAGCTGATCTGTTTGCAACACAGTTTTGGGCTGATCAAGTTTTTCAAGAGAAGAGGCTATGTATTTTTTATTGAATAATTAAACTTCCAAGGAAATTTCAATGTCGTATATTTAGGTCCAAGGTGAAGTTGAAGTTAACCTGTTTGTTCTTGTTTATTTGTAGATTTGGGAATGTCTTCAAAATCAAACTAACTTAAAACTGTTTTACAGTTCCGGATAGGAGGAGGGACATTATATTTCTGATGGACGGCAGCTCTAGTGTTGGATCTTCAAACTTTTTGAAAATGCGTGAATTTATCTTAAAAGTAGTTAACAGATTTTCAATTGGACCGAATGCAGTGCAAGTTGCTGTCGTGCAATACAGTGATATTCAAAAAACGGAGTTTAGCCTAAATAGTTACACTGAAAAACGCAAACTAACTATTGCTCTTAAAAAGCTGCGACCGATTGGTGGACCCTCACGTAATACTGGGGCTGCACTGGACTTTGTCCTCAGAGAACAGTTTACCACAGCTGCAGGGAGTCGAGGAGACCAAAATATCCCCCAGTTCCTGGTGCTTGTCACTACTGGACCATCTCAAGATAGCATTCAAATCCCTGCATTTGAGATCAAGAAAAGAGCTATAGTAACGTTTTGTGTCGGAGCTCTACAGGCGGATAGTGCAGAACTGCGTGAGATTGCATTTGCCCCACATTTCGTACTTGAGGTACCTACTTTCCAGGCTCTACTCCAGAAACCGAAAGAGATTGCAGCAATGTTACTCACATTGGGTCCTCCCATAGTGATTACTGAAGAGCCTACAGTTATCACAACCGAAGGTATTGGCATCTTGCGTGTCACTTTTTTCCACTAACTTTATGTTTAGAGTCCTATTATTGTTGAGATGAAATACTTTATTGTCTGCTTGGTGAAACGAAACTGACGTATTAATTTGTTTTGAAGGTAAAATTGGGTGGTCCTTGCATTAAGAAAGGTGAGATCATAGCAGGATGTCCATTCCATTACCAGCTTGTTTTCATTGCCGAGAAGTGCACATGTGAATCATGGAGTGATCTATCAAACACAGGAACCTTTCAGCCCATAAGTAGTGTATGAATCATTGAACAAAATAATTGTGATCTCCTTTCCTTTGTGGACAGCAGTGCTTGAAGCTTAGCAAGGAAGTTAGCTTCTTCTGATAATCAGTTTTTTCTGTTTGTTTCAGAACTGGTCATTTCTCTTGTAAGATAATTAGCTCAGTTTTTCTCTCACCATGAATGTCACCTGACCAGTCCAACACCTCTTGCGTCTCCCACTGTAGATTTCCAGCAGAAGCTGTACCTACATCTCACAGATCCAGTGCCATAGTTCATTCATTCTCGTCCCCTCTCCACCGCCCCCCCCTCGCCCCTCGCCCCTCTTTATCTTTATCTCCTCCATTTTCATCTCTTTTTCCACAAGGGTCAGCCATGATTCCCAAATGTTAATCATCCTGTCTTTGACAGCATTAATCAAATTTGCATCAGGACAATGTTGATCTTCTGTCTATCATGGGCATTCTGTTTGCTTTCTCCATTCCCCTCCCCCCCAACCTGTAACTTACACACACTTTTTTTACTCACTTTTCCAGTTCAGATGAATTACTATTAGAAATAAAACGTTAGCTCTATTTCTCTCTCAACAGATGCAGCTTGATCTGAGTATTTTCAGTATTTTCTGTTTAATGGAAAGAAGCAGCTGGATTACCCATCTTTGAAGATTGTAACATTGAATGTAAAAACATGCATGCCATATTAACTAAAACAGAAATATCCAACAGAAAGATGGTACTGAATTGGTCTTCTCTTCCAAGAATTTGGTATTGGCATGGCTTTGTTGTCCTGCTTATTTTTGAGCATCCTTCTAGTGACTTTTGAAATTAGAGTGCATCCACCTTTGAGTTTCTTGTGCTCTTGGCACTTAAAAATTGCAGTGTTTATTTTTACATTGCAACCCCTTTTATTTCATTTTAAAAGTACAGTTGAATCACTTCACCTTTCTGCCTTTCAAATTCCATCTGCCGGACCTTTTCCATTTCACCAGGCCTTCAGAATTTTGTGAATGTGCTTACTTTTTAACTAGCCATAGATGGCTATGGAGGCTAAGTTACTGGATATATTTAAAGCAAATTTTGATAGGTTCTCGATTGGCAAAGGTGCCAAAACATATCGGGAGAAGACAAGAGAGAGGGAAAATAAATCATTCATGATCAAACTCGATGGGCTGAATAGTCTAATTCTGCACCTATGTCTTATGGTCTTATAATTGTGAGCTGCATATCATCTGCAAATTTTGTTCTGTAAAAACTGAAATCTATGCTGCTGAAATACATCAAACATTCTGGATTTTACCCTGCATTCTTTTTCAACTGCCTTCCCAAAGCCCATAAGGTTATATTTCCCTCATCAGGCCTCTCCATTATTTCATTGAGGACTCATTCAAACCGATCAAACATATTTAACATATCTAAGAGTCAATTCTTTTCCCTAAATCATGTTCACCAGCAATTTTTGTGACACTGATGGATGTTTGATTGAACAGTGCAATAACTTAATCAAGGGTTGATGGAATTCTTGAGGAATTATTTTTCAAAGCAGTGCATCATGTGAACTAAAGCTTCCATAAGGAAAAAAAGGATGGCAAGAGTACGCCAATTACCTTTCATTTGGAAATTAATAACTCATCGCCTCTGTTTAAGAGATAAATTTAAACACTACACAAATTAATTCTAAATATTGCAACTACAATTAGAAGATACATGTGTCCCATGGTCTAATTGGAGTATTGTATCACTTGGCTTTCTTGCTATATATGTCCCATAGACCAATGTCAATCTGCTATCATTGAGGTCTCCCTGTTGAATCTAATCTGGCTGGCTGGTTGTGGGATTTTATAACTGTCACTCAGTGGTGTCTCTCTCTCCACTAAGGGAGGAATAAGAACAAGATGACACAAAAGGATGTCACTGACAGACCCATCATAGCTCACTCCATCACAAAATCCATAGTTCTCACTGCTTCAGGAAAGTAGCTAACGTTATTAAAGACACCTCCCACCATGGTCACTCTCTCTTCTCCCACTTCCATCATGCAGAAAATACAAAACTGGAAAACGCACACCACCGGGCTCAAAGACAACTTCTACCCCACTGTTATAAAATGCTTGCATGGACAACAATGTACAATAACGATGAACTCTTGATGACCTCAGTCTACTTCATTGCACCTACTTCTGCTTGCAACTTATCTGTTGACCCGTACTGCATTTGTAACTGTAACACTATATTCTGCATTCTGTTATTCCAAATCAGGTTACATAGCACTGACATACTGTAAGTCATGAAATCTGTTTTGTGACAGCTCATGTTTTATCATACATCTGTATAGATGGCATGCAAAACAAAGTTTGTCACTGCCTCTCTTGACAATAATAAACCAATTATCAATTACCATTCTCTATCTTCCAACACAGGAACATAAGGTATGAACAGGGCATCAGGTACTTCAAGCGATTTAATATTGATGATGGCTGATCTATGCTGGCCACAACTCCTCTTCTATGCCATTTACCGGTACCTTTCTGTTGCTCAAATCTATTAAATATTACCCACCTCTGTTTTTAATACTTACGAAGATCCAGCTTCCAATACCCGCTGGGACAGAAAATTCCAAAGCTTCATCACCTGTTGAAAGAACCAATTTCAACTCAATGGGCTAAATGGCCTTATTCTGATGTTATATCTTATGGTCTTATGGACATACCTCAGTTTTAAATGACTGTCCTGTTAACTTGCAGCCATGTCCCCTCGCTCAAGGCTCACCCATTTGTTGAAACATCCCAATATCTATCCAGTCACACCCATTCAGAATTCCACATTTGAATAATAATTCACAATATGAGAAAATGAGATATCAAGGGGATGGGTTGATTGTAACTTAAAGTTGGTAATTGACAATTATTATCTGTTCATGTTAAAAAGATAAAGAAGAAGTATTAGTTTTATAAAGTTGCTTGGCTTTTACCCTTCTGTCAAACTCTCTTGATATCTTCCTCTTAGATTTCATTTTAATCATTGGGAAACAACTTGGCTTCTCCGAATGAGACAGAAGTACATACAAATTGGCCTTCAAGTCTGTTACATAAATTGGCTACAATAAGCATCTGTTAACGTCAAGTTACCTTTCAGTGAGAACTGATTTCTTCCAGGTGTTAGGTAACTTTGATTTTGTACAATATATAATAGATCACAAAGTATCTTCTTTTTTCAGTTGTGACACAAGCATTGAATCAGAGAGACATTGTGTTCCTTATTGATGGATCAAGTAACGTTGGCAATGTATACTTCACATTTCTCCGTGAGTTCATCACAAGCATAATTGAAGAACTGAACATTGGAACAGACAGTGTGCGAGTAGCTGTGGTACAGTACAGTAATGATGCAAGACCTCAATTTTATCTAAACAGTTACAACACAAAGTCTGAAGTTTTGAACCATGTACGTGGGCTCAAGCTGATAGGTGGCAGGCCTCTGAACACTGGGGCAGCGATGGACTATGTACGTATAAACTTCTTTTCCAGAGCCTCGGGGAGTAGGATAGAGGAAGGCGTTCCCCAGTTATTGGTAGTTGTTACAGCTGGAAGGTCTGTTGATGATGTTAGACGACCTGCAGAAGCTTTGGCACGAGGAGGCATTCTTACCATTGCCGTTGGAGTGAGTAACGCAGATGTGGAGGAGGTAAAGCGTATTGCATTCAGTGGACAAACGGCTTTCCAAGTAGATGCTTTTGAACGTCTGAGCTCCATCCAGGAAGCCGTGGCTTCATCTGCCAGATCATTGATTCATGGAGGAGTCACTGAAGTACCTTTAGGTATATTGTTTGTCAAAAAATGAGTAGAATTTGTTCTCACATCTTGCTATGTTATTCAGAATGCCAGTTCTCTTAGTGGATAGTGCTAATTGATATTAATGTTAAGCTATAAACTTGCATACTTAAGACCACTTTCAAACAATACCTCCAAATAACTAGTTTCAGTAGGCAAAAGTTTTTAGGATCCTACTACTTTTTTTTGAGGAATGCATACTTTGCTTGGACATTTTAGTTTTCTGTGTCAGAATTTGCCTTTTTCAGGCTGTAACTATAAGAAAACAAGGTATCTGTGTTAATACATGATGATGCTTTAACGAGTCAGGTTATATTATTTGAAAGCAGGTTTTTCTTTGTAATTTATTTTTTATTGAAGTTCATCATCAAACAAACATTTCCATAAGATGTATTTCAGATACAGTACATGTATATCATATAATCATATTTGTCACAAATCTCCACATAATATTTATCTGAGGTATACACTTATAGAAAGGAGAGGAAAGAAAGAACCATGTCCTTTTAAGGCTACTAAGTCTAAATCTTGAGTTCTAGTTAAAAAAAAGAAGCAGCAGCAGCTAAGAAATCCCTTTGTCATTTAATTTAAGCCCTTGCAGATTGCTCAGCACCTGTACTTTGTGTTCTTGGAGAATCCTATTATTGAAACAGTTAATTCAGTCTGTATCTGTACTATTTCACATCAGAGCAATGCCATGTCCCAATCCCTCTCTTAATCTCTCTCTCACACACCGATCACTCCACTTTTGTTCGTTTGGCAGATACCTACATTGTGGAATATTTTTCGTCAGCCAGTTAAACTGCTAGTACAGTTTTGTGATAGAGAAGTAATTGGAGGAAGCCTATGTATCCCTAGAAAGAAAGTAAAAACCCTACGTAGATACCAATACGATCAGGATTTAATCCATATTGCCAAAGATGTAAGACAACGGCACTAATTGTGGCACTGCTTCCTAGCAGCCCTCTTCCTTAGTTTTTGAACTTTTCTTCTAGAGCCCAAAACAGAAAAAAAATGAACACAGAATATGACTATGACACTGAAACATGAAGGTCCAAAACTGAGCGACAGCTTTTATAATATCATAGCTATCCTGTAATGTCTTCAGGGGCAGAGTTCATCTTTATACCTGGAAAGCCCACATGCAGTTGGTAGAGCCTGCATAATTTGTGGTAGCATTGGTGCATTATATTCTGCATTTTGAAATACATTCCATTAAAGCTAATTCAGAATTTAACTACATCCCTAATACTTCCTATGATTTAAATATTTTAAACTCATGTTTCTTCATTCTATATGTTGATTTACTGTCATTTGTAGATTTTATTGGTAGATTTTCATAACGTTTCTATCAATTTTAAAACATTATTTTAGCATTGAAGAGGGACGTTGTCTTCCTAATCGATGGTTCTGCTGGAATGGGACAATCATTTTATCAAGTCCGTGAATTTCTGATAAAAGTGGTCCAGCATCTTGAGATTGGACCTGACAAAGATAAAGTTGCTGTGGTTCGGTATAGTTCTGACCCAAGTGTTGAATTTGGCCTCGATGCTTATTTAACTAAAGATGACGTCCTGGAAGCAATCCGAAGACTCCCAGTAAAAACAGGAAGACCCCTTAATACGGGTGTGGCTTTGGACTTTGTTGCTAGGGATGTCTTCAGTCCATCTGCAGGTAGCAGAAGAGATATTGGTGCTTCACAGATTCTGGTGCTCATCACTGCTGGGAAATCTAGGGATGACGTTAGACCAGCTGCAGGGAGGGTGAAACTAGCTGGTATTGTGCCCATCACTGTCGGAGCCAAGAACGCAGACACATCAGAGCTCCAACAGATTGTGCATGACTCAACATTTATGTTAATCATGAGTGACTTCCAAGATCTATCAGGCATTCAACAGGAGCTTTTATCAAGGATGAGAACAGTGGTTATTTTTGAGGAAGGTAAGAAGTTTTGGTAAATTTATTCCATTATATTGTGTAAGTAGTTGTGAGAATATCCCTTTCCTGTTGCTTTCATGTTCCATACAATAAGACTTCACTATAAGATTTGAGAAAGGTTTCTATAGAATCTGGGAATATAGCTATCCTTCCTTGATGATTCATCAGAGCTGTAGGTGTTGGACATCTGAAATAAAAGGAAAAGAATTGCTAGGAAAACTCAGCAGGTCAGCTGCATCTGTGAGAAGTGAAACCGAGATGACTTTTCAGGTTGAAGAATCTTCAGAAAGCAAAGCTGGAAATCATTTATATATTCAATGGCAGTAGTGAATGCAAAGTGGAGAAACAAGTATTTCTGCAGATGCTGGAAATATTGAGCATCACACACAAAATGCTGGAGGAACTCACCAGGTCAGGCACCAGTCTAGGGATTGAGTTCAAGAGCCACAGGTAATGTTGTAGCTCTATAAAACTCAGGTTAGACCACACTTGGAGTATTATGTTCAGTTCTGATAGGAGGGATGTGGAAGGGCACAGAGAAGATTTACCAGAATGTTGCCCGGATTGGAGTCTTAGGAGGATACTCTGGGTTTTTCTCTTTGAAGCGAAGGTGAATGAGAGAGGTATACAAGATGATAAGAGGCATAGATCGAGTGGTTAGCCAGAGACTTTTTGCGGGGTGGAAATGGTTAATATGAGGGGCCATAATTCTAAGGTGATTGGAAGTAAGTGTAGGACGGATGCCAATGGTAAGTTGTTTACACGGGGAATACTAGACATGTGAAATGCAGTTCTAGTGGAGTGGTAGCAGCAGATACATTAGGGACAATTAAGTGACTCTTAGAAAGGCACATGGATGAAAGAAAAATAGAGGGCTAAGTGGGAGGCAAAGGTTAGATTGATCTTAGAGTAAGTTAAAAGGTTCACACAACATTGTAGGCTAAAGGGCCAGTACTGTGCAATACTATTCTATGTAAAGCAGTTAAAGAATCGTATGGAGAAAGCTGACTTCTGTAGTGAAGGTGTAGATCAGACATTGAATGGTGGAACAGGGTAGGGGCAAAATAACCTTTGCCTCTGCAACTGTGTTAATATCTGTTTAGAAGCAGATATAGCATGTCCTATGGACAAACCTCCATACCATCATTGCAGAAAAAGAGGAATGTAAGTATAGGATGAATTGAGGAGCAGTGGAACCCTCCAACTTTTCTCCAACTTGTTTATTTTCCCTTTACCCACCTTCAACACCTCTCCTGTCCATCACCCCACCACCCATCAAAAGAATATATGGCCCAAGAAGTCATTTGAGAATATTAGTGAGATATATGTAAGAACACATTTCACCAGAGCTCCCACATCAGTTACATATGAAGTGTAATTACATTCATTTTGAAGCCCTGCTTTCTCTTGGCATCATCATTTGGATGGGTTATTATGTTTAGTACCACATGATGATAGCACCATAATAGTGATCCAAGCATCTGCCCACTTTTCTGGCTTTTTTTTAACTGACACACCAGAATGAACTCAATAGGACCAATGCCTAAACTTCGACGGGATTATTCACTCATTCCTTTTGCACACTTTTGTAGCATGAGATCAAATGATCTTTATGAACAGGTTTCATGGACCCTGAAAAAACAGCTTTCTTTTCTGGAAAAGAGTAAACAGTGGACATTTCGGGCCGAAACCCTTCTTCAGGACTGTAGTGAGGTTTGGTCAGTCAGCCTGCTTCTCTGTTTCACATCACCATGCCAATGACACACAGGAAGATCAATACCTGGACTCCAGTGACTGAAAGTACCAGTTGAGACCTTGGAGCTGTTGTCACTCCTCATACCAGCAGTAGTTATGAATATATTTATTTGGAGCCACTGTTGCAAAGGAGCTTGGATTTGCATAGCAGCCAAAAATAAAAGCAGGTGTAAACTATTTAGTAATTTGAACCTGCTCTGCAATTCAATGTGATCATGACTAATAACTCATATTCCAGATTTTCTTCCCGCTTTCTACCCATATATCTTGATCTCTGTGGCCCCACAAGCAATACATCACTCCTTGATTTGGCCTCGATACCTTTCTGTGCTTGCGAACTTCACCAATTACTCTCCTTTCCATTGCGAGATAGAACTAATAGTTGCTAATAAGTTTTTATTACACCAAATCAAAATATTTTAAAAGCTAATGGGGCATGTTAAAGGAAGTTTTGCAGGGACAAGTGCAGAGGGAGTGTCAGGAGGCTAGAAAGCACTGTTGGGGTGGAAGCAGGTACAGTAATGATGTTTAAGAGGCTTTTAGGTACCCATATGAATGTGGAGGGAGAGACTTAGTTAAATTTGGCATTGTGTTCAGCACAGACATTATTGGCTACAGAGTCTGTTCCTGTGCTGTACTGTTCTATGCGCTATGTTCAAATCCTTGCAGAAAAATTCCTGTTCAAAGACAGAACTACTATATCACATACATTTTTTATAACAAATATTCTTAAGTGCTTGTCAAATATAATGTGGCAGATGTGAAAAATTAAGTCGATTTAACATAGGAGGAGTGCTAGGATAAAATTACACCTGTTGAATGGATAAAATAGCTTTTTATTCATTTGAATATACTCTGCTTGTCAGAATTGGGAGCAGAGTTACATCAAAAGATACTCTGCATTGGATTTAGAATTATGACCATAAGACAGAGGATGGAATTTGGTCATTTAGCCCATGGAGTCTGGTCCACCATATTGTCATGGCTGGTCCATTTTCTCTCTCAGCCCCAATATCCTGCCTTCTCCCCATATCCCTTTATGCCATTGACTAATCAAGATCAATCTGCTTTTGCCTTAAATAACCCAATGACTTTGCCTCCACGGCCACCTGTGGCAACAAATTCCATAGATTCACGACTCCCTGGCTAAAGAAATTCCTCCTCATCTCCATGCTAAAAGGATGCCTGTCTATACTGAGACTGTCCCCTCTGGTCTTAGGCTCTCCCACCATTGGAAACATCCTTTCCACATCCACTCAATTAAGGGCTTTCAACATTCGATAGGTTTCAATGAGGACACCCCTCATTCTTCTAAATGTGGAATTATTGATTAATTATAGAAACATAGAAAATAGGTGCAGGAGTAGGCCATTTGGCCCTTTGAGCCTGCACCGCCATTTATTATGATCATGGCTGATCATCCAACTCAGAACCCTGCACCAGCCTTCCCTCCATACTCCCTGATCCCCGTAGCCACAAGGGCCATATCTAACTCCCTCTTAAATATAGCCAATGAACTGGCCTCAACTGTTTCCTGTGGCAGAGAATTCCACAGATTCACCACTCTCTGTGTGAAGAAGTTTTTCCTAATCTCGGTCCTAAAAGGCTTCCCCTTTATCCTCAAACTGTGACCCCTCGTTCTGGACTTCCCCAACATCGGGAACAATCTTCCTGCATCTAGCCTGTCCAATCCCTTTAGGATTTTATACGTTTCAATCAGATCCCCCCTCAATCTTCTAAATTCCAACGAGTACAAGCCCAGTTCATCCAGTCTTTCTTCATATGAAAGTCCTGCCATCCCAGGAATCAATCTGGTGAACCTTCTTTGTACTCCCTCTATGGCAAGGATGTCTTTCCTCAGATTAGGGGACCAAAACTGCACACAATACTCCAGGTGTGGTCTCACCAAGGCCTTGTACAACTGCAGTAATACCTCCCTGCTCCTGTACTCGAATCCTCTCGCTATAAATGCCAGCATACCATTCGCCTTTTTCACCGCCTGCTGTACCTGCATGCCCACTTTCAATGACTGGTGTATAATGACACCCAGGTCTTGTTGCACCTCTCCTTTTCCTAATCGGCCACCATTCAGATAATAATCTGCTTTCCTATTTTTGCCACCAAAGTGGATAACTTCACATTTATCCACATTAAATTGCATCTGCCATGAATTTGCCCACTCACCCAACCGATCCAAGTCACCCTGCATCCTCTTAGCATCCTCCTCACAGCTAACACTGCCGCCCAGCTTCGTGTCATCCGCAAACTTGGAGATGCTGCATTTAATTCCCTTATCCAAGTCATTAATATATATTGTAAACAACTGGGGTCCCAGCACTGAGCCTTGCGGTACCCCACTAGTCACTGCCTGCCATTCTGAAAAGGTCCCGTTTATTCCCACTCTTTGCTTCCTGTCTGCTAACCAATTCTCTATCCACATCAATACCATACCCCCAATACTGTGTGCTTTAAGTTTGCACACTAATCTCCTGTGTGGGACCTTGTCAAAAGCCTTTTGAAAATCCAAATATACCACATCCACTGGTTCTCCCCTATCCACTCTGCTAGCTACATCCTCAAAAAATTCTATGAGATTCGTCAGACATGATTTTCCTTTCACAAATCCATGCTGACTTTGTCCGATATAGGCACATAGGCACATTATGTAGGCACATAGATGACACTAGAATGAGGGCTTACCAGTGAGTTAAATAAACAGCCTCAAATATTTACTTACATTTTAATTGACCATTTTTGAGGTAAGTTAATGCAACAAGACCATGAGCATAACTGGCAAAACTAACCTTCGGTAGTCCATTCAGTAACATGCTATCTTTTTGGTGATAGTACGTCCTGTTCTTATTTTCAGGTTTATCATCTCCTAATTTAGTAAACACATGCATTATTTTTAATGAAAATATGAAAATTAGATGGTTCAGATTTAAAGATGTGTAATATAAATCTGCAACTTTTACAGAAAATGGCTATCTGAATTTTTTAATTCCATTTCCTACAGAAACTGTTAAGAGGGATGTTGTGTTCCTCATTGATGGATCAGAAAATGTCAGACCTGCTTTCTCTTCAATTCAGCAATTCATTTCCAGAATGGTTGACAATCTTGATGTTGGGAGTGACAGAGTCCGAGTCGGTTTGGTTCAGTACAGTGAAGACCCCACTGTAAACTTCTATCTGAATTCCTACACAACTAAAGAGGATCTGAAGCGAGCCATAAGTAATATTGGGCCAAAAGGAGGGCAAAGAGCCAACACTGGAAAAGCACTGGACTATGTCAAGCAGAACATCTTCTCTAGACCTGCTGGAAGCAGGGTGGATGAAGGTGTACCCCAGTTCTTGATCGTCCTCACTGCCAGCAGGTCAGCTGATGATGTTGGTCAGGCAGCCTTGGAACTAAAAGAGGCCGGGATAGCACCTTTCGCCATTGGTTCAGGAGACGCAGATGACAATGAACTGACATACATTTCACTGTCCCCTAATTATATTTTCAAGGTGCCTGATCTACGGGATGTGGAAAAACTATACCAAAATCTGGAGACGCCATTGACACGGCTGAACAAAGATCAGATAATTCAAATCAGAAAAACGGAGGCTAGAGGTGAGAGTGCCATTTCTGTTTTAAAGGAAAATATTTTTGGATCACAGAATATAATGAAGTAAAGTATAAATGCTCTAAACCTCTCAGAAGATCAAGCAGTATTTATAGAAAGAAAAAACAGAGTTAATGTCTCAGATCTGAATGTTAACTGTGGTCTTCCTTCCACAGATGCTGTCTGACCTGTTGTGTGTTTACAGCATTTTCTGTTTTTATTTCAGATTTCTCAATTTGCATTTTAATTTTTACAAAATGCAATGATAATATCAGCTCAATTATATATTATTATTGTGCCAGAATAAATTTAATTGGTGTTAATATTTACCATGATATTGCAGGGCTATACTTCCCTTTGAATGGCTAATTGTTAATTTGTTGAACATCAAAAAATTCTAGCCAGTAGGTTTTCCCCCATGCCCATAATCAGCACACCCATTAACAATCCGAGTGATACAGAGCATCTTACTTTTTTCTGATGTGATTGCTACTACTAGTGATTTTTTCTTTACCAGAAACCCAAGTTTAAGATTTCAAGCCATCTCTGGAGCTCTGAATACCATACTATTGTGTCACTCTAATCTGAGGGTATTTCAGATTCCTCATAGAGAAGGAAAATGTTAACACAAAATTAATTACTCAGTTTAAGGTGTAATAAAAATAATGATTAAGGGTCGCATTCCTTGTCTTAAATACTTCCCAGTGGCATTGGTTATATCTTGGCAGACTAAGGTTTTGTAAACCTGGCATTGAGAAGCTGGGTAAATCATTAGAAATTCAAACGTCTCCTAAGTTACTGAAGGTCAGAAATTTTGCTTATCTCTCTCATTATTTTATCTAAACAACCTCCAAGTATGGTATCTCCAAAACAGTTAGTTGCTTATAACAAGTGTCCCATCAAGTGTGATTAATTGGGTAATATTGCTTCAAGTATAAATTTTGAGCATGGTTATGTATCATTAGTTTTGATTCAATGCCAATTGTAATTATTTGTTAAATGGTATAAAAACACCTTTTGTTACCTTTGAAACAATTCTCTGTCAATGACATCATTATTAGTTATTTAGAATGCGTTAAGAATGAAGTACCTGTAAGATGGAGCAATAACTTATTTAAGTCTATTGCCATATACTATGTTAGATGTGTATGCATTTGCTTCAATATCACGGTACAAAGAGAGAAAAGTGCATTTATATAATGCCTGTCCCAAACTCCGGCTGTGTTGAAGTATTTTGCAGTTAATTGAATATCTTGCATTGGATATTCAATAGTTCAACGGTTCCATTTAGTATTCAAAAAATGTTTGCAATATACATCCTGAAATTCTTCTTCTTCCTCAACATCTACGAAGGCAGAAGAGTGCCCCAAAGAATAAGTGACAGTACGATCGTTAGAATGCCAGAGCCCCCACCACACCCACTCTCACACACAAGCAGCAGCAAGGCATCGAATCTCTCCTCTCCCACTTACTCCAGCAAAAAGCATCAGCACCCTCCACCCACCAGGCAAGCAATGGCAAAGCTCCCAAGAAAGACCATGATCTGCAGAACAACATAAACTAATTGTTCATCTGACAATTCAACATACCACAGACTCTCTCTCCTCAATAAAGAGACAGAGATATGTCCCCTTTCACAGCACGAGGGGAGACATAACTTGCTGATTTGCAATGATAAAGTCTATCGTGTCACTTTGTACTGAGTTCTCTAACTTGAGAATTGGCAACAAACTTTCCCCTCCAATATGTGTGTGTGTGTGAGAGAGAGAGAGAGAGAAAGAGAGAAAAAAAGATGAGAATGAGAATCTGATGTTCCGTTTTCTCCTACGATTCTTCAGTCGGTGGCATCTGCTTAAAAATGGCTCGTCCCCAGGGCTGCAAAGTTTTGGAATCCTGAAGGCATGCTGGTTTTCTAGACTGTGTCCTTGGGATTTCAAAAAGTGGCCTGTCCTGAGCCCCTGGAAGTGGGTACCTCCACCACAAAGAACCAAAGACTAAGTGTAACTCCAGGTCAGGGTCTCCAACAGAACCCCATCCACCCTGAAAAGTGAAAAGAGAGATATCAAAGGTAGAAATTAAGCAGTTTCCGCAGATGAGCTCAAAGGAGTCAATGCCATTGTAGCTCTGTCCTCTTACTATTACTGCTATAAGTGCATTTTACATTTACAAAGATCTCCTGATCTGAAGTCAATGGCATTTCTGCAACAATGGTATTTATGAACCTATATTTCATTTGGTTTTTCAGAAAGCAAATGTTATAGTCTTTTTCTGCATGAGAACGTCCCAAAATGACATTATGATAAGAATCAGATTGTTCTTTATATCGACTGAGGGACTGAGTATTGAACAGGCCATTAAAGATAATTTCCCTCTGGAATAATATGGTAGATTCCTCTGCATCCTCCGATAGAATAAATGAAGTCACAGTTCAATGTTGGACTTTAAAGTCTATGCAGCATTCCCTGAGTATGGCACCGAATTGTCAGCCTAGAATTTTATGATCACTTCTCAGGAGTGAATATTGGTTTATTCCACAGAGATAATACAAATGCAAAGAGCCAAATGACTTCCTTCATTGCTTTAAACAATTTAACTTTTACTGTGTATTATGTATTTCCTACAGAAGCTGCTAAGAGAGATGTTGTGTTCCTTATTGATGGATCAGAAAACGTCAGATCAGCTTTCCCCTCGATTCAAAAATTCATCATCAGAGTGGTTGACAACCTTGACATTGGAAGTGACAAAGCCCGAATTGCTTTGGTTCAGTATAGCGAAGACCCTAGTGTAAACTTCTACCTAAATAGCTATACAACAAAAAGGGATGTGATAGATGTGGTAAATAATCTCAAGCAAAAAGGAGGGCAAAAAGCCAACACTGGTAAAGCACTGGACTATGTCAAAAAGACCATCTTCACGACATCCGCTGGAAGCAGGGTTGATGAAGGTGTACCCCAGTTCTTGATCCTCCTCACTGCCAGCAGGTCAGCTGATGATGTTGGTCAGGCAGCCCTGGAACTGAAAGAGGCCGGGGTAGCACCTTTTGCTATCGGTTCAGGATACGCAGATGACAGTGAACTGACACGGATTTCACTGTCCCCTGAATATACTTTCAAGGTGTCTGATCTACAGGATGTGGAAACAGTACAGCAACATCTGGATTCACCATTGACACTGCTGCGCAAAGAACAGATAATTCAAATCGGGACAATTGCTCTTAAAGGTAAAAAAAAAATCTCATTCCTAGTTAAAAGAAGTCAAGCTTCAAACATTTATAATGAAAGGTTATTAATTTGATACAATAAAAATCATAGTTATGTAAATTCATCCCTTAGTGTGCTTGGCCTTACAATGTAGAAGTGTTAAATAGTATTACCAGTGTGATCCTTCTGCTTAATTGAGTTATCATGAAGCTGCTGAATATCTAAAGTCTCAAGAATAAGTTTAATAAGTACTTCTGAGTTCCTCCAGAATTTTGTGTATGTTGCTTTGAATTTACAGTATTTGCAGACTTTGTGTCCATAATTTAATAAGTTATAGTCTAGATGTTGTATACTATTTAACAATATCATGAATCTCAAATTTGAGATTGTTGTGATGTGCACAAGTACATGCAAAACTGTGTTGCAGCAGCGTTTCAAGCACATACCATTAGTTAAGCAGCAATCACATTTATTTATTGCTGCGGACAATTTTTTACAATCAAAGTGACAGGGGGACCAAAGACCAATAACGGAGACCTACACACAAGATTGAAAAGTAGAGGAAGTGATGCTTTATACACCCTGTGAACAGAGGAGGAAGAAGCAAGAATGGATGCAATAATTTGGTCAATTTGTGGGGCTGTGGGGGAAAAATAGGTTGGTCTGCAAGTCTGCATCCTGATTGTTGACAATGTGATGGGGATGTGGTCCAAGCATGGGATATTTGAAGCATTACAGAATTTAAAATATTCTTATTATGAAAGGTACACTCTTTATTTGAAAGAATACTTTTCTAATTATAGTGGTATAATTCTTTCCCACTCTCCTGACTCGTACATTGTTTGAATAAATACTTTTCAATTTTATCTGTTATTCTCAGGTTAAATATATAGATGTAGATCTTATGCAGAGATTCAACCTAAAATATCAACAATTTCTTTCTTCCCACAAATGCTACTCGACCCATTGAGTTTATCTAGTAGGCTGTTTATTGCTCCAGGTTCCAGCGTCTGCAGCCTCCTGAGCCTCTGAACTATATCTCTGCCATTCTTATCACAACCCTCCGTTTCTCCTCTTTTATTTTCTCTCAAATGCTTTACCTTAGTACCAGTCTCTCTATCAATCCCATTTAATACTTATCCCAATTAACCTCTGCAATGGGATGCTGGCCTGAGTTCCAAGGTGTCCCTCTTGAATATGTGCGACCTGACTGAAAATTGTCCCAAAGACATGAGGAATCTAAAGGCTAGATATCTGCACTGTATCATAAGCATGCAATAACCTCCCACCTACTAAATTGTTCAAAATTCACCTGCGCACGTAATAGGTCACTATAATTAAGAACATGACTGGAGGATTTCAAACTTCTACATCATTAAGACATTGAGTTAGTCCTGGACTATATGTTCTAGATACACTCCTTCTATAAAAGCCTCTGAGATTACCTCTAGCCGGCAGAGAGCTGAGCTTGTCACATGGGATGGAATTGAGCAGGACATCATTGTAATCAAAGAAAATCCAAAATCAGAAAGTAAAAATAATATTAATCTAATGACATACATCTAATTCAAATAGCAAAAATTGTTGGTGCTTTCTGCAGATGAATGAACACTGCTTTATTTATCCAGCCAATGTCAAGTATAAAGCATAAACTTGTTTGTTTTCTGTTTTGCAGAGTCTGCTCGGAGGGATATTGTTTTCCTCATTGATGGATCAGATAATGTCCGACCTGCATTCCAATCAATTCAAAGGTTCCTCTCCAGAGTGGTTGACACTCTAGACATTGGAAATGACAAAGTCCAGGTTGGTTTGGTTCAGTACAGTGAAGACCCCACTGTAAACTTCTACCTGAACTCCTACACAACTAAAGAGGATGTGAAGCGAGCAATAAATAATATTGGGCCAAAAGGAGGGCAAAGAGCCAACACTGGTAAAGCACTGGACTATGTCAAGCATAACATCTTCACTAGATCCGCTGGAAGCAGGGTGGATGAAGGTGTGCCCCAGTTCTTGATCCTCCTCACTGCCAGCAGGTCAGCGGATGATGTTGGTCAGGCAGCCTTGGAACTGAAAGAGGCCGGGGTAGCGCCTTTCGCCATTGGTTCAGGAGACGCAGATGACAATGAACTGACACAGATTTCACTGTCCCCTAAATATGTTTTCAAGGTGACTGATCTACAGAATGTGGAAAGACTAGAGCAACGTTTGGGCTCCCCACTGACTACACTGAGCAAGAATCTAATAATTCAAATTCAAAGAGGAGTTCTTGCAGGTAAGAATATAGTATGCAGTTTAAAGGAGACATATATTATTTTATATAATGATGAATTATTAATTTGGTGGAATCATTAGCTAATATTTAGTAGTGTATTTTTTCCTTAGTATGTTGCACCACTTTGTATAATGTTGGGTGAGTACCCAAGCATGGGAATGCCACAGCGAGCTGGTCTCTGGCACTGGGCCTTGCACTGTGCATCAGAATGGAAGGAAGGAGAAGAGGAGAGTGGTGGTGATGGGAGATTCAATAGTTAGGAGAAGTGACCGGAGATTTTGTGGAGGTGAAGGAGACTCCTAGAAATATGTCACCTCCTAGGTGCTAGGGTCAGGGATGTATCAGATTCGGTTCACAGCATCCTTAAGGGGGAGGGTTAGCAGTCAGAATTCATGGAACATATTGATACCAACGATTTAGGGAGGAAAAGAGATGATGTCCTGAACAGAGAACATAGGAATCTAGGTAGGAAACTGAAAAGCAGGATCTCAAAGGTAGTAACCTCTGGGTTACTGCCTGTGCCAGTTAGGGTAAGAATAAGATGATTTGGTAGATGCCCGTGTCGCTGAGGAATTTGGTACAGGCGGCAGGGTTTCATATTTATGGATCATATAGGATCTCTTCTGGGAAAGATATGACCTGCACAAAAGAAGTAGGTTACACCTGAACGTGAGGGGGACCAATATCCTTGTGAGAAAATTTGTTAGGGCTGTTCAGGAGGGTTGACAGGGGTATGGGAACCAGAGTGATAGATCAGAAGATGGAGCAGTTGGTGTAAATGTAGATGCAATGTGTAGAGAACCTGGAAGAAGAATAGGTTGTGCATAGGGCATAATTGCAGTCAGTTAGTTATGTTGAAATGTGTCTATTTTAATGCAAGAAGTATCAGGAACAAAGGAGGATGAACTTAGACTATGAATCAGTATACAGAAGTATGATATTTTGGCCATTATGGAGACTTGGCTATCACAGGGGCAGGAATGGTTGCTGGATATTCTGGGAGTTTAGACGTCTCAGAAGTAACAGGAAGGGAGTTGAAAGTGGTGGAGGAGTGGTATTGTCAATCTCAGTTGGTATCACAATTGCAGAAAGGGAGGACATCATAGAGGGATCATCAACTGGGTCAATGTGTGTGGAAGTCAGAAACAGGAAGGGAGCAACCACTATTGGGATAATTCTATAGATTTCCCAAACACCCCCACCCCACTCCCACAATAGCAACAGAGACACTAAGGAGCAGATCAGGAGGCAGATTTTGGAAAAGTGCAAAAATAACTGGGTTATTGACATGGAGGACTTCTGCTACCCTAATATTGACTGGCAGCCCTCACGACTTGTACATTGATTTCTCTAACTTTCTGCGATTTTTCCTCTTTTTGAACATATTTAACAAATTATGCCCCATCTAATCGTTTTGCACTAAGGCAGTCCCATTCAATATCAATGAAATTACAGAAGTAAAGTAATGATGGAGTAGGTGAAGAATGATAAAGTGATGAAAGGAATGAAACTGTAAAGCAGAAAGAGTAGCAATGTGACAAAAGGAAGATCCAAGTTGGGAAGAGGAAGAGTAGTGAGTAGCTGCATTATTGTTAATTGCAGATAAAAATGGAAACGTCTGAACTTCTGAATTGTTCAGACTAGCAGGCTGTTGCTTGCAATGAACTACGTTCAAAGACTATAGGAAGCTTCATTCCTGCCTCTGTGCTGGTTCATAACTGTTTCAAATCTTTTTGTAGTTCTATTGAAAGGTGCTTAAAGAGGAATAAAGATGGATGGAAATTTTCAGTTCGGATATCCCTCAAGAGAGTTACCATCAGAGATCAATGATTTTTCATGAAAACATTTAATCTTAATGTCAGACCAACTTGCTCAACAATTTTCATCTCTCCCATTACTCCACTTTAGCTCGTGCACCTCTCCAATTTGACCTGGCTCCTCATTATTGCAATAGTCGCTCAATGTGACTGTAGCTCACCAGTCATTTTCTCTCATTCCCTCTCCATTGGGGCTACATGAACTCTCGTTCTGCTTTTTCCAATATGACTTAACTTGCAGCAAAGTTCCTGTGTTTGTGCTATTACAATTTTCTATGAAGTCAGATATGTAGCTCGTACCCTTCTCACTGTTTGTTAACTAAAGTTATTTCTGCTTCACCATAGCCTCATGAAGCAGTTTGTGGTTATGGATCACCTCTACTTACCATACTTCAGTCTTTTTGTTTACGGTATTATTCTCTCTCTAACGTTTCAATTTGTGACCTATCTCCTGCTTGGCAATATTACTTAACCACTGCACGAGGATACTGGCTTGCATTCTGCTCAAGTCCAACTCGGTCAGTCTTATCAGAAAATTGATTTCTGTATACAGAATCTAATAGTTGCAATTCTCCTTTATGTCTGAACTTGCCTAGCAGAGGCAGCCAGGAGATTAATATGGAAAATAATAAAGATGATAATAACCTAACAAGACAAATATAATTTGAAGAGCAATAATATTTGAGCTTTGATTACATTCATAAACGTTACTGTATTATCCAGCCAATGTTTAGGTATAAAACATAAATCTGTCCCTGATTTTTTTTTTTTCAGAGGCTGCTAAGAGGGATGTTGTTTTCCTCATTGATGGATCAGAAAATGTCCGACCTGCATTCCAATCAATTCAAAGGTTCCTCTCCAGAATCGTTGACAGTCTTGATGTTGGGAGTGACAGAGTCCGAGTCGGTTTGGTTCAATACAGTGAAGACCCCACTGTAAACTTCTACCTGAACTCCTACACAACTAAAGAAGATCTGAAGCGAGCAATAAATAATATTGGGCCAAAAGGAGGGCAAAGAGCCAACACTGGTAAAGCACTGGACTATGTCAAGCAGAACATCTTCACTAGACCTGCTGGAAGCAGGGTGGATGAAGGTGTGCCCCAGTTCTTGATCCTCCTCACTGCCAGCAGGTCAGCTGATAATGTTGGTCGGGCAGCCTTGGAACTGAAAGAGGCCGGGGTAGCGCCTTTCGCCATTGGTTCAGGAGACGCAGATGACAGTGAACTGAATCAGATTTCACTGTCCCCTAAATATGTTTTCAAGGTGACTGATCTACAGAATGTGGAAAGACTAGAGCAACGTTTGGGCTCCCCATTGACTACACTGAGCAAGAATCTAATAATTCAAATTCGAAGAGAAGCTCTTGCAGGTAAGAATATATAATGCAGTTTAAAGGAGACATATATTATTTTATATAATGATGAATTATTAATTTGGTGGAATCATTAGCTAATATATAGTAGTGTATCTTTTCCTTAGAATGTTGCAGAGCTTTGGATACTGTTGGGTGAGTACCCGAGCATGGGAATGCCACAGCGAGCTGGTCTCTAGCATTTTGCCTGGCTCTGTGCCTTGGAAGGGAAGGAAGGGGAAAAGGAGAATGGTGGTGATAGGAGATTCAACAGTGAGGAGAATTGACAGGAGATTTTGTGGATGCGAAGGAAACCCTTAGAAATATGTTACCTCCTAGGTGCTAGGGTCAGGGATGTATCAGATTGGGTTCACAGCATCCTTAAGGGGAAGGGTTGGCAGTCAGAATTCATGATACATATTGGTACCAATGATTTAGGGAGGAAAAGAGATGATGTCCTGAAAAGAGAATACTGTATAGGAATCCAGGTAGGAAACTGAAAAACAGGAGCTCAAAGGTAGTAACCTCTGGATTTCCACCATTGCCAGTTATAGTAAGAATAAGATGATCTGACAGATGTCCATGTAGCTGAGGAACTGGTACAGGTGGCAGGGTTTCATACTTATGGATCATTTGGGATCTCTTCTGGGAAAGATATGACCTGCACAAAAGAAGTAGGTTACTTTTGAACATGAGGGGGACCAATATCCTTGTGAGTGAATTTGTTAGGGCTGTTCAGGAGGGTTGGCAGAGGTATGGGAACCAGAGTGGTAGGTCAGAGGATGGAGCAGTAGGTGTAAAGGTAGATGCAACATGTAGAGAACCTGGAAGAAGGATAGGTTGTGTATAGGGCATAACTGCAGTCAGTTGGTTGGGTTGAAATGTGTCTATTTTAATGCAAGAAGTATCAGGAACAAGGGGGATGAACTTAGAATATAGATCAGTATATAGAAGTCACATTATAGGGGTTATAATGGTGAATTATCAATTTGCTAGAATCATAAATTAATATATAATGTTCCCCTTTGACTGTGTTGCATTGTATCATACATGCTATGTCTGGTTATTGCAGGTGAAGACATTTATGTGATAGCAATTTATGTTGAGTAATTTTGAGATTGAGGAAGGTAATTCTGATTTAAAGTTAGTACTTTGGATGGCATGATTTACAATGGAGCAGTAGTTGTATTGAAAGTTGGTACGGGATTAACCCTCTGGTCCTAGGATCTCCCAGCTTTTTGCCAAAAGGTCCAAAATCCTATTCTTTTGATTGGCGATACTATACCTGTGAGGAAGAAAGGCAAGAATCGCGTGTGTTACTCTTTTCAATTATTCATGTTTGTTTTATTATTTTTAATTATTATATTATTTAAATTATTTATTTCAATGGTCATAGTATTTTATGTCAAAGACCATCAAGAGCTTTAGTAATTTTGACAGAGGAATAATTGTTGATGCCTATGGGCATAGTTAGCCCTGACCCCTCTGTGTCTCCTATTTATGTCAATTGAGTCCCTGCAGTTGCTGTGGGCTTTACTGCTTAGCATTTTGACTATTCATTTTGGGATGCAATCTGGGATATAAAGATGAGTGTCAGGGAATGGTGATTGCATTCAGAGGGTGCAAGGAAGGAAAAATCCATGTTGTTGAATAGAGCAAACAGGAAAGACAGGAATTTAGAAAATCAAAATAGAAGGCAGATAGCTTAATAATAAAACCAGAATGTTTAGCAGTGAAGCTAGCAAATACAATAAGTGGCAAAAATTTGGAAATCCCTTCCTGGAACAACTGATTAATGCAAAGTCAATTAGTTATAGAGTTATGGAGGCACATATCCTGGGAAAAGGCCCTTCATTCTATTGAGTCAACAAGCACCCATTTCCACTAATCCTACACTGATCCCACTTTATTCTTCATGTATTTCTGTTAACTATCCCCAAATTTTATCATGCATTAAGCAGACATCCCACCCTGCAAAAACTCATTTCAGGGAGGTAGCACCATCAATTTGCTGGAGACTTCCAGGAGAGGTGGGATGTCTGCAATAGAGTAGCTCCTTAGCAGCTGGCCAACTAGTTAATAGCGTTAGCTATACTAATGAATGAACGACACCTGTTAAACTCACCTCAACATGTCTTTTACATTTTAACCCACCATGGGCAATAGAAAAGTCACTGTTGCAAACAGCGCAGCCAGCAATAGTGTCATTATTTTTGACCCCTATTAGGCAGGGGTACACTTTAGGGTATTCTGGGGTGACGTACTTTTTATATTTTCTTTTTTTGGAATTCTCGCTCTCGCTCTCTCTCTACCACGCGCGCGCTGTCTTGCTCGTGGTTGCTCTCATTCGCGCTTGCTTTCTCACTCTTGCTCTCGCTCTCTCACGCTTGCTTTCTCACTCTCACTCTCTCTCTCTTGCTCTTGCGCTCTCTCACTCGTGGTCGCTCTCTCTCACGCTCGCTCTCAAAAAAAATCAATTTCCAGGACATTGTATATAATTTGCTGGCATCAGGGAGCCACTGTTAATTTGTGGGAGACTGCCAGACCTTCTGGGAGAGGTGGGATGTCTGATTAAGTAGTAGGGCAACTGACAGTAGTCAATTAAACTACTGACAAATTGTTCAATCTTAAAACTTGTAAAGAAGACTACTAGGATAAGTAAGGGGAGTAAGCAGTCAGTACATGGTTCCCCTGTGGCCATTCCCCTCAGCAACATGTACACCCCCTTTGAATATTGCTGGGGGTATGACCTCTCTGGGCAAAGCAGCAGCAACTAGGCCAGTGGCACTGCGGTCGGCTCTGAGACTCAGAAGGGAAGGGTAAAATCGGGCAGAGCGGTAGTGATAGGAGACTTGATAGTGGGATGAACAGCAGATTCTGTGGCCAGGAAATAGAAGCCAGGATGAGGTACTACCTCCTAGGTTCTGGGGTTCAGAATATCGCAGAGCAGCTGCTGAAGATTCTCAAGAGAGTGAACAGCTAGAGGTCATGGTGCATTGGCACCAATGACATAGGTAGAAATGGGGAAAGGGTTAATGTGAAGTGAGTATAGGGAGCTAGGGAAGAAGCTGAAGAGCAGGATCTCCAAGGTAGTAATCTCTGGTTTACTCCCAGTACCATGTGCTAGTCAGGGCAGGAATTGGCTGACAGTATGGATTAACGGATAGCTGAGGGCTAAGGAAGTTTGTTCAAGGGGCAGGGTTTCAGATTTCTGGATATTTGGGATTTCTTCTAAGGAATGATCGACCTGAACAAAAAGGAAAGGTTACAATCGAACCAGAGGGGGCCAATATCCTTGTGGGCAGGTTTGCTAGAGTTGTTGGCAAAGGTTTAAACTGCTTGGCAGGGGGAACCTGAGTGATTAGGCTGACAATGGGACAGTTGGTTTACAAGTCAATACATTGTGTAGTGAGACTGTGAGGAAGTTCAGGCAGATGATAGAGCTAAATATGCAGTCAGTGGGATGAGGTGAAGTGTAACATGGGTCAAAATCAAAAAGGGTGATGAATAAAGCACTGAAGGTGATATATTTGAATGCACACAGTATACGAAATAAAGAAGATGATCTTGTGCATTTAGAGATTAGCAGGTATGATGTTGTGGGCATTACTGAGACATAGCTGTAATGAGATCATAGTTGGCAGCTTAACATCCAAGGATACACCTTGTATTGAAAGTACAGGGAGGTATGCTGAAGGGGTGGGTGACACCATTAGTTAAAAATAAAACCAAATCCTTAGAAAGAGGTGACATAGGATCAAAAGATGAAAAATCCTTGTGGGTAGAGTTAAGAAACTGCAAAGATAAAAAGACCCTGATAGGAGCTATATACAGTCCCCCGAATACTTGCTAGGATGGGGAATATAATTTTAATGGGAAATAGAAAAGGCATGTAATAAGAGAAATGTTATGAAAGTCATAGGGGATTTCAATATGCAGATAAATTGGGAAAATCTGATTGGTGCTGGATCCCAAGAGAGGGAATTTGTAGAATGCCTATGAGTTGGCTTTTTAGAGCAGAACAGCTTGTGGCTGAGCACACTAGGGGGAAGATAATTCTGGATTTGGTGTTGTGTAATGAACCAGATTACAGGTAAAAGAACCCTTATGAGATAGTGATCATAATATGATAGAATTCACCCTGCAGTTTGTGAGGAAGAAGGTAAAGTCAGAAGTATCAGTATGACAGTAGAGTAAAGGGAATTACATGGGCATGACAGAGGAGCTGGCTAAAGCTGATTGAAAGGAGACACTAGCAAGGATGACAGCAAAACTGCAATGGCTGGAATTTCTGGGGGCAATTTGGAAGGTGCAGGATAGATAAATCCCAAAGACAAAAGAGGTATTCTAAAGGGAGGATGAGGCAACTGTGGCTGACTAGAGCAGTCAAAGACAGCATAAATGCATTATAGAGCAAATATTAGTGGAAAGTTAGAGGATTGGGAAGCTTTTAAAAACCAACAGAAGGCAACTAAAAACTATAAAGAGAGAAAAGATGAAATATGAATGTGAGCTAGCCAATAATATGAAAAGTAAAAGAGGCGAGAGTGGATACTGTACTGCTGGAAAATGAAGCGGAGAGGACTAGAATATAAGAGCAAGGATGTAATGCTGTAATCTTTTATAAGGCATTGGTTAGACTGCACTTGGAATATTGTGAGCAGTTAGGACCCCTTATCTAAGCATTGGAGATGATCCAGAGGAGGTGAATCTGTGGACTTCTTTGTCACGGACAGTTGTGGGGGCTAAGGTATTGAATATATTTGAAGCAGAATTTGATACGTTCTTGGTTATTCAAGGCATCAAAGGATACAGGCTAAAGGCAGGAGAATAGGATTGAAAAGAATAATAAATCAGCATGGTGGAATGGCAGAGTAGACTTCTTGGGCAAGTAGCCTAATTCTGCTTCTAAATCATATCATCTTATACCTGTACACCTGCTCATTAATACAAATATCTAATCAGTCTATCATGTGGCAGCAACTTAATGCATAAAAGCATGCAGATACCGTCAAGAGGATCTGTTGTTGTTCAGACCAAACCAGAATAGGGAAGAAATGTGATCTAAGTGACTTTGTTCCTTAAATGATTGTTGGTGCCAGAAGGGATGTTTTGAGCGTCTTGGAAACTGCTTATCTCCTGTGATTTTCACACTCACAACCATCTCAGGATATACAGAGAATGGTGTGAAAATCAAGAAGACATCCAGTGAGCAGCGGTTCTGTGGGTGAATATGTCTTGTTGATGAGAGAAGTTAGAGGAGAATGGCCAGACTAGTTCAAATTGGCAGGATGGGAACATAAACTCAAATGACCATATGCTACAACAATGGCGTACAGAAGAGCATCTCTGGGTGCACACCGTATCAAACCTTGAAGCAGCAGAGGACTATGAACATACACTCAGTGGATACTTTAGGTGCAGGAGGCACCCAATAAAGTGGCCACTAAGTGTGCATACAGTTAACATTTACAAATTTGTTGTATTCTGAATATTAATGGGTCATTGTTCTGCAACACCATGATTATGTCAGTAAGTTAGAAGCTTTTATTTACAGTTGGGTGAATAACAAAATGTAAACATGTTCATGAAGCATGTCTCTTGCTTTAGCTTAAGGCACAAGAAAACTCTCTCCTGTATGGGGCTCAGAGGTTTGGAATAGGCAATGAAATTTTAATAATATTTAATACTTTTACTTTCTTCCAGTCTTGTGTCCAACTACCAGCCTCTAAATCTTATCTTAGCTCCCATCTTATTTCACCTAATAATATTCATGGCCCAGCTGCCTCCTCTAATCTCAAATGCAATCACAAAGGTATCTCCCATTGCTTTTTATTTCTTGGCACATATTTTGAATTCAGTATACATTTTGTTCTTTACAGGTTCTGCAAAGAGAGATGTGGTGTTCCTTGTTGATGGGTCAGACAATGCCAGAGGCACTTTCCCTTCAATTAAAACCTTCATCAACAAATTTATCGACAATCTTGATATTGAACATGACAAAGTCCGTATCAGTGTTTTACAATTCAGTGAAGATCCGAGTGTTGATTTCACTCTGAATGTCCATGAGACAAAGGACGAGGTGAAGAGGGCAGTTAATGACCTCCAGTATAAAGGGGGGAGACGAGCCAATATAGGTAAAGCCCTCGACTATGTCACAAAGAATATCTTCATTCCTTCTGCTGGGAGCAGAGTGAACGAAGGTGTACCTCAATTCTTGATCCTCCTCACCGCCAGCAGGTCCTCTGATAATGTTGAAACGGCAGCCCTGGCACTGAAAAGTGCTGGTGTAGGTTCTGTCAGCATTGGTTCAGGAAATGCAGAGGCCAGTGAGCTCCAAAGGATTTCAATGTCCCCCAAGTTTACCTTTAAGTTTGATGAACTACGGGATTCGGATACGCTAAAGCAGAATCTACAAGGACAATTGAAAACACTGAACAGAGAACAGATAATCCAGACCATACAAGATGCTCCTGAAGGTGAGAGGAAGGAATTTTCAGTTATATTCATATTTAGATCTGTTCATGTGCGGTATTTATAGTGTATAACTTTCCTTTATCATGCCTTCAGCTAATCCAACTATTCCATGTCTCCTCTAACTCTTCTTTGTCCATTATCTCAATGTTCAAAGGAAATTTATTACTAAATGATATATATGTCACCACATACTACTGAGATTCATCTTTCTTGCAGGCATTTACACAAAGAAATACAGTAGAGTCAATAACGATTGTGTGGATAGTCAGAGGCTTTTTCCCAGGGCTGAAATGATTGCCACAAGAGGACACAGGGCCTGTATTGTGCTGTAGGTTTTCTATGTTCTATGTTACATAGGACATAGAACATAGAATAGTACAGCACAGTACAGGCCCTTTGGCCCTCAATGTTGTGCCGTCCCTCAAACCCTGCCTCTCATATAAACCCCCACCTTAAATTCCTCCATATACCTGTCTAGTAGTCTCTTAAACTTCACTAGTGTATCTGCCTCCACCATTGACTCAGGCAGTGCATTCCATGCACCAACCACTCTCTGAGTAAAAAACCTTCCTCTAATATCCCCCTTGAACTTCCCACCCCTTACCTTAAAGCCATGTCCTCTTGTATTGAGCAGTGGTGCCTTGGGGAAGAGGCGCTGGCTATCCACTCTATCTATTCCTCTTAATATCTTGTACACCTCTATCATGTCTCCCCAGATCCTCCTCCTCTCCAAAGAGTAAAGCCCTAGCTCCCTTAGTCGCTGATCTTAATGCATACTCTCTAAACCAGGCAGCATCCTGGTAAATCTCCTCTGTACCCTTTCCAATGCTTCCACATCCTTCCTATAGTGAGGCGACCAGAACTGAACACAGTATTCCAAGTATGGCCTAACCAGAGTTTTATAGAGCTGCATCATTACATCGCGACTCTTAAGCTGTATCCCTTGACTTATGAAAGTTAACATCCCATAAGGTTTCTTAACTACCCTATCCACATGTGAGGCAACTTTCAGGGATCTGTGAACATGTACCCCCAGATCCCTCTGCTCCTCCACACTACCAAGTATCCTGCCATTTACTTTGTACTCTGCCTTGGAGTTTGTCCTTCCAAAGTGTACCACCTCACACTTCTCCGGGTTGAACTCCATCTGCCACTACTCAGCTCACTTCTGCATCCTATCAATGTCTCCCTGCAATCTTTGACAATCCTAAGAATCTTTTCCAACAGCTTTCCTACCACAGACATAAGGCTCACTGGTCTATAATTACCTGGACTATCCTTGCTACCTTTTTTGAACAAGAGGACAACATTCACCTCCCTCCAATCCTCCGGTACCATTCCCGTGGACAACGAGGACATAAAGATCCTAGCCAGAGGCTCAGCAATCTCTTCCCTCACCTCGTGGAGCAGCCTGGGGAATATTCCATCAGGCCCCGGGGGCTTACCCGTCCTAATGTATTTTAACAGCTCCAACACCTCCTCTCCCTTAATATCAACATGCTCCAGAACATCAACCTCACTCATATTGTCCTCACCATCATCAAGTTCCCTCTCATTGGTGAATACCAAAGAGAAGTATTCATTGAGGACCTCGCTCACTTCCACAGCCTCCAGGCACATCTTCCCACCTTTATCTGAATTGGTCCTACATTCACTCCTGTCATCCTTTTTTTCTTCACATAATTGAAGAATGCCTTGGGGTTTTCCTTTACCCTACTCGCCAAGGCCTTCTCATGCCCCCTTCTTGCTCTTCTCAGCCCCTCCTTTCTTGCTTCCCTATATTCCTCAATAGATCCATCTGATCTTTGCTTCCTAAACGTCATGTATGCTGCCTTCTTCCACCTGACTAGATTCTCCACCTCACCTGTCACCCATGGTTCCTTCACCCTACCATTCTTTATCTTCCTCACCGGGACAAATTTATCCCTAACATCCTGCAAGAGATCTCTAAACATCGACCACATATCCATAGTACATTTCCCTGCAAAAACATCATCCCAATTCACACCCGCAAGTTCTAGCCTTATAGCCTCATAATTTGCCCTTCCCCAATTAAAAATTTTCCTGTCCTCTCTGATTCTATCCTTTTCCATGATAATGCTAAAGGCCAGGGAGCGGTGGTCACCGTCCCCCAGATGCTCACCCACTGAGAGATCTGTGACCTGACTCAGTTCATTACCTATTACCAGATCTAGTATGGCATTCCCCCTAGTCGGCCTGTCCACATACTGTGACAGGAATCCATCCTGGACACACTTAACAATCTCTGCCCCATCTAAACTCTTGCAACTAATCAGGTGCCAATCAATATTAGGGAAGTTAAAGTCAGCCATGATAACAACCCTGTTATTTTTGCACCTTTCCAAAATCTGCCTCCCAATCTGCTCCTCGGTATCTCTGCTGCTACCAGGGGGCCTATAGAATACTCCCAATAGAGTAACTGCTACCTTCCTGTTCCTGACTTCCACCCATACTGACTCAAAAGAGGATCCTGCTACATTACCCACCCTTTCTGTAGCTGTAATAGTATCCCTGATCAGTAATGCCACCCCTCCTCGCCTTCCCCGCCCCCCATCCCTTTTAAAGCACTGAACTCCAGGAATATTGAGAATCCATTCCTGCCTTGGTGCCAGCCAAGTCCCTGTAATGGCCACTACATCATAATTCCATGTATGTATCCAAGCTCTCAGTTCATCACCTTTGTTTCTGATGCTTCCTGCATTGAGGTACACACACTTCAGCCCTTCTACCTTACTACCTTCATACCGTTTATTCTGCTTCTCTTTCCTCAAAGCCTCTCTGTATGTAAGATCCGGCTTTACTCCGTGCACTTCATTCACTACTCTATCGCTCTGGGTCCCATCCCCCTTGCAAGTTAGTTTAAACCCTCCCGAACCATGCTAGCAAACCTACCTGCAAGGATATTGCTCCCCCTCGAGTTCAGGTGCAACCCATCCAATCTGTACAGGTCCCACCTTCCACAGAAGAGATCCCAATGGTACAAAAATCTAAAACCCTGCTCCCTCAGCCACGCATTCAACTGCCATCTCCTCCAATTCTTACAATCGCTGTCACTTAGCACTGGCAGCAATCCTGAGAACGCCACCCTTGAGGTCCTGTTCTTCAGCCTTCTGCCTAGTTCCCAAAACTCACACTGCAGGACCTCATCCCTCTTTCTGCCTATGTCGTTGGTCCCAACATGTATCACGACTTCCGGTTGCTTTCCCTCTCGTACCAGGATGTCATGCATCTGGTCAGAGACATCCCGGACCCTGGCACCTGGGAGGCAACAAACCATGTGGGTATCCTTCTCACATCCACAAAATCTCCTGTCTGCTCCCCTGACTATAGAGTCTCCAATGGCGACAGCTCTGCTCTTCTCCGTCCAACCCTTCTGCACCACAGGGTCAGTCTCAGTGCCGGAGGCCCTGCCACCGTGGCTCACACCTGGTCAGTCATCCCCGTCAACAGTATCCAGGATGGTAAACTTATTATTCAGGGGAATGGCTACAGGGGTGCTCTGCACTATCTGTCTGCTCACCTTCGCTTTCCTCCCTCTGACTGTCACCCAATGACCTGCTTCCGACAGCCTAAGTGTGACTACCTCCCCGTAGCTCTCATCTATGACTGCCTCATTCTCCCTTATGAGTCGAAGGTCATCCAGCTGCTGGTCCAGATTCCTTACGTGGTCTTCCAGATCGCCCAGCCGTATGCACTTCTGGCAGATGTGACTCTGCGGGAGAGGGGCGTTCCCCAAGACTGCCACATCTCACATGAGAGGCACATCACCGTCTCAGGAGTCATTGTAGAGACTAACTGCGAGCAAGCTTGTCCTCCGCCCCTTCTCGTTGAAGTCTCTCGAGACAAAGCCTCACAGCTTCACTGGCCCACTCTTTCACTGGCTGCTTTCCACAGGCCACTCTGCTTGACCTACCCCTCTATTTATCTGTTTGAGCGTTTCAAAATGCTTGGTCTCCTGACCTCGACTGCCCAGTCAGCTGCTTTCTGCTGAGTCTGAGCTATTCAAATCTTGATTGTCTAATCAGCGGCTTTCTGCTGACCTATTCAAGTCTTGATTAAGTTCATTGCACAGACCAACTGCCAAAACTGCCAGAATCTCTCGAGTCAAAGCCTCAAAGGCTCCACTCCTTCACTGGCCCACTCACTCACTGGCCGCTTTCCACTGTTCTATGTTCTATGTTCTAAAAACTACACACAAACATCTGAGAGCAGCAAGCATCCACTCACTATCACTCTCCCTGTGTTCGCAATGAAATTGTTATATATATACACTGGAACTGTTGGTATGATCATGCCTTATTAGCAATAAGCTTTTGGGCTAAGAGTTTATTCAAGTGGAGGCAATGTCAGAAAGAAGCACATTAAAATAAAAAGCGGAGCAGGAATTGGCCATTTGACACTTCAGGCCAGCTCCACCATTGAAATGTATCATGGGTAATCTTATATATCAAGACCATTTTCTTATCCTATCTTGAGAATCTTATAAAATCCAGAATTTTTTTGATAGGTGTTTTGAATGAATTCAGTGTAATTGCACCGCCAGAGCCATCCAAGATCGACTTTCATCATCCTCTGCATCCTCTCATTGGCTTATCCCTTACTGTATTTCTCAGACTGTTTCACTTGTTATGCTTCTAAACTCCAAAGCATACAGCCCAGGCCTACTTAATTTCTCATCATGTGACAGATCTGCCATCTCAGGAATCAGAGCTGCACTCCCTCCATAACAAATAATCCTCATTGGAAAGAAGACCAAAATTATGCACAGCGCTCCAGAAGTGGTTGCACTGAAGCCTTATATTATTATAGTAACATATCCTTACTCATATACTCAAATCACATTGAAAGAAGGCCAAGAAACATTGTGAGCTGAAGAGCTTGCACTGTGCTGTAATGTTCTCTTGTCCATGTTCTACCATGGCCAATAAATACCGTTAGCCTCCCTAATTACTTTATACTTTACTTTTACTAAGTATACTAAGTATTTAATTGCATGCTGCACCTGCAAATTAGTTTTCAGTGAAGTTTTCAGTTTTTAAAAGCTTACAAAAGGAAACTCAAAAGGTCATTAAGAGGGAAAAGATCAACTATGAAAGGAAGCTAGCAAATAATATCACAGAGGATACTAAAAGCTTTTTCAAGTATATAAAGAGTAAAAGACAGGTGAGAGTAGATATAGGACCGATAGAAAATGATGCTGGAGAAATTGTAATGGGAGATAAGGAGATGGCGGAGGAACTGAACGAGTATTTTGCATCAGTCGTCACTAAAGAAGACATCAGCAGTATGCCGGACACTCAAGGGTGGCAGGGAAGAGAAGTGTGCGCAGTCACAATTACGACAGAGGAAGTACTCAGGAAGCTGAATAGTCTAAAGGTAGATAAATCTCCTGGACCAGATGGAATGCACTCTCGTGTTCTGAAGGAAGTAGCTGTGGAGATTGCAGAGGCATTAGCGATGATCTTTCAAAAGTCGATAGATTCTGGCTGGTTCCGGAGGACTGGAAGATTGCAAATATCACTCCGCTATTTAAGAAGGGGGCAAGGATACAAAAAGGAAATTATAGACCTGTTAGCTTGACATCGGTGGTTGGGAAGTTGTTCGAGTCGATTGTCAAGGATGAGGTTACAGAGTACCTGGAGGCATATGACAAGATAGGTAGAACTCAGCATGGATTCATTAAAGGAAAATCCTGCCTGACAAACCTATTACAATTTTTTGAGGAAATTACAAGTAGGCTAGACAAGGGAGATGCAGTGGATGTTGTATATTTGGATTATCAAAAGGCCTTTGACAAGCTGCCACACATGAGGCTACTTAACAAGATTAAGAGCCCATGGAATTACAGGAAAGTTACATACATGGATAGAGAGTTGGCTGATGGGCAGGAAACAGAGAGTGGGAATAAAGGGATCCTATTCTGGTTGGCTGCCGGTTTCCAGTGGTGTTCCACAGGGGTCTGTGTTGGGGCCGCTTCTTTTTACATTGTACATCAACGATTTGGATTATGGAATAGATGGCTTTGTGGCTAAGTTTGCTGACGATATGAAGATAGGTGGAGGGGCCAGTAGTGCTGAGGAAACAGAGAGTCTGCAGAGAGACTTGGATAGATTGGAAGAATTGGCAAACAAGTTGAAAATGAAATACAATGTTGGAAAGTGTATGGTTATGCACTTTGGCAGAAGAAATAAACGGGCAGACTATTATTTAAATGGAGAGAGAATTCAAAGTTCTGAGATGCAACAGGACTTGGGAGTTCTCGTACAGGATACCCTTAAATTTAACCTCCAGGTTGAGTCGGTGGTGAAGAAGGCGAATGCAATGTTGGCAATCATTTCCAGAGGAATGGAGTATAGGAGCAGGGATGGGATGTTGAGGCTCTATAAGGCACTGGTGAGATATCACTTGGAGTACCGTGGGCAGTTTTGGTCTCCTTATTTAAGAAAGGATGTGCTGACGTTGGAGAGGGTACAGAGAAGATTCACTAGAATGATTCCGGGAATGAGAGGGTTAACATATGAGGAACGTTTGTCCGCTCTTGGACTGTATTCCTTGGAGTTTAGAAGAATGAGGGGAGACCTCATAGAAACATTTCGAATGTTGAAAGGCACGGACAGAGTGGATGTGGCAAAGTTGTTTCCCATGATCGGGGAGTCTAGTATGAGAGGGCATGACTTAAGGATTGAAGGGCGCCCATTCAGAACAGAAATGTGAAGAAATTTTTTTAGCCAGAGGGTGGTGAATCTATGGAATTTGTTGCCACGGGCAACAGTGGAGGTCTAGTCATTGGGTGTATTTAAGGCAGAGATTGATAGCTATCTGAGTAGCCAGGGCATCAAAGGTTATAGTGAGAAGGCGGGAGAGTGGGACTAAATGGGAGAATGGAGCAGCTCATGATAAAATGGCGGAGCAGACTCGATGGGCCGTATGGCCAACTTCTGCTCCTTTGTCTTTGGTCTTATGGTGTAGAATACACCCAGGTTCTCTTGAACAGTAATACACAGTAACTCACTTCAGTATTTCTGTGTTTTATGCTAAAATATAAATATTTCAAGTATGATTGCTGAATTTCTTCGAGAAGAAGCTGGTGAATAGATTTCACTTGGAGTCTATTCTGACTTTTATATTCTTAATATCATTGATTTTACTGCTTGTTAAAGAATTATTTCTTTGCTGATCCCTTGGACTCCCTTTGCTGTTGCCCTTCACAATATTTCTGCGGACGCACATTATCTTTTACCCTCAGACCTGTGCTTAGATCACATATGAACACTGTTTTTCAGAATGGACCATGCTTTTGCCTTCAAATTGATTGAATTATCCTGGTCATGACAGATAGATTAGTTGCATCTTATTTTCAATTCTTATCCAATGTCAGCCATGCCCATCAACTGACTTTTTCTCTTCCATCCGATTTCGAAGCAATATTTCCTTGTACAATCATATGCTTTAACATTGCCCCCGAATAATTGCTACAAATCTGTGAAAAATAGCTAATTATTTTTAAATAAGATGTTCCATTAAACAAATTGTATCATACCTCATCAACATCCCATCACAATTTGTAGCTAAAGATGCTGGAGAAAATGCAGTTAGAGTGTGTACAGTCTCCTTTGAGTTCCTTCATTACCTGGAGATGCAAGCTAGCAGGCATCAATGGTGTCTATACAAGGTCACGGAATGGAGAGATTGAAGGGAAGAGAGAGTTAGGTCTTGTAAGGCTGAAAGAATGGACTGGCAGGGCCAGGTTAATGAGTTGATGGGCTTTGAGAGGGCCCAGAAGAGGTTCACTAGGATGTTGTGTGGATTACAGAGTATTAGCTATAATGAGAGATTGGACATTCTTGGATTGTTTTCTCTAGAACATCAGAGGCGAGAGGTGATCTAATAAAAATATATAAAATTATGAGACATGACGGATATGGTCAGAATCCTTTCCAAATACTGGAAGGTGTAGTTTTAAGGCCAGAGGAGAAAAGTTTAAAGGAACAATATTTTGAAGCTTTTTTTTAAAACATAGTAGGTGCATCAAATGCACTGCTGGGGAAGTGCTGGAAGCAGATATGATAGCAACGTTTCAGACAAATCTAGACAGGCACAGGAACAGGCAGGGAATGGAGGCATATAGACCATATCCGGCAAAGTTCAAAATAAATCTATTATCGAAGTATGCAGATATCACCATATACTATTGGGCATCGAGGGAGAGAGGAAGAGGAGAGCCATCCGCAGTACCACCAATGCAGCAGAGAGGGCCTCAAGATGGCTGTGGCTCAAAAGAGGGGAGCCATGGAGTCATAAGTAGCTAGCCATCTGGACACAAGCTGGGGTCTGATCAGCCCCGGCTGGGTCACCTGGAGGAGGTTTTATGATGTTGAAAGACCCGAAACACCTGATGATTCCAGGAACATCACTGAAGATGTGTCCAGAAGCATCAATAGATGTATGTACACAGATATCACCATATACTACCCTGTGATTCATTTTCCTGCGGGCATTTACAGCACATACAAAGAAATACAATAGACTCGATGAAAAAGTACACACACAGAAGGACAAACAACCAATTTTTTTTCTCGGCCGTTGATCAGGACAGGACTGCGCGAGCGCGTGCAGGTCCATCCGTGAGGCAGCGGGAGTATTTAAAAGAGAGCAGTTTGTGGAATTCGGCCATTTTTCTCGGTGGTTGATCGGGACAGGACTGCGCAAACGCGTGCAGGTCCGTCCGTGAGGCAGTGGGAGTATTTAAAAGAGAGCAGTTTGACGGAGTGGGCGATGTTGTAGCGGGTGACAGAGTAGAGGGAGACAGAGTAGGAAGGCTTTGTCTCGAGAGGCTTCAGTGAGCAGAGGCTGAGGGCGAGATTCACTCCAAGTCAGGTAAGGCTGGGTAAGTTCCTTTAAAAGGAGAATGGTCTGCAGCGGTATTTTATTTGAAGCAAGGAAGGCGGCGAGGCTGTAGCATATTGGGTAGGTCATGACAGCTGAGATCAGCCCCGTGGTTTGTTCCTCCTGCAGCATGTGGGAAATCAGGGATACTTCCAATGTCCCTGACGACTATGTGTGCAGGAAATGTGTCCAGCTGCAGCTTCTGGCAGACCACATTGAGCGGCTGGAGCTGCGATCGGATTCATACTGGAGCATCCGCGATGCTGAGAAAGTCATGAATAGCACGTTCAGTGAGTTGGCCACACCGCAGGTAAAGGCTACACAGGCAGAAAGGGAATGGGTGGCCACTAAACAGCGTAGCAGTAGGCAGGTAGTGCAGGAGTCCCCTGAGGTCATCTCCCTCCTAAACAGATAGACTGCTTTGGATACTGTTGGGGGAGATGTCTCATCAGGGGAAGGCAGCAGCAGCCGAGTTCATGGCACCATGGGTGGCTCTGCGGCACAGGAGGAAAGGAAAAGGAGTGGGAGAGCTATAGTGATAGGGGATTCGATTGAAAGGGGAATAGATAGGCGTTTCTGCAGCCGCAAACGAGACTCCAGGAGGGAATGTTGCCTCCCTGGTGCAAGGGTCAAGGATGTCTCTGAGCATCTGCAGGACATTCTGGAGTGGGGGGGGGGGGATGAACAGCCAGTGGTCATGGTGCACATAGGTACCAACGATATAGGCAAAAAAAGGGATGAGGTCCTACAAGGTGAATTTAGGGAGTTAGGAGATAAACTAGAAAAGTAGGACCACAAAGGTAATAATCTCTGGATTACTACCAGTGCCACATGCTAGTCAGCGTAGAAATAGAAGGATATTTCAGATGAATACGTGGCTTGAAAAATGGTGCAAGGGGGAGGGATTCAAATTTCTGGGGCTTTGGAACCAGTTCTGGGGGAGGTGGGACCGGTACAAGCAGGATGGTCTGCACCTGGGCTGGACTGGAACCAATGTCCTAGGGGGAGCGTTTGCTACTGTTGTTCAGGAGGATTTAAACTAATGTGGTAGGGGGATGAGAACAAGTGCAGAGAGACAGAGGGGTGTAAAAGGAGGGTAGAAGCAAAAAGTAGTAAGGTGAAAAGTGAAAATGGCAGGCCGGCAAATCCAGGGCAAAAATCAAAAAGGGCCACTTTTCAACATAATTGTATAAGGGCTAAGGGTGTTGTAAAAGCAAGCCTGAAGGCTTTGTGTGTCAATGCAAGGAGCATTCATAACAAGGTGGATGAATTGAATGTGCAGATAGTTATTAATGAATATGATATAGTTGGGATCACAGAGACATGGCTCCATGATGACCAAGGATGGGAGCTCAACATTCAGGAATATTCAATATTCAGGAAGGGTAGACATGAAAGAAAAGGACGTGGGTGGCATTGCCGGTTAGAGAGGAGATTAACGCAATAGAAAGGAATGACATTAGCCGGGAGGATGTGGAATCGATATGGACAGAGCTGCGTAACACTAAGGGGCAGAAAACGCTGGTGGGAGTTGTGTACAGGCCACCTAACAATAGTAGTGAGGTTGGGGATGGCATTAAACAGGAAATTAGAAATGCGTGCAATGAAGGAACAGCAATTATAATAGGCGACTTCAATGTACATATAGACTGGGTGAACCAAATTGGTAAGGGTGCTGAGGAAGAGGATTTCTTGGAATGTATGCGGGACGGTTTTCTGAACCAGCGTGTCGAGGAACCAACCAGACAGCAGGCCATTCTAGACTGGGTATTGAACAATGAGGAAGGGTTAGTTAGCAATCTTGTCGTGAGAGGCCCCTTGGGTAAGAGTGACCATAATATGGTGGAATTCTTCATTAAGATGGAGAGTGATGTAGTTAATTCAGAAACAAAGGTTCTGAACTTAAAGAAGGGTAACTTTGAAGGTATGAGACGTGAATTAGCTCAGATAGACTGGCAAGTGATACTTAAAGGGTTGACGGTGGATATGCAATGGCAAGCATTGAAAGATCGCATGGATGGACTACAACAATTGTTTATCCCAGTTTGGCAAAAGGATAAACCAGGGAAGGTAGTGTATCCATGGCTGACAAGGGAAATTAGGGATAGTATCAATTCCAAAGAAGAAACATACAAATTAGCCAGAAAAAGCGGCTCACCTGAGGACTGGGAGAAATTCAGAGTCCAGCAGAGGAGGACAAAGGGCTTAATCAGGAAAGGGAAACTAGATTATGAGAGAAAGCTGGCAGGAAACATAAAAACTGACTGTAAAAGCTTTTATAGATAAGTGAAAAGAAAAAAAGATTGGTTAAGACAAATGTAGGTCCCTTACAGTCAGAAACAGGTGAATTGATCATGGGGAACATCACATGGCAGAGCAATTGAATAACTACTTTGGTTCTGTCTTCACTAAGGAGGACATAAATAACCTTCTGGAAATAGTAGGGGACAGAGGGTCTAGTGAGATGGAGGAACTGAGGGAAGTACATGTTAGTAGGGAAGTGGTGTTAGGTAAATTGAAGAGATTAAAGGCAGATAAATCCCCGGGGCCAGATGGTCTGCATCCCAGAGTGCTAAAGGAAGTGGCCCAAGAAATAGTGGATGCATTAGTGATAATTTTTCATAACTCTTTAGATTCTGGATTAGTTCCTGAGGATTGGTGGGTGGCTAATGTAACCCTGCTTTTTAAAAAAGGAGGGAGAGAGAAACTGGGGAATTATAGACCGCTAAGCCTGACATCGGTGGTGGGGAAAATGCTAGAGTCAGTTATCAAAGATGTGATAACAGCACATATGGAAAGCGGTGAAATCATCGGACAAAGTCAGCATGGATTTGTGAAAGGAAAATCATGTCTGACGAATCTCATAGAATTTTTGGAAGATGTAACTAGTAGAGTGGATAGGGGAGAATCAGTAGATGTGGTATATTTGAATTTTCAAAAGGCTTCTGACAAGGTCCCACACAGGAGATTAGTGTGCAAACTTAAAGCACACGGTATTGGGGGTATGGTATTGATGCGGGTAGAGAATTGATTGGCAGACAGGAAGCAAAAACTGGGAATAAATGGACCGTTCAGAATGGCAAGCAGTGACTAGTGGGGTACCGCAAGACTCAGTGCTGGGACCCCAGTTTTTTACAATATACATTAAAGACTTAGACGAGGGAATTAAATGCAGCATCTCCAAGTTTGCGGATGACACGAAGCTGAGCGGCAGTGTTAGCTGTGAGGAGGATGCTGAGAGGATGCAGGGTGACTTGGATAGGTTAGGTGAGTGGGCAAATTCATGGCAGATGCAATTTAATGTGGATAAATGTGAGGTTATCCACTTTGGTGGCAAGAACAAGAAAATGGGTTATTATCTGAATGGTGGCCGATTAGGAAAAGGGGAGGTGCAACGAGACCTGGGTGTCATTATACACCAGTCATTGAAAGTGGGCATGCAGGTACAGCAGGCAGTGAAAAAGGCAAATGGTATGCTGTCATTCATAGCAAGAGGATTCGAGTACAGGAGCAGGGAGGTACTACTGCAGTTGTACAAGGCCTTGGTGAGACCACACCTGGAGTATTGTGTGCAGTTTTGGTCCCCTAATCTGAGGAAAGACATTCTTGCCATAGAGGGAGTACAAAGAAGGTTCACCAGATTGATTCCTGGGATGGCAGGACTCTCATATGATGAAAGACTGGATCGACTAGGCTTGTACTCTTTGGAATTTAGAAGATTGAGGGGGGATCTGATTGAAACGTATAAAATTCTAAAGGGATTGGACAGGTTAGATGCGGGAAGATTGTTCCCGATGTTGGGGAAGTCCAGAACGAGGGGTCACAGTTTGAGGATAAAGGGGAAGCCTTTTAGGACCGAGATGAGGAAAAACTTCTTCACACAGAGAGTGGTGAATCTGTGGAATTCTCTGCCACAGGAAACAGTTGAGGCCAGGTCATTGGCTATATTTAAGAGGGAGTTATATCTGGCCCTTGTGGCTAAAGGGATCGGGGGTATGGAGGGAAGTCAGGTACAGGGTTCCGAGTTGGATGATCAGCCATGATCGTACTGAATGGCGGTGCAGGCTCGAAGGACCGAATGGCCTACTCCTGCATCTATTTTCTATGTTTCTATGTGCAAAATAAGACAAAATGTGCAAATACAAAAATAAATCTAATGATACTACAGGTTGACCTTCACTAATCCGACTACCTGTAATCCGGTTCCTTCGATAATCCGGCACAGATTATGCTTAATGTGATCCTTCTGTAATTCGGCATTTTCACTATTACAGCACTCCTCAGGTGCCAATGGTACCAGATTAGTGAAGGTTGACCTGTAATAATAAAGTTATAAATAATATTGAGAACATGAATTTTAGATTTCTTGAAAGTGAGTCCGTAGGATATGGAATCAATTCAGTGTTGCGGTGAGTGAAGTTATCCTTGCTGGTTTAGGAGCCTGATGGTTGAAGGGTAATCAACAGGAATTCTGCAGATGCTGGAAATTCAAGCAACACACATAAAAGTTGCTGGTGAACGCAGCAGGCCGGCAGCATCTCTAGGAAGAGGTGCAGTCGACGTTTCAGGCCGAGACTCTTTGTCAGGACTAACTGAAGGAAGAGTGAGTAAGGGATTTGAAAGTTGGAGGGGGAGGGAGAGATCGAAAATGATAGGAGAAGACAGGAGGGGGAGGGATGGAGCCAAGAGCTGGACAGTCATGCTCCATCCCTCCCCCTCCTGGTTTCTCCTATCATTTTGGATCTCCCCCTCCCCCTCCAACTTTCAAATCCCTTACTCACTCTTCCTTCAGTTAGTCCTGACGAAGGGTCTCGGCCTGAAACGTCGACTGTACCCCTTCCTAGAGATGCCGCTTGGCCTGCTGCGTTCACCGGCAACTTTTATGTGTGTTGCTTGAAGGGTAATAACTGTTCCTGAACCTAATGGTGTGGGACCTAATGTTCCTGTACGTCCATCTTGTATCCACCTGTAGGAAGGGAACTTGGCCTGGATGGTAGGAGTCCTTGATGAGGGATGCTGCTTTCTCGTACCAGTGTTCTTTGTGAATGGGCTCAGTAATGGGGAGGGCTTTTCTTGTGATGGACTCAGCTGTATCTACTACATTTGCAGGCTTTTCTGTTCAAGGACAATGGTGATTCCATACTGGGACATGATGCAACAAGCCAGGATAGTCTTCATTGTGCATCTAAGTTGTAGAAAGCATGCTGAGTCTGCTCAATTTTCGAAGGAATTGGAGGCACTGTCATGTCTTCTTTGTAATGGCACTATGTGCTGGTACCAGCTCACATTCTCTGAAATGACAACACCAAAGATTTCAAAGTTACTAAACCAGATGTGCAATTTAAATTGGCATCATGTTTGGCACAGACACCATGGGCTGAAGGATCTTTTCCTTTGCTGTACTGACCTATGTTCTATATTGAACTCCTCTACTTTCTGACCACACCAGTTCTTTAAAGTTCTCTTCAGCACTTCCCTTTGTCCTTCCCTTTCATAATGCATGCTGTAATCTCAGCTCTTCTTGCAATTAAATCTTTGCTTTCTGAAGCAGGCACAATGAGTCTCCCAGTTTTACTCCGAAGCAGATCTCAGAAGTTATCCTGTCCTCCGTCATTTTGATGCTTTTTACACTGCGAATAATCCCCAAATTTGTGATTTTTGAGATCTTGTTGCTTAATCTCTTCTCTAAACTACAAAACCCTTTTTTAAAAACCATCAGTGTATTACTCTTCCCCGGTTATTAATACAGTTGTAAAGTTCATACTCTGAAGATCCATATCATTTCTCTGGTCCTACGTCTATCCTATTGAATTGTGCTGTTTATTTTCTTTTCAAAATCCTATATACATGCCAAAAATGTGCTTTCAAGGAAACTTTCACTGTTTTTTTGCATGATAAATGCCCACGAGACAGCTCACATCTCATACTTAGCAATGAAGAAGAAGAAGAATATCTTTATTGTCATTGTTGTGGAGCAATGAAACACAGTTTAGCAGCTCAATGTTTTGCAGCATGACAAAGAATATATACATAAAATAAACTCTAAAACCTCAGGAGTGCAGTCCAAAATTAATAATATATGGATGGGGGAGGGGGGGTAGGACTATTGCACCCCTGCCATTTCTGGAAGTGTGATGCATTTAGCTGCCGCCCTCTTAGGAGGGGGCAGGAGAAGGGAAGGGGGTGTTATACATTTCACTGCTTGTGGGTAGAAGCTGTTAAGGAGTCTCTTAAACAGTTGGGGTGACATCATCAAGTGTGGTTACCCTGATATATACTGACTAGCCAAATCAGGATGATGAGATCTTGGTGGAAAGCCTGTAGGTTAACCCCAATTACAGAGAGTAACCATGAGGTATGGGTTGTACAAAAGGAATCCTTGGTATGTAGAGTAGTTTCATAGAAACATAGAACATAGAACCGTAAAAACCTGTAGCACAATACTGGCCCTTTGGCCCACAAAGCTGTGCCAAACATGTCCTTACCTTAGAAATTACCTAGGGTTACCCATAACCCATTATTTTTCTGAGCTCCATATACCTGTCCAGGAGTCTCTTAAGAGAACCTATCGTATCCACCTCCACCACTGTCGCCGGCATCCCATTCCATGTGCTCAACACTCTCTGTATAAAATACTTACCCCTGATATCTCCTCTGTACATACTTCCAAGCACCTTAAAACTGTGCCCTCTTGAGCTAGCCATTTCACCCTGGGAAAAAGCCTCTGACTAGCCACACGATCAATTCCTCTCATTATCTTGTACACCTCTATCAGATCACCTCTCCTCCTCCGTCGCTCCAAGGAAAAAAGGCTGAGTTCACTCAACCTATTCTCATAAGGCATGCTCTCCAATCCAGGCAACATCCTTGTAAATCTCCTCTGCACCCTTTCTATAGTTTCCACATCCTTCCTGTAGTGAGGCGACCAGAACTGAGCACAGTACTCCAAGTGGGGTCTGACCAGGGTCCAATATAGCTACAACATTACCTATGGGCTCCTAAATTCAATCCCACGATTGATGAAGGCCGATGCACCGTATGCTTTCTTAACCACAGAGTCAACCTGCGCAGCAGCTTTGAGTGTCCTATGGACTTGGACCCCAAGATCCCTCTGATCCTCCCCAGTGCCAAGAGTCTTACCATTAATACTATATACTGTCATCACATTTCAGCTACCAAAATGAACCACCTCACACTCAGCTGGGTTGAACTCCATCTGACACTTCTCAGCCCAGTTTTGCATCCTATCAATGTCCCGCTGTAAACTTTGACAGCCCTCCACACTATCCACAACACCTCCAACCTTTGTGTCATCAGCAAATTTACTAAACCATCCCTCCACTTCCTCATCCAGGTCATTTATAAAAATCACAAAGAGTAGGGGTCCCAGAACAGAGCTCTGAGGCGCACCACTGGTGACTGACCTCCATGCAGAATATGGCCCGTCTACAACCACTCTTTGCCTTCTGTGGGCAAGCCAGTTCTGGATCCACAAAGCAATTTCCCTTTGCATCTCTGACGCCTTACTTTCTCAATAAGCCTTGCATGGGGTAACTTGTCAAATGCCTTGCCGAAATCCATATACACTATATCTACTGCTCTATCTTCATCAATGTGTTTAGTCACATCCTCAAAAAATTCAATCAGGCTCTTAAGGCACGACCTGCCTTTCACAAATCCATGCTGACTATTCCTAATCATATTATGCCTCTTCAAATGTTCATAAATCCTGCCTCTCAGGATCTTCTCCATCAATTTACCAACCACTGAAATAAGACTCACTGGTCTATAATTTCCTGGGCTCTCTCTACTCCCTTTCTTGAATGATGGAACGACATCTGCAACCCTCTGATCCTCCGGAACCTCTCCCGTCCCCATTGATGATGCAAAGATCATCGCCAGATGCTCAGCAATATTCTCCCTCACCTCCAACAGTAGCCTTGGGTACAGTTCCTCCAGTCCCAGTGACTTATCCAACTTGATGCTTTCCAAAAGCTGTTGAACATTCTCTTTCTTAATATCTACATGCTCAAGCTTTTCAGTCCACTGTAAGTCATCCCTACAATCACCAAGATCCTTTTCCGTAGTGAATACTGAAGCAAAGTATTCATTAAGTACTTCTGCTATCTCCTCCGGTTCCGTACACACTTTTCCACTGTCATACTTGATTGGTCCTATTCTCTCATATCTTATCCTCTTGCTCTTAACATACTTGTAGAATGCCTTGGGGTTTTCCTTAATCCTGTCCGCCAAGGCCTTCTCATGGCTCCTTCTGGCTCCGCTAACTTCTTTCTTAAGCTCCTTCCTGCTAGCCTTATAATCTTCCAGCTATCATTATCTGGCTTTTTGAACCTTTTGTAAGCTTTTCTTTTCTTCTTGACTAGATTTACAACAGCCTTTGTACACCACGGTTCCTGTGCCCTACCATCTTTTCCCTGTCTCATTGGAATGTATCAATGCACAACTCTACGCAAATATCCAGTGAAAATTTGCCACATTTCTTCTGTACATTTCCCTGAGAATATCAGTTTTCAATATATGCTTCCAAATTCCTGCCTGATAGCCTCATATATCTCCTTACTCCAATTAAACGCTTTCCTAACTTGTCTGTTCCTAAACCTCCCCAATGCTATGGTAAAGGAGATAGAATTGTGATCACTATCTCCAAAATGCTCTCCCACTGAGAGATCTGACACCTGACCAGGTTCATTTCCCAATATCAGATGAAGTACAACTTCTCCTCTTGTAGGCTTACCTACATATTGTGTCAAGAAACCTTCCTGAACATACCTTCCGATTGATAAACCTGTGTGTTTTATCTTACCAAAAGAAAACTTCACAAATATCTTTTTATTTAGAAATTATCTCCAGCTCAGCAGATTATCAGGAGCATCACTGTGTCCACTTTAAATCACTTTGATACACCTATTCTTGAGCAAAGCCAATTCACGAGTCAGCTCACAAAGTGGAAGTTACAGAATTCCATTCCTTTAACGACATAAACACGAACAAAGACAATTGTTGTGTCTACTTCCACTGTCCTTGACTCATTTTCTTCCATATTTTAATTCCTCCTTGGCCAACAATGGTCTTTACAAGCATTTAAATTCCTTGGACCTGTTGGTGGTAAACTTTGCTGATTTGGAAGACACTTTGGTTGTCTAACTTTTTCTCTTGCCTCTTTATATTAGCTATCTCCCCCTTATCTTTCAGTTCAGATTAAGGGTCTCAAGCCTGACTGACTGAGTTCTGTCAGCACTTTGTTTGCTACTTATTTAGTAATTTCAGTCAGAGCTGACAGAATGGTTTTCATTAGTCCTCACTGCCATTCCTCCCCATTTAAATAAATAGGTAAGATGCACCTATGCTGGTTCAACAGGGAGTAAGTTATTTGAGTGTATTCCTCTTCTTAAGGAGATGGGGAATTGCTATGGGAGCTGGTAAGACATCCTCAAACTGTTGGTAAAAGCTTCAGAAGTAGAAGAAGTGCTTTTCTGATATGGGATTATACTAAGTTATTATAACCAATAATCATGAACCTTACTCTATATTTATGGTACGGTAAACCCCACCATGGCATTCCAATGTGTTTTACACAGGGGAACAAAAAAAAATGTCACTTTTTATTCTTACCAGCAACAGTTATGTGTGCAGTTATGTGTCCGCTGTATTTTCTGACAAAATATCATTCAATAGATTGGGATGTTAATACTGGATCTGAGGCTACATTCCAGTAATGTACTATTGCTGCAAATATTATATTTTTTGGCCTTCGGATGCCTAATACACCCGGAATTAAAAATAGTTAATTTGTTAAATTACTAGATTTTGCCAGCAAGCAGAGAGTTAGAGCAGATTTGTCATCTCTTCTTCAGAAGATACAACATATTCCCTTTAGTGGTGTAAAGGTGGGCAAGGGGAGCCATAATTAAAAGGAAGGGAAGTAAATCATTCCGTGTTTTCACTCTGACCGGAGAACTCTTGTATATGAAAGTTGGTTCGAACTTCCACACTGAAGTGCTCTGCAGATATTCACTGCTCAGAGACGCACACAACTGATCCACATGACAAAGATAAACAGAGACTCCAACTATGGAGAAACAAGTCACTTGGATTATTAAGTCAATACCAGACACTCATTTATATTTACATTAATACTAAACTAGTCTTATAATGTTATTCAATCCACATTTCTATCAAGTTTTCCCAAATTCTGCGACTCATCCCCACACTAAGGGCCAACTGACATGGCAAACTCCTAAAGCAGGAAACTGGAGCACACTAAAGATGTACATGTTCCTCACAGGCATCACCAGAGATCAGAACAGAACCCAGGTTGCTAGAATTGTGAAGTAGCAGCTATGGTGTCTGCACCAATGGGATGTGCATCAATTGAAGCCTACGCAATTGTTATCTCTGTGTTTTTCAGCACTTTTTAATAGCCAATATGAGAAAATCAGGGGAAGGGAAATTTTATGCTGGATCCAAATTAATATGCAGAGAATTAAATCTGATTCCTTTTGCAGTCATCCTTGAAAACCTACACAAATCATGGACATATGAGGATATACGTATATACACACATGGGACAAATGTCTGTCATCCTTCTTCCCCAGCCAAGTGAAATGCTCCAATATTGTCTTAACAAATTCCGGAATTAATCAGATTATTTGGAAATCCAATTCTTATTTGTTCAATGTTGCAAGGTTTTGATTTCATTCCATTTAATGCAAAATTAAGCAAATGTTTGTTTTCTAAATTTAGGTGCCGACAAGAGGGACGTTGTCTTTGTACTTGATGGGTCAGAAAATATGAGATCGGCTTTCCCTTCAATACGTTCTTTCATTTCAAAAGTAGTTGACAGTCTTGATGTTGGCATTGACAGAGTCCGTGTTGGTGTTGTACAATATAGCAATGATCCAAGAACAGAGTTCCAATTAAACACTCACAACACCAAAACTGAAGTTCAAGATGCCATCCGTAACTTACGGATGAAAGGCGGGCGGAACATCAGAACAGGAGTTGCACTACAATACGCCAAGGACAATCTTTTCACTAGGGCTAGTGGTAGCAGGATTGAAGAAGGTGTGCCTCAGTTCTTGGTGCTTCTCACTGCTGGTAAATCAACCGATCAAGTTGAGGTGGCATCAGCAACATTGAAAAAAGCCGGTGTAGCACCAATTGCTATTGGATATGGGCGTGCAGATGATGAAGAACTCAAACAGATTTCACTGTCTTCTCAGTTTGTTTACAAGTTAGTTGACTTGAGGAACACGTTGAATTTACAACAAAATTTATTGGGACAGCTGACAACTCTGGATTCTGACAAGATAAAAGAAATCTATGAAATCACTGTGGTGGAAAGCAGTAAGGAAAACTTTTTTTTACAATTTTAGAGTTTTTATGTCATGTTACAGCTATAAATCATAGATCATGCTGCACATTTTCATGGTTCATATCACCATACGACGCGATGGATGTGGTAGCACAAGAAAGAGTGCAGAAGATATTCGCCAGGATGTTGCCTAGAATGGAAAACTTTAGTTACAAGGAAAAATAGAATAGGCTGAATTTATCGTACATAGAAGGCTATATATATATATATATATATATATATATATATATATATATATATATATATATATATATATATAATTAATTATTTTCAAAGGCATTAGTAAGGTAAGATGTAGAGGGATACAGGCCTAATGTGGACAGGTGGGATCAGCCAAGACAGGCCTCATAGCCAGAATGGATGGGTCAGACACAAGCCTCATTTCTGTATGCACAGCTCTATGACTAAGAAGCATTGAAGAGAATTGCTATTGAAATGCTCTTCAACTATATGACTCTATCTAGAGGTGTGACGTGAGCTGGGGGGTGGTGTATTTCAGTAGCTCAGAATGAAGGTCAACTGCTCAACTTGCAACCATTTTGCATTGACGAGTTATTCATTTAGCTCCAATGTACTTTTCTGGAAGCTCAGTAGTAGACCCGAGAGGGATGGATGGGTGCAGTTGAAAAGAGGTTTTTTTTAAAATTTTGAGATCCATTAAAGGCTACAGGAAAACAGGAAACTTCAGGGTGTTTGAAATATTTGCAGGGAGGGTTAAGACCTGCTGAAGGCTTCTACAACTTCACTAAAAATATACCTGATAGCAGAAATCACAGGATGCAGAATTATGCCCACAATGTGAAGATAGAGATGGTTAAAGGCAGCGGGGATGAGTTTAAAGTAAATCTTTTTCTTCCTTTGCAACTCAAAATAAGAGGCCGTGGAACTTTACATTGGACTGGAAATGAGCTGTAGTGTTTTTGAGTAACTTACAGTAGGAAAGTGTTTAGTCCTTCTGGAAAATAATAGAACATTTAATTTTCAGCGTAGGGAAGAGATTTGAGCATAATCATGCTTGAAATAACGGTGGAAGTGGGCAGTGTGAAGACGAAAAGATGCAGCTATATAGGACCCTGATCAGACCCCACTTGGAATACTATGCTAATTTCTCATCATCTCACTACAGGAAGGATGTGGAAACCATAGAAAGGGTGCAGAGGAGATTTACAAGGATATTGCCTGGATTGGGGAGCATGCCTTATGAGAATAGGTTGAGTGAACTCGGACTTTTCTCCTTGGAGTGACAGAGGATTAGAGGTGACCTGAAAGAGGTGTACAAGATAATGAGAGGCACTGATCATTTGGATAGTCAGAGGCTTTTTCCCAGGGCTGAAATGGCTAGCACGAGAGAGCATAGTTTTAAGATGCTTGGAAGTAAGTACAGAGGAGATGTCAGGGGTAAGTTTTTTTATGCAGACAGTGGTGAGTGCGTGGAATGGGCTGCCGGCAATGGTGGTGGAGGCAGAAACGATAGGGTCTTTTAAGAGACTCCTGGATGGATACATGGAGCTTAGGAAAATAGAGGGCTATCGGTAAGCCTAGGTAGTTCTAAGGTAAGGACATGTTCGGCACAGAATTGTGGGCCGAAGGGCCTGTATTGTGCTGTAGGCTTTCTATGTTTCTATGATTCTATGAAAACCACACTGCTTTCTTGTATCATTCTTAACATTAGACCCTGAGACCCTCCAAGCACAGAGTTTTCATCAAATATCTTCCCTATTCATTGAACTGCTGAAAAACCACACCCTAGTAATACCCTCCCTATGTTCACTATTTCTTTTCGCCCTATACCTAGGAACTTCAACTCTTCCAGTCTTCAACATTTCTATATCCACCCTGTAGATCCTCAGCAGTTGATCTATGCCTTCTGGCAGCCTCCTGGTTTAATTGCTTTGAGTGTTGTATTGACACTCAGTTTACTCATCAAACCCGGCAGATATCAAAGAAGTGCTCTTTTGATAAGCCCCACCATTTAACACTCACCTTACTCTGCATGTCCACTTGATTTGAGGATATTTAATAACTGCCATTGCCTAGTGTCCTAATCTAGCTTCTACAAAGGATCTACTCACCCCACCCCACCTTATGGTGCACACCAACATAACTGAGGCCTGAAATCACCGCAGGTAACTCCGGATACTATCATGCCTTCATATCGGCATCCTGGATATTACATTGTGGGTAATGCAATGGACCTTCTAGGGGTAATGGACCATTTGTTACATCCAAACCATTCGTAACCCATCTGGGTTGTGGGCTATCTCTACCAAGATGACCTTTGTATTTGTAATTGTAACATTTCCACAGGGAGCCAGTATTCAGAAGGAATGTAGGCATTCCAACTGCCTCCTCAACCAACCCCTCTAATAGGTAGTGCTGTCGAGTGTGACAGTGATTTACCCTGATAGGCAGCCCCTGCACACCTTATTCTCTTATAGGGAGCATTTTAGAGCCTGCGTCCCCTTATCCTTCTTAGGGCCTTTCTCCCCTACTTCCTTTTCCCATACTCATATCATCCTTCTGAGAAGCTTCAGTGTGTGTGTGGAATTTGTGGGATCAAACATGTCACAGATCTTCTCTTCTCCTCAGTACACGATGCCATAGTCTTCAGCCAGTTACTACTCTGTTGTTGAGTCAAAATCCGCCTATCCAATGTGGGACCATAAACTCTCGAGAAAACCGCCACAGCCTCTTCACAAATGCAGTGGGGTGCTTCCTTTTCTGAGTGTGCACTTCTGCAAACCCTTCAACAGGTCTCCCTGATCAGTTCCTGCAGCTTCTAATACTGTATAGCCTCCTGTAAATCACCCTGGATGCCATGCTGCTCTGGCAGGGCTGAGTGTAACACTGAAGTTGGACACAGAGGGGTTAACTTCTGCTCCTCTGCTTCACTTAATCTGTGAATTATCCTGTGCTGCTGAGTATGGTAGAAAAGTTCAAAGTTTGTCTCTCAGTTTGAACTTTGATATTCACAGCTATAGAACTCAACTGGACCATGTCAAAAGGGGTAGAATACAGTGTCAAAATTTGTCTCCCTGGCTCTGGTATCTCCAGAACTCTCTCTTTTACTCTATGTGTCATAGGGGCAGGGAATGCTGAAGGTTCCACTTTTTCTTGGAAAATTCCACAGGGAGGAGGGCCACTTCTCCAATTATCCTCACTATTATAGTGTGTCACCTCATACACCTCATACTGACTTTTCCATTTCTCTACTTCCATAATTGATTTTTTACACTCCTCTTCACTTTTCTTTCTTTCTTGTGGCATGTGTTCACACCAAGCCTGAAACTGTCTATCAAATTCACCTGAACCTGCTCCCTCAGCATTTCATTTTCTTTCCTCTATCTTTAACTCTTCCCTGCACACACACAATTTCTGGAAGTTTCTGTTTTTCTCTCTTAACTTCGATCTTCCAGCTCACATCCTATTATAACACCTTTTTAAATCCCTTACAATGTCTTTGATTTCTTTTCCTTAACTGTTTTCCACAATGCATCCCCCAGGATCCTTGTTCTGCCACTCTAAACCTTTCCTATCCACTCCTTATAATCAAAACATTTTCTTAATATATAACTATGAATGTAATCTCTCCAATCTTCTAAAATGCCTAGATTTTTTTGTTTTTCTTCCCTTTTCCCATTTTATTATAACCTAATTGGTGTTTCAACTTGAAACTAGGATCCCAGATTTCTCTTCTGTCTTTTTGAGCCAACTGCAGGACACCAAAATCTGTTGACAATCATAATTGATCGGTTAGACAATTCACTACGCAACTCTGAATTGATCAAACTACTTACTACCAGATACACCTTTGGCATTTAGGGCAGCAATAAAGCTCCACCATCTCTGGTAGTGTTCAGAGTTTCCTTCATCATGTCAGTGGCTTCCTGTCAGTTTTCACTACTGTCAGACATACAAGTCCCATATAGAGACTCGAGAATACCATCACACTCGCTGCAGATGGATTCTTCATTGCTGTTTCATAACAGTTTTGTTTGACCAGTCAGCGTTGTTAGCCCTGAGCTGAACCCCAAACCTGGAGGACCAGTGGACCATTCTTAGTCTCTCCTATACCCTTTGACCTGTTTGGCACAGATGATCCTACCAATTGCCAACACATAAAGCTTTAGTTCCAGCCAACATAGCTCTCCAGGTCATTGAGACACTCAAACCTCCAAACCATGACAAGGATGTGGTCCACTTGAAGGTAGTTAATCAAAGCCTACACTTTATTGTCTCTGCACAAATTTAATATAACTATATTGATCCTGGACCATCAAATCAAAACATGAATTCTATTGTTCTCTTTGTACCAATACTCACTTAGACTATTTATCCAATTTCTAATATTGAAATAAGGATCCTTCTTCTCCAAGAACATGATATGCAGTTCTTCCTTGCAACAGTTCATTTCCACATTCTCACCACCTAACATTTGAAGCCCCTCATTGTGTTTCTGATTTCACTGGCTCTGGCCAATCTGGCTAATGTGTATCAGCTTTCTATTGGCCCTTGTCCAAGTCAACATCATTTTCTTGACCTTATCACAAATAAGAACTTGTCATTAATGACTCTTTGTTCTGAATCAGAGCAGACCAGTCAGGTACTAGGCTTGGGTTGTTCAGGTCAGACACAGATTCCCCGATTGATAAACCTGCATATTTTATCTTACCAAAAGAAAGCTTCACAAATATCTTTTTATTTAGAAATTATCTCCAGCTCAGCAGATTATCAGAAGCATCATTGCATCCACTTTAAATCACTTTGATACACCTATTCTTGAGCAAAGCCAATTCACAAGTCAGCTCACAAAGTGGAAGTTACAGAACTCCATTCCTTTAACCACATGACCACGAACGAAGACAATTGTTGTGTCTACTTCCACTGTCCTTGACTCATTTTCTTCCATATTTTAATTCCTCCTTGGCCAACAATGGTCTTTACAAGCATTTAAATTCCTTGGACCTGTTGGTGGTAAACTTTGCTGATTTGGAAGACACTTTGGTTGTCTAACTTTTTCTCTTGCCTCTTTATATTAACTATCTCCCCTTTATCTTTCAGTTCAGATTAAGGGTCTCAAGCCTGACTGACTGAGTTCTGTCAGCAATTTGTTTTCTACTTATTTAGTAATTTCAGTCAGAGCTGACAGAATGGTTTTCATTAGTCCTCACTGCCATTCCTCCCCATTTAAATAAATAGGTAAGATGCACCTATGCTGGTTCAACAGGGAGTAAGTTGTTTGAGTGTATTCCTCATTTTAAGGAGATGGGGAATTGCTATGGGAGCTGGTAAGACATGCTCAAACTGTTGGTAAAAGTTTCAGAAGTGAAAGAAGTGCTTTTCTGATATGGGATTATACTAAGTTATTATAACCAATAATCATGAACCTTACTCTATATTTATGGTACGGTAAACCCCACCATGGTATTCCAATGTGTTTTACACAGGGGAACAAAAAAAAATGTCACTTTTTATTCTTACCAGCAACAGTTATGTGTGCAGTTATGTGCCCGCTGTATTTTCTGACAAAATATCATTCAATAGATGGGGATGTTAACACTGGATCTGAGGCTACATTCCAGTAATGTACTATTGCTGCAAATGATATATTTTTTGGCCTTCTGATGCCAAATACACCCGGAATTAAAAATAGTTAATTTGTCAATTTACTAGATTTTGCCAGCCAGCAGAGAGTTAGAGTAGATTTGTCATCTCTTCTTCAGAAGATACAACATATTCCCTTTAGTGGTGTAAAGGTGGGCAAGGGGAGCCATAATTAAAAGGAAGGGAAGTAAATCATTCCGTGTTTTCACTCTGACCGGAGAACTCTTGTATATGAAAGTTGGTTCGAACTTCCACACTGAAGTGCTCTGCAGATGTTCACTGCTCAGAGATGCACACAACTGATCCACATGACAAAGATAAACAGAGACTCCAACTATGGAGAAACAAGTCACTTGGCTTATTAAGTCAATACCAGACAGTCGTTTACATTAACATTAATATTAAACTAGTCTCATAATGTTATTCAATCCACATTTCTATCAGGTTTTCCCAAATTCTGTGACTCAACTACACACTGAGGGCCAATTGACGTGGCAAACTCCTAAAGCAGGAAACTGGAGCACACTAAAGATGTACAAGTTCCTCACCAGAGATCAGAGATCAGAGATCAGAACAGAACCCAGGTTGCTAGAATTGTGAAGTAGCAGCTATGGTGTCTGCACCAATGGGATGTGCATCAATTGAAACCTACGCAATTGTTACCTCTGTGTTTTTCAGCACTTTTTAATAGCCAATATGAGAAAATCAGGGGAAGGGAAATTTTATGCTGGATCCAAATTAATATGCAGAGAATTAAATCTGATTCCTTTTGCAACCATCCTTGAAAACCTACACAAATCATGGACATATGAGGATATACGTATATACACACATGATGTAAATAATAGCTGCAGAAGATGGGGCAAATGTCTGTCATCCTTCTTCCCCAGCCAAGTGAAATGCTCCAATATTGTCTTAACAAATTCCAGAATTAATCAGATTATTTGGAAATCCAACTCTTATTTGTTCAATGTTGCAGGGTTTTGATTTCATTCCATTTAATGCAAAATTAAGCAAATGTTTGTTTTCTAAATTTAGGTGCCGACAAGAGGGACGTTGTCTTTGTGCTTGATGGGTCAGAAAATATGAGATCGGCTTTCCCTTCAATACGTTCTTTCATTTCAAAAGTAGTTGACAGTCTTGATGTTGGCATTGACAGAGTCCGTGTTGGTGTTGTACAATATAGCAATGATCCAAGAACAGAGTTCCAATTAAACACTCACAACACCAAAACTGAAGTTCAAGATGCCATCCGTAACTTACGGATGAAAGGCGGGCGGAACATCAGAACAGGAGTTGCACTACAATATGCCAAGGACAATCTTTTCACTAGGGCTAGTGGTAGCAGGATTGAAGAAGGTGTGCCCCAGTTCTTGGTGCTTCTCACTGCTGGTAAATCAACCGATCAAGTTGAGGTGGCATCAGCAACATTGAAAAAAGCCGGTGTAGCACCAATTGCAATTGGATATGGGCGTGCAGATGATGAAGAACTCAAACAGATTTCACTGTCTTCTCAGTTTGTTTACAAGTTAGTTGACTTGAGGAACACGTTGAATTTACAACAAAATTTATTGGGACAGCTGACAACTCTGGATTCTGACAAGATAAAAGAGATCTATGAAATCACTGTGGTGGAAAGCAGTAAGGAAAACTTTTTTTTACAATTTTAGAGTTTTTATGTCATATTACAGCTATAAATCATAGATCATGCTGCACATTTTCATGGTTCATATCACCATATGACACGATGGATGTGGTAGCACAAGAAAGAGTGCAGAAGATATTCGCCAGGATGTTGCCTAGAATGGAAAACTTTAGTTACAAGGAAAAGTAGAATAGGCTGAATTTATCGTACATAGAAGGCTATATATACATACATGTGTATATATATATATATATATATATATATAAATAACAGTATTACTGCTTCCGGCACTGTCATAAATAATGTGTAAGTAATGGTTAAAAGATCAGCATAGCTTTGTGAACTGAAGGGCCTGTACTGTGCTATAATATTCTATGTTCTGTTTCTCTGCATAGAGCGGTCAGAGGAAGTATTAGAATTATTTTTAAAGGCATTAGTAAGGTAAGGTATAGAGGGATACAGGCCCAATGTGGACAGGTGGGATCAGCCAAGACAGGCCTCATAGCCAGAATGGATGTATGAGACACAAGCCTCATTTCTGTATGCACAGCTCTATGACTAAGAAACATTGAAGAGAATTGCTATTGCAATGCTCTTCAACTATATGACTCTATCTAGAGGTGTGACGTGAACTGGGGGGTGGTGTATTTCAGTAGCTCAGAATGAAGGTCAACTGCTCAACTTGCAACCATTTTGCATTGACGAGTTATTCATTTAGCTCCAATGTACTTTTCTGGAAGCTCAGTAGTAGACCTGAGAGGGATGGATGGAAGTGCAGTTGAAAAGAAGTTTATCTTAAAATTTTGAGATCCATTAAAGGCTACAGGAAAATAGGAAACTTCAGGGTGTTTGAAATATTTGCAGGGAAGGTTAAGACCTGCTGAAGGCTTCTACAACTTCACTAAAATTATACCTGATAGCAGAAATCACAGGATGCAGAATTATGCCCACAATGTGAAGATAGAGATGGTTAAAGGCAGCGGGGATGAGTTTAAAGTAAATCTTTTTCATCCTTTGCAACTCAAAATGAGAGGTCATGGGACTTTACATTGGACTGGAAATGGGCTGTAGTACTTTTGAGCAACTTACAATAGGAAAGTGTTTAGTCCTTCTGGAAAATAATAGAACATTTAATTTTCAGCGTAGGGAAGAGATTTGAGCATAATCATGCTTGAAATAACGGTGGAAGTGGGCAGTGTGAAGATGAAAAGATGCAGCTATATAGGACCCTGATCAGACCCCACTTGGAGTACTATGCTCAATTCTGGTCGTCTCACTACAGGAAGGAAGTGGAAACCATAGAAAGGGTGCAGAGGAGATTTACAAGTATATTGCCTGGATTAGGGAGCATGCCTTATGAGAATAGGTTGAGTGAACTCGGCCTTTTCTCCTTGGAGGATGAGAGGTGACCTGATAGAGGTGTACAAGATAATGAGAGGCATTGATCATTTGGATAGTCAGAGGCTTTTTCCCAGGGCTGAAATGGCTAGCATGAGAGGGCATAGTTTTAAGATGCTTGGAAGTAGGTACAGAGGAGATGTCAGGGGTAAGTTTTTTTATGCAGAGAGTGGTGAGTGCATCGAATGGGCTGCTGGCAACGGTGGTGGAGGCGGAAACGATAGGGTCTTTTAAGAGACTCCTGGATGGATACGTGGAGCTCAGGAAAATAGGGGCTATCGGTAAGCCTAGGTAGTTCTAAGGTAAGGGCATGTTTGGCACAGATTTGTGGGCAGAAAGTCCTGTATTGTGCTGTAGGTTTTCTATGTTTCTCTGTTTCTATGAAAATCATACTGCTTTCTTGTATCATTCTTAACATTAGACCCTGAGACCCTCCAAGCAACACCGTAGTAATACTCTCCCTATATTTACTATTACTTTTCGCCCTACACCTAGGAATTTCAACTCTTCCAGTCGTCAACATTTCTATGTCCACCCTGTAGATCCTCAGCAGCTGATCTATGCCTTCTGGCAGCCTCCTGGCTTCATTGCTTTGAGTGTTGTACTGACCCTCAGTTTACTCATCAAACCCGGCAGATATCAAAGAAGTGCTCTTTTGATAAGCACAACCATTTAACACTCACCTTACTCTGCATGTCCACTTGATTTGAGGACATTTAAAAACTGCCACTGCCGTTCAGATGTGTTTTCTGCAGAATAGAATACTCCCTCAATTCTTCCTTATTCTTGTAAAGTTATTCAGAATAGAAACCGGCCCTTCGGCCCAACTCATCCAGGCTGAACAAACTAGTCCTATTTCCCTGTATTTGGCCTGTATTCCTTTAAACCTTTAACATTTCTACCATTTCATGTTGTAGCTGATTCCATCTACCCACCATCCTCTGTGTGGAAAACTTGCTCCTCAGATCCTCTTTAAATCTTTTTCCTCTTATCTTAAAACTGTGGCCTCCCATTTTAGACACCCCTAACCTGGATAAAATGAAACTTAGCCTCCTTCATTTCAGGAAAGTGGTCCAGCCTATCCAGTTTATCTGTATTTCTCAAGCATTCCAGTCCTGGAAACATCCTTGTGGAACTTTTCTGTACCTTTTCTGGCTTAATCACAACCCTTCTATAGTTTCACAACCAGAAATACACACAGTTTCCCAGGTATTGTTTTCACTAAAGTTTTGTCCAGTGGTAATTTAAAAAAACAACTCTTGTACTTGGTCCCCCATCTGATGAAGCAAAGCTTGCTAAGCACACATAATCTCAAGGTAGTCTGCTAACATATACAGTACATGCCTTGATAATGAATTCACTTTACTTTGTAGGCTTTGGTCATCTCTCCTAATGCCTCTTGATATATTTTATAAAAGTTGCTGGTGAATGCAGCAGGCCAGGCAGCATCTCTAGGAAGAGGTACAGCTGACGTTTCGGCCTGAAACGTCGACCGTACCTCTTCCTAGAGATGCTGCCTGGCCTGCTGCGTTCACCAGCAACTTTTTTGTGTGTTGCTTGAAATTCCAGCATCCACAAATTTCCTCGTGTTTGTGATATATTTTATTTATTTTTATTTCGTGATGCGGTGTGGAGATGGCCCTTCTGGCCCAACGAGCCACAACGCCCAGTAACCCACTCCAGACTAATCACAAGACAATTTACAATGACTAATTAACCTACCAAGCAGTATGTCTTTGGACTGTGGGAGGAAACCAGAGCACCCGGAGGCACCCCATATGTTCTCGGGAAGGACCTACAAACTTCTTACAGACGGTGTCGGAAATGAACTCCGAAACCCAACACCCTGAGCTCTAATAGCATGGCGCTAACTGTTATAGCATGGTGCCCCCTATCTAATTCAGCATCACCTTTTATCTGTTCGGCTGACCTGTAAATTATCTTGGGATGCAGTGTGATAAAAATGCAGCTTTTGGGATGCAACCTGTTGTTTACCTTTTCAACTTTTCTATTGATAAAATCTTTTAGCCCTCTATTTCATTGTGGCTTGCAGATCTCGCTACTAGCAGCTGAGATTTCTGACTTTTTCCATGTGAATTTTGCCAATGCTTAATATCATCCTTGCAGATATTGATTTATTTTAGAGTTCCTTGAAAATAATAATGATATACAGAAGACTGCCCACCTTTCCTAACTTTTAGTGGCAACTACCCATGGCGAACGGTACAGAGAATATAATGTTTGCTCTATGCACATGTAAATACCAATGTCAGTAATTCCCAGAAGCTAAATTACAAAACATATTATTATAGATCTTGTGAGTAAAGCCATCAACATTTTTTGTGATGCACATTGCCAACCAAATAATATGTACAATTCTTTTACAGATGTCAAAACTAACAAGAAGGACATTGTGTTCTTGATTGATGGATCTAGCAACGTTGACTCTGAAGATTTTGCCCATATACGTGATTTTGTCCTGAATATAATTAATAGTCTGGATATTGGACCCAACAAAGTTCGTGTTGGTCTGGCACAATATAGCAACAATGCAAAAACCGAGTTCCGATTGAGGGAATACACAAATTTAAATGCCCTTCAAAATGCTATCAGACGAATTAGGCCGAAAGGAGGTTCACCACTTAACATCGGAATAGGCCTGGACTTTGTCTTGAAAAATCATTTCACCAGGCAGGCTGGAAGTAGACAAAATGAAGGAGCACTCCAATACCTGATACTCATTAATGGTGGAAAATCCAGTGACAGGCTCCAGCGTTACTTAGGGCTATTAAGCAATTCTAATATCAATGTTTTTGGTGTAGGGGCAAAGAATGTAGATGAAGTTGAACTTCAAGGAATTACAACAGTTGATTATGGTACCTATATAATAAATAACTTCCAGGACCTTAAGCGTGTGCAAGAACCTTTGAAGCTTCGTTTGCAGATGGAAGATCCCGGATATTTTGAAACACCAGAGCCTCCCACTGAAGGTGTGTATCAAAGGCTAGGAATCACTGTCGCTAATATTAGTCGACTTTCTTTTTGATGTTGCAACATAGACTTTAGTCAGTTTCCACTGAGTTAACACTGTCACTAAAATAACAAGAACTGAAGGTTGTGTTATTTTTATAAGACCATAAGACATAGGAACAGAATTAGATTATTTGGTTCATTGACTCTGCTCCGCTATTCCATCATGGCCGAATTATTTCCCCTCATTCTCCTGTCTTCTCCCTGTATCCTTTGACACCCTTACTAACCAAGAACCTATCAACCTCCGCTTTACATATACCTAATGACTTGGCCTCCTCAGCCTTCTGTGGCAATGAATTCCACAGATACATGACCCTCTGGCTTATAATATGTCAAAAAGTGAATTCAGAACAGTATACAGTCTTGCTATCTTATTCACAATAGACAATAGACAATAGGAGCAGGAGTAGGCCATTTGGCCCTTTGAGCCAGCATCGCCATTCACTGTGATCATGGCTGATCATCCACAATCAGTACCCTGTTCCTGCCTTCTCCCCATATCCCTTAACTCCGCTATCTTTAAGAGCTCTATCTAACTCTTTCTTGGAAGCATCCAGAGAATTGGCCGCCACTGCCTTCTGAGGCAGACCATTCCACAGATCCACAGCTCTCTGGGTGAAAAAGTTTTTCCTCAACTCTATTCTAAGTGGCCTACCCCTTGTTCTTAAACTGTGGCCTCTGGTTCTGGACTCCCCCAATATTGGGAACATGTTTCCTGCCTCTAGCGTGTCCAATCCCTTAATAGTCTTATACGTTTCAATCAGATCCCCCGTCATCCTTCTAAATCCCAGTCGCTTCAATCTTTCAACATATGACAGTCCCGCTATCCCAGGAATTAACCTCGTGAACCTACGCTGCACTCCCTCAATAGCAAGAATGTCCTTCCTCAAATTTGGAAACCAAAACTGCACCCAATACTCCAGGTGTGGTCTCACCAGGGCCCTGTACAACTGCAGATGGACCCCTTTCTCCTATACTCAACTCCCCTTGTTATGAAGTCCAACATGCCATTAGCTTTCTTGACTGCCTGCTGTACCTGCATACTTACTTTCAGTGACTGATATACAAGGACAACTAAATCTTGCTGTACTTCTCCTTTTCCTAACTTGACACCATTCAGATAATAATCTGCCTTCCTGTTCTTGCCACCAATGTAGATAACCTCACATTTATCCACATTAAACTCTATCTGCCATGCATCTGCCCACTCACCCAACCTATCCAAGTCACCCTGCATTCTCATAACATCCTCCGCACATTACACACTGCCACCCAGCTTTGTGCCATCTGCAAATTTGCTAATGTTGCTTTTAATCCCTTCAACTAAATCATTAATGCATATTGTAAATAACTGTGGTCCCAGCACTGAGCCTTGCGGTACCCCACTAGTCACTGCCTGCCATTCTGAAAGGGACCCGTTAATCCCTACTCTTTGTTTCCTGTCTGCCAACCAATGTCAGTACCGTACCCCCAATACCATGTGCTCTAATTTTGCCCACTAATCTCCTATGTGGGACCCTATCAAAGGCTTTCTGAAAGTCCAGGTACACTACATCCCACTGGTTCTCCCTTGTCCATTTTCATAGTTACATCCTCAAAAAATTCCAGAAGATTAGTCAAGCATGATCTCCCCTTTGCAAATCCATGCTGACTCAGTCTGATCCTGTTACTGCTATCCAAATGTGCCTCTATTTCATGTTTTCTAATTGACTCCAGCATCTTCCCCACCACTGATGTCAGGCTAATTGGTCTATAATTCCCTGTTTTCTCTCTCCCTCCTTTCTTAAAAAGTAGGAATACATTAGCTACCCTCCAATCCTCAGGAACTGATCCTGAATCTATAGAACATTGAAAAGGATAGGCTTTCCTATTAGCAAAACATTCAACAATTTGACTTGAAGTAGGGGGGGGGGGTATTTTAATCCGTGATGATTTTGTACCCATTTACAAATCAATTCTTGGAATTTAAGTAAGAATATTAAAGCATAAATTGCCTTTGCTTCAAGCAAAATAAAACTGAGGGAACTTCATTAGGGATCTTGATTTTCTGTCATATTTTGTAGATTGGGGCAACTTAAGAAAACTTTTAATGATCAGCAATGTTTAGTAGGCACCCTTTTTGTCTCTTGACATATTCGCTCCTCTGCTGTTTATGACTAAACTTGGGTTTAGTTGCATTCAGCACTTTCTTTCTTGTATTTGTTCTGTCTTCCATCTAATGCTAACATTAAATTGTTTTTTTTTCACCAAAGCTGTAGAAAGCATTTAAGTGACATAACTTTTTCACTTCATACATTTGTCAGTTGACAACATTGAAAGATAAGGTAACTCAAAAGGTACATTAGCTGTCACGTTGAGTAACAGGAAAAAAATACTTTATCAGATAATGAGCAGATTGGAAGTTCACTACTTTTAGTTTTGATATGTTATCTGCAAAGTGTACGTTATTATAAATGTTATACATGTTGTGAGTAAGGAAATCATCATTTTTTGTGATGCACATTGTCAACCAAATAATATATAAAATTCTTTTGCTGCCTGTCAACCAAGAGGCACAACAGTTAGTGTTCAGAAGGGAATGCAGAAGCAAAGGTATCTGATGAGGACAAATTAGATCTTACTGTCATACTTCATGGAGTGCCCGCTCACAGCAGTTATCTAGGTTCTTACATGAATGAAAAACTGGATATTTGTGCATGAGAATAAAGCACACCTTCTGCATCAGATACCCAGCCAAATATAACTTGACATCTATGGACAATAGGTAAGAAACTGTGCAGAGACAGAAGGAGGTAAATCTTAAACAGCGTGATTCATAGTACTTATTGTCAACTGCAAATAAATTCATATAGTTTGTAAATCTATCATGCACAGTGACAAACATTGACATTTTAATTTTCAAATTTTAATCTCTTCCTTCTTTTTTCTCAAGTTTTGCCACAGAAAAAAGCTGACATTGTATTTCTGCTGGATGGCTCCATTAATATTGGAAGGCAAAACTTCCCTCGCCTCACTGAGTTTATTTCCGGCATAGTTGACGCTATCTACATTGGTGATGGATCAATCCAGGTGGGAGTTGTCCAGTACAATTCCGATGCCGTTAATGAATTCTTTCTCAACTCATACAGAACAAGAGAAGATGTTCTTAAGGCTATTGCCAATATACAGTTCAAGGGAGGCAGAATCTTGAACACAGGAGCAGCCTTGCGCTTTGCTAAAAATACACAGTTTGTCAAATCGGCAGGGAGTAGGATTGAAGAAGGAGTCCCACAAATTGTTTTCCTTCTGATTGGTGGAAGGTCTAATGATGATGCAATAGCAGCTGCAAAAGAGTTAAAGGATGCTCGCTTTAAAATCATCACCGTGGGAGTGCAGAGAGCGCTCGAAGAAGAAATCAACCAAATGGCAAGTGAACCAGCTGTTGCATTCAGAGTGGCTGAATTGAATGAAATTTCTGAACTAACTGAGCAAGTCTTGCTGATCACAACTGATGCCATTGATGGTCTGCTTTGTCCAATCAGCCCTGATATAAAAGGTAACGACGAAGTATTTACTTTGGGGCAAGATATAAGCAAATCAAAGGCTATGACTGTGAGCTAATATATTTTACCTTTCTGAGTGCAGTGTCCTCAACAAATGGGAGAAGGGGTAATCTTGTAACGCACTCTCCAACTGGTATTCCATACACAGACCAGATTTTCCAACATTCCACTAAAGCAAGTGATCGATTATCACATTTATCTATATCTTCAGCCCAATTCCTTAGTTGTTAACTGTGTAAAAAAAAACACAGCTCATGTCCAAGTCCCCAATATGGTAGCAGTCCTTCAAAGGAACAAAAACTTAGAGAGCTAATACCAAATCCGGGTTATTGAATTTCTGGTTTATTGCCTATTGTGAGACAGTATGGGGTGGATGATATCTTGACCTCTTTGTGAGCTTTCACATGACTTGGAAAAATTATGACTGAAGAAAATTCTGTGGCTTTGGACTTGAGGAGGCCCCCTTGAGTTTGGCAGAGGCATACTGGAACAAATGCTTATGTTCTGGGTAGTATACTTTGAATTATAGAAATGTAACAGCTCAGAAGGAAGCTTTCAGTCCACAGCAGTTTTTGATAAAGTAATCTACTCTATCTCTGCAAATACTCTGCAAGTATCTCTCTCTCTCAAACACCCTTTTAATTTATTATCCCTCTCAACGCCATTCTCCTGGTTTTTCCCCATAACCTTTGACACCCTACTAATCAAGAACCTATCAACATCTACTTTAAATATCCCCAAGGACTTGGTCTCCACAGCCATGTATGGCAATGAATTCCACAGAATCACCACCCTCTGGCAAAAGAAATTCCTCCTCATCTCTGTTTTAAAAGGCCATTCTTCTATTCTGAGGCTCTGCCCTTTGTTCCTAGATTCCTCCACTATAAAAAGCATCATCTCCACATCCACTCCATTTTGGCCTTTCAATATTCAACGTATTTCACTGAGATCCCCTGCATTCTTCTAAACTCCAGTGACTACACCTAGAACCATCAAATGCAAATCATACATTAACCCTTCCCTTCCCAGAATTATTCTTGTGAATCTTCTGCAGATCCTCTCCAATGCCAACAGATTCTTTCCTAGATAAGGGGCCCAAAACTTCTCACAATGCTCCAAATGTGGTCTGACTAATGCCAGTCAGTAGCACTTGAATCATTACTACATTCTACATTTAAAATTATTTACTTTTTTTCATGAACCCTTGGTATGTTTTGCACAACATTGAAAATCTTAGGAGGAGAGAGTAACAACCTGCTCGAGGAATATACGGGGCTGAGCCGCAGTTGTGAGGGGCTGAAGGGCTGGGATGAAGGAATTGCAGATGTTTATTGCTCCAGCTTCTGGCATCTGCAGTTAAGAGATCTCTATTAGGAAAACAAATGGACTGCACCTGGAATTCTGTCCACACGTTCTGATCTCCATAAAAGTGATAGAGGGATTGTTTCACCAGTCTTCAAATAGAGGGGCATCCTGGATGTGTGCTGTCTGGAGTTTAAAAGAATGAAATATGATCTCCATGAAGAATACAAATTTTTAATTGGGTTTGCCCAGATATATCTAGCAATAACATTTTGTTCGCCTGTGGTGTTTGCATATTTATTAAGGTAAAAATTTTTATTTTGAGATGCACGTTAGGATTGGTCAGATTTGCAATGTTAAGTAATGACTCTTAGAAAGGTTGCAAGGAAGTGTGAAAATTTGACCTTTTTTTCCTGTGGTGAATCTTTGTCGTACAATAACATATTTATTTGAAGGAAAAATCTTGCAACTTCTTATCTGGGATTGGATTTCAAGCTGTTTCACAACAAATATTTCTCCTTTTGGCAGAAAGCCGTAACGACAGAAAATATTGACCAGTCATAGTGAGGAATTATAAGAACTTTTAGACAGCAGATGAATATATCTAAGCAAATTGAAATCCCTGCAAGACATCTCAATTTTCCGGTCACTGTTGTAGAGAAGATTAGGTTTGGAGTGATCTGATGCTCTGGTGGCACAGGGTACTCACACATTCTTAATTTGCTGTACTCCAATTTAGGTATTATTAACTTTTTAAAATTATTTTGCTCTCCACAGAATGCGACATTGATATTTTGATGGGCTTTGATGTCAACTCGGCTGATGCATTTGAACAGGAGCCAGGTTTTAGAAGCAAAGTAGGAGATATTTTGTACAGAATCTCACAGTTGAAGCCTATTAGCTGCACTGGAACAGAACAACCCTTTGTAAAAATAGCGCTCTTAACTCTAGGAGCAGATGGACAAATTCGTACCCGTGACTTGGTGGCGTATCAACCTGAATTAATGACCGATTTCATCAAATTAGCAGCTTCTGGTCCAACTGTCTTAGGAACCAGAACCTTAACTGCATACAGTGATGTATTTCAATCTGCTAGTTCTGGCCGAGTAAAGGTAAAGCTTTTAGATTTTACATTTTCATTTTCAGATTTCATTTAAAAATAAATCATTATTAATGGCAGTTTGCAAATGTTAACTGATAGAGGCCAATATTCTACTTCTGTAATGTTGCCACATATTTTTAAATGGTGAAATAGTATTTCATGTTTTCATAGAAACATAGAAAACCTACAGCACATACAGGCCATTTGACCCACAATGCTATGCCGAACATGTACTTACTTTAGAAATTATCTAGGGTTACCCATAGCCCTCTATTTTTCTTAGCTCTATGTACCTATCCAGGAGCCTCTTAAAAGACCCTATAGTAACCGCCTCCACCACAGTCGCCGGCAGCCCATTCCATGCACTCACCACTCTTCTGCGTAAAAAAAATTACCTCTGACATCCCCTCTGTACCTACTTCCAAGCACCGTAAAACTGTGCCCTCTTGTGTTAGCCATTTCAGCCCTGGGAAAAAGCTTCTGACTATCCACACAATCAATGCCTCTCATCATCTTATACACCTCTATCGGGTCAATACACCTCTCTCAGGTCAATAGACGTCTATCAGGTCAATACACCTCCATCAGGTCTATTTTTGTTCTATGTCTTCAATTATTTCTACTCCCATTGGTGGAATTGGTGTCGCCATGATCTGTGGTGCACCATTTTCTCCACATACAATATATGGTGAATGTAGGTATGTAGCTAAACGATGACATGATCTGATAACTAGTGTTCAACACATTGGCTTATGAATTTAATTTAGTTTACTAATGATGGAATGGATGCACACTCATAACAAGTTATGATGAGGGCCCTGAGCAGAATGCATTCAGATGAATCAAAAGGACTGTCGGTCATCAATACAAAAAAGCAGCTAAAACTGTTTCCGCCAAAGCTTGACTGTGTCTGGCGCTGCTTCGTTTATATTTTGTTCCTGGGATGGCACTTCATTTCTGTCATGTAGCCCAAAACCAATTTGCATCCCACAAGTTACTGAGTTACACATCACAGAAATAGGTCCTTTGATCCACCTTATACAAGCTGACCAAAGAGCCTTTACCCAAATTTGACCCATTTCCCTTTAAGCCTTTCCTATCCATAAATCTATTCAAATGTCTGTAAAACACTGTAATGTCTTAGGAACAGCTTCTCCCCTGCCACCATCAGATTACTGAATGGTCCATGAACACCACCTCATTGTTCTTCTTCTGCAATGTATTTGTTTTTATTTTAACAGTAGTTTTTTTTAATGTCTTGCACTGTACTGCTGCCACAAAGCATCAAATTTCCCAACTTATGTCAATGATAATAAACCTGATTCTAATTCTATAAATTTCACCTGTTCCTACCACTTCCTCTGGCAGCTTCGTACCCTATAACGTCACACAGAAAACTTGCCCTTCAGGTCTCAGTAAGTTTTTTTCCCACTCATCTTAAGCCTACGCCCTCCAGTTTTAGACTGCATAACCCGTGACAAAGACTGTGACTACCTTAATTACACCTCATGATTTCATAAATCTCTATAAGATCACTCCTCAGCCTCCTTCACTCAAGGAAAAACAGCCCGTCCAGTCTGTCCCCATAATTCAAGCCTTCCAGACCCAGCAACATCAGCACTAACCTTTTTCACTCTCTCTAGCTTAATCACATCTTTATTACATTGAAATGCACAGAATTGCATGCAGTATTTCAGATGCAGTCTCATCAACATCCTGTACATGTGTAATATAATACCCAACCTGAGTACTCCAGTGCCTTTTCTGATGCAGGTATGCATGCCAAAAAAGGCCACCTTCACTACTTTGTCCAAAATTTTAATTATATTCTGTATAATTATTTACGTTGAATTGTTAGCTCTGATGATTTACTTAGTGTAATCAAGAGCATTGTTATCTTGCTTATTGATTTTAGGATTTAAACAATACATATAAAGTCAAATTTAACCAGAATACCATTTAATCTTAAACTGTGAGTTCTGTTTCTTTCCCCTTAAAGGCCATTATCCATTTTACTGATGGCATAGATGAAGACCTTTCTTCATTAAAAAGATATTCTGACACTCTAAGGAAGGAAGGTATAACATTTTGTCTTTATTTAAAAGTTTCAATTTTGTTAGTGAAAACTTGGTACTCTTGGCTCACTTCTGCTTCAGAAGAAAAAATATTCTCAAGTTTCTCTGCAGCATTTGGCTGCTAATAATTCGGCAAATGGTATATCACAGAGGCTCCTAATTTGTAATATTTCTGCATGAATTTAAGCATAGTATTTGTTCAGGAGATGGAGCAGCAATCTTAGATGAGAAATGCTTTTAACCAAAAGCAGGATAATTTTTCACCATAACTTGCCATTGAGATACAGCTTCACAATTTGGTTATTTGGCTACTTAGGAGATCAAATATGGCATTACTTTTGCTTTCTACAAAACAGTAATTTAATTCACTCATCTTGACATGTCATAGAGGTAAAACCATTTAAACATTAGTAAGGTTTGGGCAATCTTGACAGTTAAGCCGCAAAAATGTGAAAATATTTCTGTTTGGTTCAACAAAAGCAAACAATCTTTTGTTCCTTTTATCCTATGTGTCAACCAGGAAAAGTGCATTCTTTGATTCTGGTATCTTTGGAAAAAATGTCTTCAACTGAAGATATTTCTTTGTTGGAATTTGGACGTGGATTTAGATACAGGAGACGCCTTTCTATCAACCAACATGATTTAGAATATGAACTGGCAGAAGAACTTGTAAGATCAACAGTTTGGTTCCAAATTTTCTTTGATTCCACAAGGTGTTTGTGTGGTCATCATATTAACTGCTTAAACTGTGTCTTGTTTTAATAGGACAACATTGCAGAGAGAGTGTGTTGTGGTGTCTCATGTAAGTGTGCTGGTCCACCAGGTGACAGGGGTTTTCAAGGACTACGAGGGCAGAAGGTAAGTTTTAAAAATCTTCACATATCACAGCATTTTGATAACTTCAGATAAATAAAATAAGTGCTTTTTTCTCTTAGTGGACTGTTCAATCTTGAATTGTTCACAACCAGTGAATTTGCCATGGGTACCTTTCAGTATATGACATTCATTTAACATAAAGTTTTGTAATTGCATCCAGTATTTGAATTTGGGATCAGATCCCCTTTCTCCCCGCTCCAAACATAAGACAGCCAGAACTGATAAAATTACTATAACAAAACCAAAATGAAGTAACAGATTTCTTCAAAAAATCATTAGGTTTAAAAGGAGAGGACTTGTCCCTGAGAAGAATCTTTAATAGTTGGTTAAATCATGTATGTGTCTTTGTGGAATTATTGGCAGTGCGTTCTTTTTAAAGTTAATGATACTATGGCAAGCATTATAATGACAGATGAGGAACCTCATTAACTCAAGAACCATTTTATTTTTTTTATTTCAAAATATACTTTGTTCAAAAATAAAATTATGTACAATAAACCATTCAATGACTCTCAATCCTTTACAGATGTTTCTATTACGGGCTTTACATTTCCACACTTTTGGCCACCCACCTGGCGCTCTGTTGTTTGATCTTTCCACACCATTGTTGAGGGGTCTACTCCCCGCCACCCGACCCCTCCCACTCCCATGGGAGAAGAACCCTAGACTGTGGTCCTTCCCCACCGGGCCCTTGCGGTGGCTGCACTGAGTTTCAGTGCATCCCTCAGCATGTACTCCTGCAGCCGAGAATGTGCCAGTCGGCAGCACTCTCCCGCAGACATCTCCATGTGCTGGTAGATCATCAAGTTTCGGGCCAACCAAAGAGTGTCTTTCACTGAGTTGATGATCTGCCAGCAGCACTGGATGTTGGTCTCCGTGTGCGTCCCCGGGTACAGCCCGTAGATCAGAGTCCTCTGTTATGCAGCTGCTGGGGATGAAACGTGACATTAGCCCGTCCATCCTCCTCCACATCTTCTCTGCGAACCCATGGTGTGCAAAGAGGTGGGTTACTGATTCCGCCCCATTGCAGTCCTCCCATGGGCAGCGGGGTGTGGAGACGATGCCCCGCACGTACAGGAGGGATCTGACTGGGAGGGACCCTCTTACCGCCAGCCAGGCGAGGTCTTGGTCCCTGTTGGTGAGGTCTGGCGATGCGGCATTTTGCCAGATGAACTGGACGGTCTGCTCAGGGAACCACCCCACTGTGTCCATCACGTCCTTCTCCTGCAGTGCCTGCAGGACATTCCATGCCGACCACTGCCTAATGGCCCCGTGGTCAAAGGTGTTGTCCTGGAAGAACTTTTCTATGAAGAACAGGTATGGCAGCAACGACCAGCTGACTGGGGCGTTGCGCGGGAGTGGGGCCAGACCCATCCTTCGTAGCCAGGGCAACAGGTAGAACCTGGGCATGTAGTGGTACTTGGTGCTCACATACCTGGGTTCTACACACAACCTGATGCAGCCAGAGACGAAGCTGGCCATCAGGGTGAAGGCGACATTGGGGACGTTCTTGCCCCCATTGTCCAGGGACTTGTGCATGATGGCCCGTCTGACCCTCTCCACCTTGGATCCCCAGATGAATCTGAAGACAGCTTGGGCGATTTCCTGTTGTGATAAACACAAAACAGACCGGGCACCATGACTCAGAGAGTGAACTCAACCAGTCTCATACAGCCGGGGGAGGTGACCATCACAGAACCTGGTTACAGTTAGGATGACCCACAAATACACAAGCGAATAACTGTAAAACCCAAGCTACAATGTATCAATAAATGAACTGGAACTTCCCACCATAATCCCACAAAAACAATCAGCAGTGCTGGAATTGGAAATGCAGGGGCGGGCTGTCGACTATGCCCCTCCTACCCCTCCCCCGCCCCCCCAGAGCGTCACAATACTATTATTTAAGAACAGAAATGAGGGGCTTTCTAAAGGCACCTTAGCAGTATGGCTAGCTAAGTGCTGTTCTAATAGCTATTAAGCAGACATGTTTGCTGGATGATGAGCACAAATCACTCAATATTCCACGTTTCAATGTTGCAAAAGAATAAGTCAAAAAGGAAAGGAAACAACGTAGCATTGTTTATCAAGGAAGAAGCAAAGCAGTGCTGGTCATGATTTCGATGCAGTGAGCAGAGATATGGGATTGTTCGGTGTGAATATTGAATAAAGAAGGGAAAAGAAGACATGGATGAAGCAGTCAAAAGTCCCCAAGTAATAGCCACCTGATAGGGCAAAATATAAATGAGAAATATCAAAGGCGTGTATGAAGGGAACTACAATTATCATGTGTTTTTAATTTGTGTATTGATGGGACAAATTAAATTGGCAAGGGTATTGAAGAAGAAGAATTTGTGGAATGCATCAGGTTTTACTTCTTAGCATACCAGATTATGAAACCTATTTGGAAACAGGCTACTTTAGATTTTGTCACATGCAATGAGGAAAGATTAGTAAGAAATCTTGTGGTTAAGGATCCCATATGAAGTTATGACCATAATGTAGTAGAATTTTAGGTGCAGTCTCAAGATGAATATCCAAAATTCAAATCCAGTGTCTCCAACTTAATGAAGATACAAGATACAAGTTCCAGCAATTTGTCCTCTTGCTTTCCATGACATCCTGGGACACATCTAGACAGAATCTGTTGATTATTCCACCTTTTATTCATTTTAGTACTTCCAACACCACCTCCTTAATAATATTGGAATGTTCCAGGACTTACTGTTTCCTCCCACGAACTCACTGGCTTCATGTCTTTCTCCATGGTAATATAGACAAGATGTATTCAATTAAGGCCTTGCTCATTTCCTGTGGTTCCATGAATTGATTATCTTTATGATCCTTAAGAGGACCTACTCTCTCTCAAGCTACCGTTTTAATATAACTATGGCATCTCTTATAACTTTCCATTATCTTATTTGTCAGGGATAGCTCATGGTCCCATTTTCTCCTCCTTGAATCTGCTTCTACAGCCCTTGTAGTCCCCCAGGAACTTGCTTATTCCCCGCTGTCTATGCTTGACATGTGCTTCCTTCTTTTTTTTCTGACCAAATACTTAATATCTCTTCTAAACCAGAGTTCCCGAATTTTGTCTCACTTCTGAAAAATTTCCTCTTGCCATATGTTCTATTACATGCAACCAGCCATTCCCGATTATTTTTTCTGCAAGCTCCTGTCCAATATCACCAAAATTATGCTTCCCTCAATTTTCTCTTCGAAGGGGGCTTTGAAGGGTGTGTGTCAAATTGTGTACATTATGGAGACACAAAGCAGGAGTTTCAAGATAATGGGGCATCATTTAAAACTAAGGTAGTAGAAATTTCTTCTTGCAGATGGTAGTGAACTTTACCCCAGAGAGCTACATAAGCTAGGTCATTAGAAATATTGATAATAGACCAGGGAATTGAGGACTATGTGGATCTGGCATGAGAGGTGGACTGTTGTAGATCAGCCATTATCCATTGAATGGCAGGACAACCTAGAGAAGCCAGGGGGCCTACTCCCACTTCTGCTCCTACTTTCTTGTGTTCTTGTGCTTAGAAGCAAAAATGGAAGGTAATATGCAGGATATCATGAGCTGGAATATATTAGTCCATGGTGCAGTGACAGGCCTGATTGAAAGACAGTATCAATAAAGATAAAGATACAGTTCTGACAAACATTAACTGTAGTTCTCCTTGCACAGATGCTTCCTCAGCTGCTGAGTGTTCCGGCTTTTTCAGTTTTTATTTCAGATTTCCAACTTTTACAGGTTTTTGATTTTCAAATAAAGAGGAATTCTCTTTACATGTTTTTTCTCTTCTTTCTTCTCCAGGGTTCTCCAGGAATGAAAGGTATTCCAGGTTATCCAGGTGATGAAGGCGGAGCAGTAAGTAAATCGACGATTTATTATAGTCTTCACATTATAAGATAAAAAAGTGCTTCTAATGCATCTATTTTTAACATCAAGCTACACAGATGCATCTTCATCTTTTCAGTTTTCTTTCAGAAAGCATTGTTCTCATTTTTGCTGCATAAGCCCCCACCTCTCTGTCAACTTTATCTGCCTTCCCAGCTCAGATAATTACTGTTGCATTAAACACCAAGACACACCATAGACTGGGAACCAATGCCACATCCAGTTGACTGTTTTTGAATTTACAAGCCTTAATACCAAATGTTGGTAAACTATTTGATGTGGAGATTACCATAATCAAAAGTGAGCTTGTCCATATATATATATACACATTTGAGGCTTTACAAGGCATCAGTCAAACAGCACTTGGAGTACTGTGAGCAACTTTGGTCACCTTGTCTAAGAAAGGAAGCACTGGCATTGGAGGGGATCCAGAGAAGTCTCATGAGAGTGCTCCCGAAAATTAAGGGTTTAATGTATGAGGAACATTTGATGGCTCTGGGCCTGTATAGAAGAATGATGAGGGATCTCATTGAAACCTGTTGTATACTGAATGGGCTAGATAGACTTGACGTAGAGATGATGCTTCCTATCGTGGGGGAGTCTAGGATGAGAGGGCACAGCTTCAGGACAGAAGGATGTCCCTTTAGAACAGAGATGAGGAGGAATTCCTTTAGCCAGAGGCTGGCAAATCTTTGCAATTCATTGCCACAGATGGCTGTGGTGGCCAAGTTACTTGGAGCATTTATGGCAAAGGTTGATGGGTTCTTGATCAGTAAGAGTTGTCAGAGATTACAGGAAGAAAGCAGGAGAGATGGGGTTGAGACGGATAACAAATCAGCCATGATGAAATGGCAGAATCAGGTTTAATATCACTGGCATATGTCATGAAATTTGTTATGTAGCAGCAGTACATTGCAGTACAAAATAAAAATGTAAAGTACAGTAAGAAGTATATCTATATTAAAAACAAAGTTAAATAAGTTGTGAAAAAGGAGAAAAATAATGAGGTAGTGTTTATGACTACAATGTCCACTCAGAAATCTGATGCAGAGGGCAAGAAACTGTTCCTAAATCATTAATTGTGTGCGTTCAGGCACTTCTACCTCCTTGCTGAATGTACCAATGAAAAGACAACATGTCCAGGGTAATGGGGCTTTGAATGATGGATGCCACTTTTTTGAGGCATCTCTCCTTGAAGATGTCTTGGATGCTGGGGAGGCCAGTGCCCATAATGAAGCTGGCTTAGTTTAAAAGTCTTTGCAGCTTCTTTTAATCCTGTACTGTGCCTCACCATACCATAGAGCAGCCTCAATGGGCCGAATAGCCTAATTCTGCACATATGTCTTAAGTATGGATTTATTGGGATAACAGAGAGGAACAGGAAATTAATTTGACATCCATAGCAGTCTGCAGTATACTACCTGAACATAACAAGGAGGAATTTTAGAGCATGTGTTGGTTATTTTTGGGACTTGTATGATAATGAACCAATTTCAGAGCTGGCCACTTTAAATGGGCATTGTGTAATGCAACATAATTAATTAACAGTCTTGAAAGAGGTGCCATGGAGAGAAACAAACATAATATGATGGAGAGCACCATACACAAAATGCTGGAGGAACTCAGCAGGTCAGGCAGCATCTACAGAAAAATTCCTGAAGCAGAGTCTCGAAATGTTGACTGTTTTCTCTTTTCCATAGATACTGCTGAGTTACTGCCTGGCCAGCTGAGTTCTTCCAGCATTTAACAGGAATTCTGCAGATTCTGGAAATTCAAGCAACACACATCAAAGTAGCTGGTGAACGCAGCAGGCCAGGCAGCATCTCTAGGAAGTGGTACAGTCGACGTTGTCTCGGCCTGAAACGTCGACTATACCTCTTCCTAGAGATGCTGCCTGGCCTGCCGCGTTCACCAGCTACTTTGATGTGTGTTTCTTCCAGCATTTTGTGTGTGCTGCTTTGGATTTCCAGCATCTACAGATTTTCTTGAGTTTATAATATGATGAAGTTCTTTTTTAAAATGGACACTGATGAGATAATTTCTAAGATATAGAATCCTAAATCTACAGGAAAGAAATGACAATGATGTGAGGCAAAAGCTGGCTAAGATAGATTGGGGATTCTGATAGTGTGCTGGCAATGGCAAGCATTTCAAGAGTATGTGAATGATCTATAATAATTTTTAATTTCTGTTTGGGACAAAAATAAAATGTAGGGGAGGGCAGATGTCTCAGCCATTGTTAACATGATAAATAGACATAGCATTGGATCTGGTCTGAAGAATAGGCCTAAGGACTAGGATCAATTTCCAATGATGGGAGGCATGGGTCAAAATTTAAGGATATGAGAGAGGCCACTTGAGACTGAAATGAAGAGAAATTTCTTCACTCGATGATGATGATGATGATGTGGACCCAGACCTGAGAGGCCTGAGTCGACATCGTCGCCGTCATCATCATCATCATCATCATTCACTCAAAGAACAGTAAAATTCTCTCTACCATGGAAGGTAGTTGAGGGAAAATCATAAAATATGCACAAAGAGGTATTAGGTACTAATGGCTAAATAGATCAAGGGCTATAGTGGGAGAAAGGGAATAGGCTACTGAATTTGAAAGGCAGCCATGTTTGTTTTGATTGGCAGGGCAAGCTTGAATTCATCCGCAAGGTTCCTCTTTGTTTGTTAACAAGGCAACCTCCCCAAAAACTCAGCAGTCTTTTATACCTCTCATCTATCAGCTGTGCTTCCTATGGCCTGGGAGTCCTAGATGTTGAAGGCTGCAAAGACAGGCAGATGATGCAGGCAAATGTGCCTTGACTTTATCAGGAGGAACTGGACTTCTTCCTTCCGGACTGCCATACTGACTTGACACGATTAACTTTGTGACATCAAGTTGTTCCTTCACCAAATTAGACAAGACCCCTGCATGTATTCTATCTACTTGTTTCCTGATCTCTACAACCCTGCTCCTTTCCCTCCTTTGTATACGTGTCAGGTCCAACCATGCTGAAACATTTGAATTATTTCATCTCTTTTTTTGTTTCTAATAGGGTGACAGAGGTCCACCAGGTATAAATGGAACTCAGGGGTTCCAAGGATGCCAAGGACATCGTGGGTTTAAGGTAAAGTGTCAAAAACATTTGGACTAGATGAGATTTAATTAACCTTTTAAAAAGTGATTACACTTTCTGTACAAGTAAATACATATAAATATATATTTTATCTCCTTTTTAATATAAAAACAGGGTGCCCGTGGATACCCAGGAGAAAAGGTATGTACTGATTTGATTTAGAATATAGTTCTATATTAGCACATTAACAGGTGACATTTAAGATATTCTAAAATATTGGGGTCTTAGATATCTTTTACAATACTACAAAGTACTTAATGTCTGCTTCTCAAATGAGGAATATTTTCCTGCCACTCTTTGGAACTGTAAGTTACCCTTAGTGTAACAAATTAGTAAAAAGAAACAGAAAGCACTTTGATGAGAATGTGTGAAAGAGAATAAATTGTAGAAAACAGGGAATAGGAAGAATGGAAATGTGACCTGGAGCTAGTCTGGACTTGATGGACCAAATTATTTCCTTTTGTGTCATGATAAATATAAGATAAAGTAAAGAATGATGGAGAAATAAGGATCAAGGAAAGGAATCATAGAGTGGAAAGGCTGCCCTGCTGAAAGCCCAGGTAACCACAGTTATACAATAGCAGCAGGATACAAAGCATATTTACGGTTGTCAAATCCTTTGGCGTTCAGGTAGGGGCAATCACATGAAGCAGAAGATGAGCATTTCAACTGTAAGTTATGGTGAGTAAGCAAGTACAGGGGATGAGCAAGTAGGTGAAATGAATGAGAATCAATACAGGGTAGTGTGAATTTCACACCAGGTTGAGGATGGAAATATGTCCAGGGGAAATTGAAGGAGGCAAGGACATGACTAAGACTATCATCAGATGCTGCCCTGAAATGGAACTCTGTGGTCTTTGCATTGAAGGTTGGAACAATTTGAACTGTACAGTTTACAAAGTAACTTGCACCACCACAGCAGCAAAAATTAACCCTTGATTTTGGATTTTTTTTAAAAACTTCAGCAAATGGATGAAAAAATAATTTCCACCCTCCATCACGTGCCTTGGGCAATATAATTTCACAGGAAAGTAGCCTACCTAGTTTCTGACCAACTAGACAACGTAACTGAACATTTATCAAGTTTGAAGGAAACAAAGCAGCCTAAACAAGGGAACATTAATGAAATACTAGAACGTTTGGTTTTGTGAACATTCCATTGGTTATAACAATACATTTCTCAGATTTTAGTCTCTAGGTGTGTAATGGCCATGCTTTCAAACTGCAGCATGCATCCTAAATATAAGGTAGTGTCTAGTAAACGGTACATACTGCTCAAAAATAAGAGTTATAGGATGAGATACTGAAGAAGTCTATCAAAGTTCAGTTGACTTAAATTGCAACTGTTGTATTTCTTGAAGGGGGAGAAATTTAGATGTAATAAAAGATCTAAAGGAAGGTCATCTTTCATTCAGGGGTATTCGTATTGAACATTGTAATCATTTCCCGTTCTAATTTTTATAATTTTCATTCTGCTTCCTCTAGGGTCAAGGAGGAGAACTTGGTCTTGATGGAATAGATGGAGAACAGGTATATGATCCATTTATCACTGTTAAGTTACCACTCTTTTAGACTTTTTAATAACTTGTCCCTTTGATCAATGTGATATTTGACTTTACATGTATTATTCAGGGAATAAATGGAGCAGTTGGAAAGCCAGGAGAAAGAGGGAGTGCAGGAGCACTGGTAAGTCAAATACTTTCCATGTACCAATGACACAGAACTGGGTGTAATCTTTTAAGCAGGCTGGCATTTAAGATGATAAGACATAGGAGCAGAATTAGGCGATTTGGCCCATTGAGTCTGCTCCACCATTTAATCATGGCTGATCTTTTATTCCTCTGCTTGGCCCCACTCCCCAGTCTTCTCACTGTAACCTTTAGTGCTCTATCCAATCAAGAACCCATCAATCTCTGGCTTAAATAAACCCAACGGCCTGGCCTCCACAGCTGTCTGTAGTAACAAATTACCCAAATTCGCAACCCTCTGGCTAAAACAATTTCTCAGCATCTTGGTTTTAAATGGACACCCCTCTATTCTGAGGCTGTGCCCGCTTGTCTTAGACACACCCACCATGGGAGACATCTTTTTCACATCTACTCTGTCTCGGCCTATCAACATTCGAAAGGTTTCAGTGAGATTCCCCCCAAATCCTTCTAAATGCCAGTGAGTACAGAGCCGGAGCCATCAAATGTTTCTAGTATGATAACTCTTTCATTCCTGGAACCATCCTTGTGAACCTCCTCTGAACACTCTCCAATGCCAGCATACCTTTCCAAAGATGGGGAGCCCAAAACGGTTCACTATACTCAAAGTGAGTTCTCACCAGTGCCTTATAAAGCCTCAGCATCACATCCCTGCTCTTATATTCTAGACCTCTTGAAATGAATGCATTTGCCTTTCTCACTACCAACTCTACCTGCAAGTTAACTTTTAGAGTGTTCTGTACAAGGACTCCCAAGTCCCTTTGCATCTCAGATTTTTGGATTTCCTCCCTGTTTAGAAAATAGTCCGCACATTTACTTTTACTACCAAAGTGCATGGCCATGCATTGTCCAACATTGTATTTCATTTGTTACTTTCTACTAATCTATCTAAGTCCTTCTGCAGCCTCCCTGTTTCCTCAACACTACCTGCCCCTTCACCAATCTTTGTATCATCTGCAAACTTGGCAACAAAGCCATCTATTCCATCATCTAAATCGTTGATATACAGCATAAAAAGAAGCAGTCCCAACACCGACTCCTGCAGAACACCACTAGTCACTGGCAAACAACCAGAAAAGGATTCTTTTATTCTCACTTGCTGCCTCCTACCAATCAGCCAATACTCTAACCATGCCAGCAACTTTCCTGTAATACCATGGGCTCTTAACTTGGTAAGCAGCCTCATGTGTGGCACCTTGTCAAAGGTTTTCTGAAAGTCCAAATATACGATATCCACTGCATCCCCTTCATCTATCATACTTTTAATCTCCTTAAAGAATTCTAACAGATTCATCAGGCAGGATTTTCCCTTAAGGAAATCATGTTGGCTTTGTCCTATCTTGTCCCATGTCACCAAACACTCCATAACTTCATCCTTAACATTTGTCTCCAACATTTTTCCAACCACAGAGGTCAGACTAACTGGTCTATAATTTTCTTTCTGCTGTCTTCCTCCTTTCTTAAAGAGTAGCATGACATTTTCAATTTTCCAGTCCTCTGGTACCAAGCCAGAGTCCAATAATTTTTGAGAGATCAGTACTAATGCCTCCACAATCTCTACCACTACTTCCATCAGAATTCTAGGGTGCAGTTCATCTTGTTCGGGTGACTTAAGTACCCTTAGGTCTTTCAGCTTTTTGAGCACCTTCTCCCTTTTAATAGCAACTGCACTCACTTCACCTCCCTCACGTCCTTCAACACCTGGCACACAATAAAGGTTGATGCAAAATACTCATTTAGTCATCTGCCATCTCCTTATCCCCCGTTATTACTTCTCCAGCCTCATTTTCTAGCAGTCCAATATCCGCTCTCATCTCAGTTTTAATTTTTACATACTTGAAAAAGCTTTTACTATCCAACTTTGATATTGTTTGCTAGCTTGCTTTCATATATCATATTTTCCCTTCTAAAAGTTCTTTTAGTTGCTCTCTGTAGGTTTTTAAAAACTTCCCAATCCTTTATCTTCCCGCTAATTTTTGCTTTGTTGTATGCCCTCTCTTTTGCTTTTACAATAGCTTTGACTTCCCTTGTCAGTCACATGGTACTAATTTGCCATTTGAGTATTTCTTCACTTTTGGAATACATCTATCTTGCAACTTCCTCATTTTCCCAGAAACTCACACTGTTGTGCTCTGCTGTCATCTCTGCCAGCAATTCCTTCCAATTTATTCTGCCAACGTTTCTGATTTCCTTTACTCTACTACTACTGCTATGTCAGACTTTACTTTCTCCCTAACAAATTTCAAGTTGAACTTAATCATATTGTGATCACTGCCTCCTAAGCGTTATTTTATCTTAAGCTCCCTAACTGCCTCTGACTTATTACATAATCAGTATAGCTGATCCCCCAGTAGGCTAAACAACAACCTGCTCTAAAAAACCATCTTGTAGGCATTCGCTCTCCTGAGATCAATTACCAACCTGATTTTCCCAATCAACCTGCATGTTAAAATCTCCCATGATGATCATAACATTGCCCTTTTGACACGCCTTTTCTATTTCCCATTGAAATCTGTGGTCCACGTCCCAGCTACTGTATATAACTGCCATCAGGGTCCTTTTGCCCTTGCAGTTTCACAACTTAACCCACAAGGATTGAACATCTTCTGATCCTATGTCACATCTTTCTACTGATTTGATGCATTCTTTACCAGCTGAGCCACACCACCTCCTTTGCCTACTTTCCTATCCTTCCGATTCAATGTGTAACCTTGGACATTCAGCTCCCAACTACAACCATCAATTATTGAGGCATAGGTGTTACTGAAGCTGTATTTTGTAATGATTATTTTTTCCAGCACAAGTTTGGATGTAATGTTAACAAATGAATATTTTATTTTGAATGGGGCACGACTGCGCAAGTGCGTGGAGGTTGGCCAGTGAGAACAGCGGGAAGAGTTTAAATGGAAGACAGATTTACAGAGTGGGCATCGGTGGAGTGGGCGACGGAGTAGAGGGAGACAGAGTAGGAAGGCTTTGGCTCAATAGGGCTTAGACGATAAAGGGTCGAGGCCAGGTAGGTTATCTGTTTAAAATAAAGACCGAGAGTATGCGTGTGAGGCTAGTTTTCTGTGTTCAGTGTCAGATGTGGAAGTCCTAGAGACTCCCGGCCTCCCGGATGACCACATCTGCACCAGATGTGTTGAACTGCAGCTCCTTAGGGACTGCGTTAGAGAACTGGAGCTGCAGCTCGATAACCTTCATCTGGTCAGGGAGAGTGAGGAGCTGATAGAGAAGAGCTACAGGCAGGAAGTTACCCTGGGACCACAGGAGACAGAGAAGTGGATAACAGTCAGGAGAGGGAAGGGCAAGAAGCAGGTATTAGAGAGTACCCCAGTGGCTGTCTCCCTTAACATTAAGTATTCTTGCTTGAGTACTGTTGGGGTGATGGCCTACCTGGGGAAGTAACAGTGGCCGTGCCTCTGGCACAGAGTCTGGCCCTGTGGCTCAGATGAGTAGGGAAAGGAAGAGGATGGCAGCAGTGATAGGGGACTTTATAGTTAGGGGTTCAGATAGGCGATTCTGTGGACGCAGGAAAGAAACACGGATGGTAGTTTGCCTCCCAGGTGCCAGGATCCGGGATGTTTCTGATCACGTCCACAATATCTTGAAGGGGGAAGCAGAACAGCCAGAGGTCGTGGTACATATTGGTACCAATGACATAGGTAGGAAAAGGGAGGAGGTCCTGGAAAAAGACTACAGGGTGTTAGGAAAGAAGTTGAACAGTAGGGCCTCAAAGGTAGTAATCTCGGGATTACCACCTGTGCCACGTGACAGTGAGTCTAGGAATAGAATGAGGTGGAAGATAAATGCGTGGCTGAGGGATTGGAGTAGAGGGCAGTGATTCAGATTTCTGGAAGATTGGGACCTATTTTGAGATAGGTGTGACCTGTACAAAAAGGACAGGTTGCACTTGAATCCGAGGGGGACCAGTATCCTAGCGGGAGAGTTTGCTAAGGCTATTGGCCATTGGGGAGAGTTTAAACTAGAATTGCTGAGGGTGGGAACCGAAATGAAGTGATGGAGGAAAGGGAAGTTGGCTCACAAATAGAGAAAGATTGGAGACAGTGTGAAAGGGAGGACAGGCAGGTGTTAGAGAAGGGACACACTCAGTCCGATGGTTTGAGATGTGTCTATTTTAATGCGAGGAGTATCATGAATAAAGCGATGAGCTTAGAGCGTGGATCAGCAGTTGGAGCTATGCTGTTGTGCCCATTACAGAGTCTTGGATGGTGCAGGGGCAGGAATAACTACTTCAAGTGTCAGGCTTTAGATGTTTCAGAAAGGACAGGGAGGGAGGCAAAAATGGTGGGGGCATGGCACTCTTGATCAAGGATAGAGTCACGGCTGCAGAAAAGGAAGAAGTCATGGAGGTGTTGTCTACGGAGTCTCTGTGGGTGGAAGTTAGGAATAGGAAGGGGTCAATAACTCTACTGGGTGTTTTTTATAGACCACCTCATAGTAACAGGGACATTGAGGAGCAGATAGGGAGACAGATTCTGGAAAGGAGTAATAATAACAGGGTTGCTATGGAGGGAGATTTTAATTTCCCAAATATTGATTGGCATCTCCCTAGAGTGAGGGGTTTAGATGGGGTGGAGTTTGTTAGGTGTGTTCAGGAATGTTTCTTGACACAATATGTAGATAAGCTTACAAGAGGAGAGGCTGTACTTGATCTGGTATTGGGAAATGAACCTGGTCATGTGTCAGGTCTCTCAGTGGGAGAGCATTTTGGAGATGATGATCACAATTCTATCTCCTTTACCACAACATTGGAGAGAGATAGGAACAGACAAGTTAGGGAAAAGTTTAATTGGAGTAAGGGGAAATATGAAGCTATCGGGCAGGAACTTGGAAGCATAAATTGGAAACAGATGTTCTCAGGGAAACGCACCAAAGAAATGTCGCAAATGTTCAGGGGATATTTTGGTGGGATTCTGAGCAGGTACGTTCCAATCAGGCATGGAAAGGATGGTGGAATACAAGTTCCATGGTGCAGAAAGACTGTTATAAAGCTAGTCAAGAAGAAAAGAAGAGCTTACAAAAGGTTCAATAAACTAGGTAATGATAGGAATCTAGAAGATTATAAGGCTAGCAGGAAGGAGCTTAAGAATGAAATTAGGAGAGCTAGAAGGGGCCATGAGAAGGCTTTGGTGGGACTGGATTAAGGAAAACCCCAAGGCAATCTGCAAGTATGTGAAGAGCAAGAGGATAAGATGTGAGAGAATAGGATCAATCAAGTGTGACAATGGAAAAGTGTGTATGGAACTGGAGGAAATAGCGGAGGTACTTAAAGATTACTTTGCTTCTGTATTCACTGTGGAATAGGATCTTGGCGATTGTAGGGATGACTTGCAGTGGACTGAAAAGCTTGAGAACGTAGATATTAAGAAAGAGAATGTGCTGGTGCTTTTGAAAAGAATCAAGTTGGATAAATCAAACAACAGGAATTCTGCAGATGCTGGAAATTCAAGCAACACACATCAAAGTTGCTGGTGAACGCAGCAGACCAGGCAGCATCTGTAGGAAGAGGTGCAGTCGACATTTCAGGCCGAGACCCTTCTTCAGGACTAACTGAAGGAAGAGTGAGTAAGGGATTTGAAAGTTGGAGGGGGAGGGAGAGATCCAAAATGATAGGAGAAGACAGGAGGGGGAGGGATAGAGCCAAGAGCTGGACAGGTGATAGGCAAAAGGGGATACGAGAGGATCATGGGACAGGAGGTCTGGGAAGAAAGACGGCGGGGGGGGGGGGGGGACCCAGAGGATGGGCAAGAGGTATATTCAGAGGGACAGAGGGAGAAAAAGGAGAGTGAGAGAAAGAATGTGTGCATAAAAATGAGTAACAGATGGGGTACGAGGGGGAGGTGGGGCCTTAGCGGAAGTTAGAGAAGTTGATGTTCATGCCATCAGGTTGGTGGCTACCCAGACGGAATATAAGGTGTTGCTCCTCCAACCTGAGTGTGGCTTCATCTTTACAGTAGAGGAGGCCGTGGATGGACATGTCAGAATGGGAATGGGATGTGGAATTAAAATGTGTGGCCACTGGGAGATCCTGCTTTCTCTGGCGGACAGAGCGTAGATGTTCAGCAAAGCGGTCTCCCAGTCTGCGTTGGGTCTCGCCAATATATAAAAGGCCACATCGGGAGCACCGGACGCAGTATATCACCCCAGTCGACTCACAGGTGAAGTGTTGCCTCACCTGGAAGGACTGTTTGGGGCCGTGAATGATGCTCCCGATGAGACCGTTTTGCTGAACATCTTCGCTCTGTCCGCCAGAGAAAGCAGGATCTCCCAGTGGCCACACATTTTAATTCCACATCCCATTCCCATTCTGACATGTCCACCCACGGCTTCCTCTATTGTAAAGATGAAGCCACACTCAGGTTGGAGGAACAACACCTTATATTCCGTCTGGGTAGCCTCCAACCTGATGGCATGAACATCGACTTCTCTAACTTCCGCTAAGGCCCCACCTCCCCCTCATACCCCATCTGTTACTCATTTTTATGCACACATTCTTTCTCTCACTCTCCTTTTTGTCCCTCTGAATATACCTCTTGCCCATCCTCTGGGTCCCCCCCCCCTTGTCTTTCTTCCCGGACCTCTTGTCCCATGATCCTCTCGTATCCCCTTTTGCCTATCACCTGTCCAGCTCTTGGCTCTATCCCTCCCCCTCCTGTCTTATCCTATCATTTTGGTTCTCCCCCTCCCCCTCCAACTTTCAAATCCCTTACTCACTCTTCCTTCAGTTAGTCCTGACGAAGGGTCTCGGCCTGAAACGTCGACTGCACCTCTTCCTACAGATGCTGCCTGGCCTGCTGCGTTCACCAGCAACTTTGATGCGTAAGTTGGATAAATCACCAGGACTGGACGGGATGTACCCCAGGCTACTGTGGGAAGTGAGGGAGGATATTGCTGAGCCTCTGGCGATGATCTTTACATCGTCAATGAGGATGGGAGAGGTTCCGGAGGATTGGAGGGTTGCAGATGTTGTTCCCTTATTCAAGAAAGAGAGTAGGGATAGCCCAGGAAATTATAGGCCAGTGAGTCTTACTTCAGTGGTTGGTAAAGTTGATGGAGAAGATCTTGAGATGCAGGATTAATGAACATTTGGAGAGGCATAATATGATTAGAAATAGTCAGCATGGCTTTGTCAAAGGCAGGTCGTGCCTTACGAGCCTGATCGAATTTTTTGAGGATGTGACTAAGCACATTGATGAAGGTCGAGCCGTAGATGTAGTGTATATAGATTTTAGCAAGGCATTTGTTAAGGTACCCCATGCAAGGCTTACTGAGGGAGTAAGGAGGCATGAGATCCAGGGGGACATTACTTTGTGGATCCAGAACTGGCTTGCCCACAGAAGGCAAAGAGTGGTTGTAGACAGGTCATATTCTGCATGGAGGCAGGTGACCAGTGGTGTGCCTCAGGGATCTGTTCTGGGACCTCTTCTCTTTGTGATTTTTATAAATGACCTGGATGAGGACGTGGAGGGATGGGTTAGTAAATTTGCTGGATGACACAAAGGTTGGGTGTGTTGTGAATAGTGTGGAGGGCTGTCAGAGGTTACAATGGGACATTGATAGGATGCAAAACTGGGCAGAAATGGCAGATGGAGTTCAACCCAGATAAGTGTGAGGTGGTTAATTTTGGTAGGTCAAATATGGTGGCAGAATATAATATTAATGGTAAGACTCTTAGCAGTGTGGAGGATCAGAGGGATCTTCGGGTCTGAGTCCATAGGATACTCAAAGCCGCTGTGCAGGTTGACTCTGTGGTTAAGAAAGCATACAGTGCATTGGCCTTCATCAATCTTGGGATTGAGTTTAGGAGCCAAGAGGTAATGTTGCAGCTATATAGGACCCTGGTCAGACCCCTCTTGGAGGGGTCAGTTCTGGTCATGAGGAAACCATAGAAAGGGTGCAGAGAAGATTTACAAGGATGTTGCCTGGAATGGGGAGCATGCCTTATGAGAATAGGTTGAGTGAACTCAGCCTTTTCTCCTTGGAGCAACGGAGGATGAGAGGTTACTTGATAGAGGTGTACAAGATAATGAGAGGCATTGATTGTGTGGACAGTCAGAGGCTTTTCCCCAGGGCTGAAATGGCTAGCACGAGAGGGCATAGTTTTAGGGTGCTTGGAAGTAGGTACAGAGGAGATGTCACGGGTAAGTTTTTTATGCAGAGAGTAGTGAGTGTGTGGAATGGGCTGCCGGCAGCGGTGGTGGAGGCAGAAATGATAGGGTCTTTTAAGAGACTCCTGGATGGCTAGATGGAGGTTAGAAAAATAGAGGGTTATGAGTAAAGCCTAGGTAGTTCTAAGGTATGGACATGTTCAGCACAGCTTTGTGGGCCGAAGGGCCTGTATTGTGCTGCATGTTTTCTATGTTTCTGTGTCTCTAAGTACTCTCGCTATATTATGAAATCTTCGTTAATGCTTATATAATATTTGTCTATTAATCTGCATGTGCCATTGTTTCCCCTCTAGTTATCTGCGTTTTTTTCCCCGTCATGAAGGTGAGGACATTGGCTGCAGATAGTTATCCAGTCTATGTTATCCTCTGAATTCAGTCACTTGCTAAGCCTATTCACAGGGCTCAATAATATCTCGGACTATAATGTCAACACTTAGAGAAGTTTGGATAGGAATGGTCTACTCTGACAGCACCTCACATACACACAACCTCTTGCATCCAGATCTGAATTTGCCTGCTGAACAATGTGTTCTTCAGAGGGAATGCAGCCGTTTTAGGACAGTGGCTTATTTGACTACCTCTTGAAGACAGTTAGGAATGGAATTATCTGCTAGCCTTGCCAGGGATTTCCAATACTTCCTTACAATGAATGATATTAAAATATTACTGGATCTATGTCACATGTACAGGTGTGCGCCGCTTAACATCCATTCAGACAAAGACTGTAGTCCCGATTGGAGAACGTGACGTAGCAGACGTAACCAATCTTGTGTATCGCGTATCTGTTGAGTGTAGTAGAGTTACCTCTGTTTAATTTTCTTTCGAAAATATTACCGTAAAGTGCATCGTGTCTTCCAAACGCAGCAAAACCACTCCTAGTGATAGCAGCAGCGAGAGGCAAAGGAGAAGTATTGGTTTGGAAGTGAAACAAAAGGTTATGAAACAACATGAAGGTGGAAAACCAGTGAATGCTATTGCTCGGGATTTAGGCATGTCGCACTCAGCAATCACGACGATCCTGAAAAACAAAGAAAAAATTCTCGAAGCTGTTAAAGGATCGGCTTCACTGAAAACTACAAGGCTCACGAAAATGCGAGAGGGGCCTATATCGGATATGGAGAAATTGCTGATGACATGGATTGAGGACCAAACTCAAAAGAGAATCCCTCTCAGCACGTTAACGATCACTGCTAAGGCACGGAGCTTGTTCGAAATGCTTAAAGAAAAAGCAGGACCAGGCTACAGTATCGATAAATTGTGTGTGATATAAGCTAAGAAAGTGTTTACATAAAAGTTTAAAAAGTGAAAAAAATTAAGAAGTTTAAAATAAAATTAAAAAATTATAGTGTATGTACATATGTATTATAGAGTACAGTACACAGTTTTAGTGTAAGTTCTTGGCTATTTAGTCAATACAGGTACACTACAGTACTCCATATAGGTTTGCTAAGTATCTAATTTGGTGTTCGCGCATTCATCCAAATGACATAACGACCGATTTCACAGAACGTATCGTGGATGTTAAGCGACGCTTACCTGTAATTTAAATCATGCGCAAATGAGAAATGGTCTTTCCTTTAGCATTTCAATGAATGAAATTCATTTTTATCACAAACTTCCAGTCACTATTGCTAAAACTGCCCTTTAATTTCAAATTTAGATTAGATTATTCCTTGGAATTTTAAATACTGCAACTGCATTGGTGGGATTTAAACTTCAATTTTGTGTCCAACCTGTTGTATGTATGCTGGTTCAGTAATTTAATCATTCTGCTACTGAGTGGTGGTAGAAAGTGAAAGGTAGAAAAAAACCTGACAGATTTTAGCAAGAACTAATGGAGATGGCATTGAAATATAAATAGTGCTCTGTAAAGTCAGCTTAGATATAGATTAAAGACAGCCAATGCTGGGGTCTAGAGCAACAAACAGTCTGCTGGTAGAAATTGGTGAGTCGAGCGAAGAGAGAGAAGGGAAGACAAGAGAATTTGGAGAGAAGAGAAATGTCAGTGTTTAGGGGTTGAAATCCTACACCAGGACAAGTGAGCCAAAACATCAGTACATCCTCTCTTCCCACAAGTGCTGCTTACCCCACCGAGCTCCTGCAGCAGATTACATTTGCTGCCTCATCTTGGAATAGATATTGCTAGCGGTGAGTGAATGAAAAGGAAAGCACATTACAGATTAAACTGTCTGGCCCATTTTCTTTGCAGGGTACAAAAGGAGCCAAAGGTTCAAAAGGAGAAAGGGGTGATATTGGTTACCGAGGTGATCCAGTAAGTTAGTCATATATTTCCAATCCCTTTCTCCACCTGTCATATTTTTGTGCATGTTATTATGACATGGAATAGCAGTGACAGGTCATTCCAAAGTAGGATCCATTCATTTAATTCAAACTATACATTTGTCCCAATGTTTAGTCATAGAAAAACTAAGTTTATTTTTAAGGGATTCGAACAGAACAGGTCATTTAAAATGATCCGTAAATTATTAATTCAACAGTTTCTACCTTCCAGAAAATTCAGTATGTACTGCTAGTATGACCTACAACTATTTGTTAAATAACTTACAGGAAACAGCAAGTCTCATTCCCACAGATAGAAACAGAAATCCAGTTCATTTACACTCTTGTGAAATGTAATTAAATTCAAGGTTCTCCAAGTGAGACAATATTTTCTGAAGATGTGGAATTTCTCGTGCTAATTTCTAGCAAATATAACATACTAGAAATGAGAAAATTAACAAAATGTTACTGCCTACTATTGGAATTTATCTGTTATTTAAATAGAGAAGTTTAATTATTTTATATATGAGAAAATATGAATTATTTTTATGATCCCAATTTAGTTGTATAATGTAATGTTTTAACTTTAAAAAAGGTGTTGAATAGAGCTGTTTAAATTTTATGAAATTGTGATATTACAGGGTGAACCAGGACTTGACAATAACCAGAGAGGACTCAAAGGGCAAAGGGGTGACATGGGCTTGGTGGTAACGTATACATTATTTGAAATAGTTTTTTTTTCAGTGATTTCATTTTATGTGTAAATGTGTTAGATTTTAACATGAGTAAATTTATTTACAACCAAGTGATCAGAGGCGGAGGGGGTCCAAGGGGTCCTGTAACTTTCACCTGATCCTATTTCTGTTACTTAGATTAAACCAATAATGCCAAATGAATTCTAAGGCGAAAGTGAATTCACTGTAACTGTTTGATCCAAATCTAATTTAGGGAGAAACTGGTGATGATGGACACCCAGGGGAGCCTGGCCAAAATGGGAAAAGGGTAAGCAAACCACTTCATACACAGCTCCGGCCATACTGATGGAATCATTATTTTAAGAAAAGTAAACTTTATTCAATGCGTTTGAACACATGAAGATCAATGGAAACGATATAAGCTGATGTAGGGCAGTGCTAAGAGATGCTGCATTGTTAGGGTCCTGTCTTACTGATTAGACTTTGATCTGAGGCCCTCCCTGATCTCTCACATGAAATTGCTCTTTCCTGCAACATATTGCAATGCAGGGGTGTTTATCCTATGCCAGCCAATATTCATCAAAACTGATTTCCAGGTCAAGGCCTCACAGATGCTTGAGCAGCTTGTCCAGTACAAATTGGCTATATCAACACTACAGTAATAATTATGCCCCAAGTTTAAGAAAGGTGCTATGTACATGGAAGTGCATTTTTAACTTACTTAAAATAATCGATAAATAAACTGTGGGAAATCATAAGTTATTTGCACCTTTAGTCTGCCTAAAATTTTGAAATTCTAAGGTAATCCACAGGGTTAGTCAGCGTCATCATGGGTACTAGCCTCCGTAGTGTCTAAGACATCTTCAAGGAGCAGTGCCTCAGGAAGGTGGCATCCATCATTAAGGGCCCCCACCACCCCGGACATGCCCACTTCTCATTGTTACCTCCTTCCTGTCTCATTGTCAGGAAGGAGATACGGAAGCCTGAAGCCACCCGCTCAGAGATTCAGGAATAGCTTCTTCCCCCCACCAACCAATTCCTAAATGGACATTGAACCCATGAACACTACCTTGCTACTTGTTAAAAATTATTTCTTTTTTTTTTGCACTACTTATTTTAACTGTAATTCAGTTTTTTCCTATATTTATCATGTATTGCATCATACCGATGCAGCAAAGTTAACAAATTTCATGACATATACCAGTGACATTAAACCTGATTCTAATTCTGATTCCCCATCAAACTCACTCATGCATTATTTGTGATCAAATTACGGCTTTGCGATCCTAGTTGTTTATTTATTTAAATAAATGTAGGAAAACGTAATCCAAGCTATAGTGAATTTCCCAGATATTATTCTATCCCCTTGGCTCCAGGACCATGCAATCAGGAAGAAGGATAGTGATTGCTAGATATTTCATATGGAATATTGTCCAGTTTGCATTCAGATCCAAATTATTTCTTAAGTTCTTGTGTTGAAAAATTTACCATTGAAGATTACTGTCTGTTCAGCAATTCAGTTCACTTTCCATATTAGTGTAGCCATTTTAGCAATGTGTAGCTTTTGACTTTATCAAAAATAACATCGCTAATATAATTCTAATAGTAATCTCTTCCTGTTCTCAAGCTTCACTGATGATAACTAATTATTTCAATTGTGCAGGTGTCTAATTTAATAAAGAGCAGTTGTGAATTTCAATTTTACTGTTTCTGTCTCTTTTTTAATATGCTTTTTTTAGGCCAAATATACTTAAATATTAAGTCTGAAATTTTCATTTTTATAATACTAGCTTGATTTCACTGTGGATTATTGCATTGCTAATAGAACAGACTGTTTATTGACATATCTCCTCAGTAACACAGCCTCATTCTTTCATTACAGGGAGTTCAGGGCCGCAGAGGATCAGCCGGAAAAAGGGTACGGTTTGCATTTTTGTTTCTTGTTGACAGAATGATGTTTAATACAAACTACTGGACACTGCAAAAGCAAAGCAGACTATGATGGATATAGATGGATGGCAGTGAATGGAGACGTGATTGATTGGTTAATCCTCCAGAGGATTTGCCTAACCATATTGGGCTGAGAGAAATGTGTTTGTGTGCGGAAGCAGTGCACAATGGCATTCTCTTCATTACTTACCGAACTGTGGAAGTAAAGAAGCCTATGTCATTGAGTCTGAGAGTTTTAAAGCATGGAAACAGGCCTTTCAGTCCACGTAAACCAAGGTGGTTTCCTGAGCTGGTCCATCCTGTGTGCTTTTGCCCATACCCATCAAAGCCATTCCATGTAAATGTCTCAGTAGCTTTTAAATGTTGTCAATGCACAATACCTGCCTTAACTACTTCATTTGTCAGCTCATTCCACATACTGAGAAGCCTCTGGGTGAAAACATTGCCCCTTTGGTTCCTTTTAAATCTTTCCCCTCTCAACATAAACCAATGCCTTCTAGTTCTTCATTCCTTAACCCCTGAAAAAAAAGACTAACTGTATTCCTCTATCCATACTCCTCACAATGTTGCACACCTCTGTAATATCATCCCTCATACTTCTGTGCTCATTTGAATAAAATCCTAGCGTGCTGAACCTGCCTTGATAACTCAGACCTCGAGTCTGGGCAACAGAAATCGCCTCTACACTCATCCCAGTTTAATGGCATCTTTCCTAAGGCGGAGTGAGCAAAACTGAACACAATACTTCAAATGTGACCTCACCGATATTTTACATTACTGCAGCATATCATCCCAAATTCTACACCCAGTGCCCTGATTATCGAGGCCAGCACACCAAAAGCCTCCTTCAGTACCCTGTCCACCTGTTATGCTAGTTTTCAGGGAACCTGTAGGTCCTTCTGTTGAATAACACACCCAAACCTTACCATTCACAGCAAAAGTCCTAACCTCATTTGTCCTCCCAAAATGAAACACCCCACACTTATCTGAATTACCCTCCACTTGCCATTCCTCAGCCCACTTATCCAGCTGATCAAGATCTCTTGTTATACCTGACAATAACCTTAACTGACTATGAGATCACAATTTTGCTGACAACTGGAAACTTACGAAACATCAACAACCAACTAATTGATATAGATAGCAACTTACAATAGCCCTAGCAACAGCCTATGGGAAACACCATTAATCATAGATCTCTAAATTGAAAAAGCCACCTTCCACCATCAGTCCCTTTTTCCGACCACCGAGTCAATTGTGTACCATTTAGTTACGTCTCCGTGGATCCCATGCAATGTAACTTCGCCATAACAGCCTATCACACGGAATTTTATCAACTGCCTCACTGAAGTCCATGGTGACCACGTCTACTGCCCTGCCCTCATTGAACTTCTTAGTTACTTCTTCCAAAAACTCAAATCAAATGTGTGAGCCTCTCTCCCTCTCTCCCATGCACAAGGATATGCTGACCATCCCTAACCATCCCCTATCTTTCCAAATGCCTGTATATCTTATTCCTCAGAATCACCTCCAGTAACTTACCTACCACAGATAAAAGGGTTGCTGATCTGCAGCTCCCATGTTTGTCTTTGCAGCCATTCCTAAATAAATGCAGGATATTCACTCCCTCCAGTTTGAAAGCACTTCACCTGTCGCTGACATATGTATCAACCAGGGAAACCACAACTTCTTCCTTGGCTTCCAATAGTGTTCTTGGATATATCTTGATCAGGCTCTGGAAATTTATCTGTCTTTATATGTTTTAAGACACCTAGCACCTCCTCTTCGGTAATGCTGACTATTTTCATTAACCCATCCCCATTAACCATATTGTTCTAAGACTTCGAGTTTCTCCACTGTAAAAGCAGGAGAAATATTCATTGAGAACCTCATCCATCTCCTGCAGCTCCACACAAAGATCTTCATTTTGTCTTTCAAGGCTCCTATTCTCTCTTTGTTTACTCTTTTTCCTAATATATCTATGGAATATCCTGAAATTTCTCTGGCAAAACTATCTCCTGCCCTATTTATGCCCTTGTGATTTCCTTAAGTACCCTCATGGTAAGTTGTACTCCTCCATAAATTCACTTGATCCCAATTGCCTGTCCGTACCCTCAATGTCTGAAACCATATCTCAGCTTAGGGTCAGGGCCTTCAAGAGTGAACAGGTTGCTAAGAAATTTGGTGAACAGAGAGAGAGAGTAAATGAATGCTGGCTGATTTCTGATTACTGAGTGGGCATTATGTTCTGTACTGCAAACCTCTGACCTAAGTCCTCCCCTGCCCCCAACACCCCGTTACAATTGTGCATCTAATTCTATACTAGAGAACTTCTGTACAGCTGCATGTACAGGATTCCCTCACACAATACTAGAGTCATGTTGTCTTTCTTCTCCCCAGCCCTGTGTCAGCTCCTTCTCAAAACTCTGTGATCCCTTTGGTCTGATTTTGGAGACTCCTTTAATGTGTTATCACCTGCCATATCCATCTTCATTTTTCTGACAGATTCAGGTTTGAATTTCTCCAGTTATGTCTCTGCTTTTGCCAGATCAAAGTCTTACCTTATTGGTGTAGAGCCATGCTCACCTAATCTTTATGACCACTCTACAAAGTCAAGTATACTTCATCCACTTCCAGATATCTCTTTTTCCATTGACCTAGTCCAACAAGATGCTTTCATAGATGAAGTCCTAATTAAGGGTCTTGGCCTGAAATGACAATTGATTATTCCGCTCCATAGATACTGCCTTACCTGCTGAGTTTCTCCAGCACTTTGTGTTTGTTGCTTTCATAAAATAATTCTTACCTACCAGAGATTCCTATTTTCTGCACATCTTCCCCCTTACAAGCTCTTTTAACTCTAGGATTCCGGAAGTATCAGCTTCCAATCCGTTTGTGATCTACATGCTGCCTCATGGCAATATGATTTATCAAAACTGAACCAACTATCACATACACGTTGCTTGCTTTGAACAGACCTCTGGCATGACCCTTCTCATTATTTTGTCCTCACATACTGCTTTGCTGCAAGTTTCACATTGAACGTTGATGTGACAATGTTCTCTGTCACCTTTGGGCACTCCATCACATAACCTCTATCCCTATCACTGATCTCAATTCCCTCAGTTTCACTATGATAATTTGTAGTCATGATGTTCCATTCTCCTATAACTGAGGCACTAAGTAGTTAATATCTCCATCGCACAATATGCCTGCATCTTACTCTGTAACATCAAACTTCCACTGCAGTTGAAATCCTCAATCTTGCAATATACAGATATTTAATTTCCCATAGCCTTCCTCCTTCCCTGCAACGCAAAATCCTGAAGCTCGCATTGCATAAATGCACACAGTTACACATGGTGATCATCAGCTGACATTTCAGTTATTAGATTCACTGTATACATTTCTTCATGATTTCAACCCTCCTGTCTTATTCTTCTCAATAATTCTTGGAGAGACTGCAGATCTCCAAGAGTGGTTGAGGGATGTAAATCTCCACTACTAATATCTTACAATAAATGGGTGAAGATAAACCAAATTCTCGGTACTTCATGAATTTCCTTGCCATGGCCAAGAGAAGGAAATGATTTGACATTATATGGATAATCATGGAGTGAACTGAGAAGTGGGTGTGAAAAAACTGAAGAGAGATGTTGTGCAGTGACAGGTTTCAAAGAGTATTTCAATCTGCTTACCCACAATCAATATAATCAGATTTGTGAAATCATCCAAAACTCAATTGTTTTCACATGTTTCAATTTGTATTTTGTTTTATCTGATATATATAGGGCAGTAAAGGAAATCCAGGGGCTATAGGACCTCCAGGACTGCCAGGATTTAGAGGCATTCAAGTAAGTAAAGTACTTAATAACACACAATTCTTGTTGCTCAGTTCGCAGCATCTTGCTTGCACGGACAATATGGAATTCATTGTAAGAAAATCTCTGTTTATGTAATTAGGGGGATCCTGGACCTTCTGGAGCCCCAGGACAGAAAGGTATACCTGGCATTCGGGGTCCAAGGGTAAGTGCTTTTACTTGCTGATTTGCCAGGCATTTATCCTAACCCAAAATAAAAACAGAAAATGCTGGAAACACTCAGCAACTCAGAGAGCACCCAGTGAGAAAAGCTAAGCTGCTATTCCGGTTGATGATCTTTCACCTCATTGAAAGTCACTGACTGGAATATTAAACTTGGTTCACTCTCCAGAAGGAATATGACCAGCTGAGAATTTAAAGTCATAAGCGAAAAGATGAACCGATACTTGTCCCAGCTGATACCCCACCAATCTCACCCCAACAACTGGGCTGCAAGATGACGACAGGAGGGTATGGAACTAAGAGGGAGGGGGGTAGCACCATTGAGCCCTCTGGAGATGTCGTGGGCTTATCAACGAAACATCAAAGAGGGAGGGTGTCCACCTGATGACCCCAATGACATACCTACCCTCCCTCCTTGTCACCACTCCAAGCCCACTGCCAACATCGAGAGTGCCGACTTACCATAGGGATTGAAACATCAAGTCCCAGTAGCTCTACTGATCTACCGTGGAAGTGGGAACATGAATGCTGGAAATCTGAATTATCCCCTCGAGAGCCGTTGTGGAAAGGATATGTTGGTTCTGGTGATATTGATCCACATACACGTTCTTTGGAAGTCAAGAATGAGGCATAAAACTTGGTCATTGCTGTCACTTTATTAAGAGCAATGAACAAAGAAAAAAAGACAAAGAAAAGGAAGTTGTGGTCATCCCATATTCAAACTGGAGATAATAGGATCACTGATAGCAATTAACCTATAAAATAGCTACGTAGATGTAAGTGGCATGATAACTGCTGCAGAAAATAAAGATTTAGCTCTAATACAACTAGGAGCAATTACACATGCATTGATAATTATATAAAATTGTGAACAAGCATAGGAAAGATAAACTGCAAAATAAATGTAAAACCATGACAATTCTACACCCTTATTGAAGAATAGCTAAGTGACCAGAATAGCATACAATACTCTAAATTCAGCCTCACAAACATCTTGTATCACTTCAACATAACATCTCAATTCCTGTACTCAGTGCGCCAAAAGCTCTCTTTGTGATCTGTGACACCACAGTCAAATGGATCTGTATTCCCAGATTCCTTTGATCTCCCATACATCTCAGTGCCCTACCATTCACTAAGTGGGAGATCAGTGTATATATTTCTTTGGTGATGATGAAAACAGCTTTCTTATTTCAATGCCCTCAGTTAACAATGTCCTTTATTCTTTTCTAGGGGCCATCTGGTCCTCCGGCACCCAATGGTGCAAGGGGCAAAATAGGATTAAATGGAAGAAAGGTACACTCCTCTTTTAAAACCTCATTTAAAGCATTTCATGGTGGAAAGAAAAGAACTGATAAAAGATAAGGCTGGCTGACATCTTGTCTTTGTTCAACTCTTTCTTGTGCAGGGTGAACCTGGAAATCCTGGAGAAAAGGGTGGAATTGGGCCTACTGGACCACGTGGAGAAATGGTAAATGTTGTCTCTTCAAGATATGAAACTTAGGTTTGAGTACAGCACAAATGGAAATGGCACGAAAAACAAAATTAGTGTGTTACCATCTGTCATTAAGAAGTTGAGAGGATCTCAGAAACAGTGGTGTCAGAGCTCAAGTTAACTCCCAAAGCCTATTAAATAGCATCTGATGACTCTTCATGGTGAGCTTCTTTGATCTGCATGTTTAGACTTTGTTGCTCTCTCTCTCTGTTCATCTAATTCTGCTTCCTCTTTAAAGTTGGCGGATACAGTTCTGGAAGAATCATGTGCTTAAATTTTATTTATTTTTTTGTCAGACTGAACCTAGTCCTCCTTAGCTTTATAAACTGCATACTTTACCCTTCTCTCTGGCCATTTGCACTAATCCTGCTTTCACCTCTTGTTCTCCTCCTTTCCTATCATGATCTGATGAATGCTCACTTTTGCCATGACTATTTCCCTATGCTGTTCCTAACTTAACCTTTTAATTGCACCCAAGTCTTCCAGTTTGTGACTCCCACACTTGATTTTATCACCCCCCTGCACTTTATCAGTTAAGATTTTTATACCTCTTCATCAGCAAAGGCATAGAAGGATGTCAACCAAGTGCTTGTAAATCGAATTAGAAATGAAAGGTGCTCAGTGGTTTGTATGGACTGGGAGGCTGTAGGATCTGCTTCTGTGGTGTATGATTCTATGATTCCTTTGACCAATCCTGCCCAATTAGAATATCTCTCTGTCACCTGAGTCACACATACAAAATTCTGGAGGAACTCACCAGGTCAGACAGCATCTATGGACAGGAATAAACAGTTGATGTTTCAGGCCGAAATCCCTCATCAGTTCTGTTTATCACTCTGTCACCACCCATAAGCCATTCTCTTCCTGTGCCCTGACCCCTGGTCCCTGGTCCCTCTAGCTTTGTTCAGTGCATAACCTGACCTTTACCTCCAGTGGATAATTAATTTGTACTCACACAACATTCACAACCTGACAATGAGAACAGACATTTGAACAGGTACATAACCATCAAAAGTTTAGAGGATATGGTCAAGCGCAGGTAGGTAGATCCAGTTTAGATGGGAATCTTGGTCAACAGAGGCCATTTGGTCTGAAGGACTTGCTTCCCCACTGTGTGATGTCGTGATCTTGGGGACTATCATCAATGTGTCACAGTGCACCCTATGCAGGAGGAGAGAATACCAAAAACAATTCCCAAATTTTATGAACTAACAGAGCTATCACCTTTACTGTGACACATTCAGGTAACAATATTACAGACTTCATAGAGTAATTTTCCTAGAATATCCTATCATTTTGATCCCCAGTATGAAACACATTCTTGCTAAATTGCTCAAAACTGGAACTAAAGGTAATCCCATTACCAATGAACATGAGTCCAGTGTTTGTCATGTAAAAAAATAACCCAACTGGTTCATTAATTCCATCAGAGAAAGAAATATGCCATCTTGAACTGGTCTGGCTTAAATTTAACTCCTGATTGAGCAATATGATTGCCTGCAAGCAATTGGGGTTGAAGAATAATTGTTGACATTGTCAACTACATCTGTATCCCTTGAAGCAATCGATCCAAATATCTTAAACATGAGAAAATCTGCAGATGCTGGAAATTCAAGCAACACACAAAAAAGAATGCTGGTGGAACGCAGCAGGCCAGGCAGCATCAATAGGGAGAGTTACAGTTGACGTTTCGGGCTGAAGGATCTCAGTCTGAAACGTCGACTGTACTTCTTCTTATAGATGCTGCCTGGCCTGCTGCGTTCACCAGCATTTTGTGTGTGTTGATCCAAATATTTTACACAGCAATATGAGATAAAGAGTAGGATGAAAATGTTGGCTCCAACAAAGAGGACATGTGTTTAAGTTGAGGTGGGGAAGTTTAAAGAAGATGTGAGGTGCACATTTTATTTTCCACAGTGGCTGGAATGGACTACAAGGAGTGGTGATGTAATTAGATATGATAGTAGTGTGTAAGAGGCATTTAGCTAGATACAGGAATATGCAGGAAATTGAGGAATATGGATCATGTACTGGCAGAAGAGATTTAGTTTAATCTGCCATCATGTTCGACAGAGACATTGCGGGTTGAATGGCCTGTTTTGGTGTGGTACTTTGCCATGTGCTATGTCCTAATATCAATTTACCATGTAACCTGCCTTTATTTTGTGTGTTGCACAAGACTTTTTTTTTCCCTCTGGCAGCTACATGTTAACAAATTCTTTTACTATGTATAGAAAGCATTCGAGAGTTTATAAACCCTATATGGCAGATGCAGCACTGCGGTACAGAGTTTATATGACAACAAATATCTTTCAACATCTGGAAAGTCCATTAGATTTTCTTTTATTAAATAGGCCAACATTCCTGTCCACTTATCATATGTATTAGTGTCTTCACTCTTTCTAAATCCATCTTGAACCCAGTGCACCCTAGTAAAGTTATTTCTTAGTAATTCATTTGATAACATTAGTGCTTTTAATTTCATGCATTTTCCCATTATTGTGCATACACAATTGAGTGAGAACAGTTTATTAACCTCTAGTAGCCTACTCATAAATAGAAATACACAAGATTTAATAGTTGGTGTCAGCAGACTTCTTCTGTTGTCTTGGGTAATGTAAAAGAGTCCCAGGGACTGTTTTGAAAAAATAGCAGGGGAAATAGCCTCTGAATATTCCTGGAACTTATCATCAGGTTTGGATCTGTCATCTTGCTCTGCAAAGTTGCCTGTTTTAATCCTTCCCTTATCATACTGTCTTCAATGAGTGTGAATTGCCTCAATGAGTGTGACGTATGTAAAAATACATATAGCTCTAATCACTGCCTTGCAGGAAGGATATGGGAACCGTAGGGAGGGTTTGGGGGTGGGGGGTGGGCAGTTTGGATGATATATGGGGAGTTTGTCAAGGCTGTTGAATTAAGATCGTATAGACTGTTTGGTTGGAGCTGTTTCTTTGTATCAAATGAGACTAAGGGGAAGGTTAATTTAGGTGTAGGGTATGCAGGAAGGATTATTCTGCCTAACAGTAAAAGGGGCTAAAGATTTTAGTTAACTGATGCAAAATTAGAGGCTAGTTGCCTAAACACTCACTGAATATGTCTTTTTTTAAAAAGTACCTGAATGAAAACGTAATTACTTGATGAGCCATATCTGCAAGAGCTGTAAAATTGCTTTGATTTAGAATATTTTTGGCTGGCATTGATACAATGGGCAGAATGGACTCTATCTCTATTTTTATAATTCTATGATGTTCTAAAAGGAACATTTTTTCACTTTTATACCACTGACCTTATTCATACTCAGGTTTTAGTCTGTAATTGATTTAATTACTTCTAGCTGAGATAGCAGTGTCCTCTGATGCTGAATGGGGCAACAAAGTAGTGTTGTTTGATATCGGGATGCTAACTTATGTTTACATCCCACAATAATAGGTGTGAAGTTTAAATTCAAGTAAATAATTAAACTAGAATAAAGAAAAAGTATAAGTGAAACTAACAGAAAGCAGGAATACAAATGTACTTGAGAGAAAGACCTGCAGTATGCCATTTGGCTGACGTTTAACTTCAAATCTGCTATATCAGGGTCCAGAGGCCAGCAACATTCACAGTGTGTAAACTAATGAATAAAATAATAAGAAACAGGTATCCTGCTGGCATTTGCTATGAACTATTGTGTTAAGCAGATAAAGGAGCCCTAGCTGTGTTATAGCTGACCCAATGGTCGGCTGAGAAAGTCACGAACACCTATGGAGCTCACCTCAGCATGAATTATTGCACATGGAAGAGAGGGGGCGAATCATGGAGATCCAGCCAGATAGCATTCTAATATCTGCAGGAAAACCTTTTGAAATGTTTAACTGTCAGCATACATAAAGAACACAAACAGATCTGGTAATTGTAACACCAGATTTTTTTCTCAAAACATGCCCTTGGCATCACTGATAGCTTTCAGCGCCCTTTCCTGAGTCACATACTGTATGCATGAACCTTTCTTTCACTATCCAGATAAATGTGAAAGTGGCTTTAAGGCAATCGTTAAAGGGAACATTGATTTAAGACAATAAAGATAGAAAATCTGATCTGAGGAATAAACTGCTGAATAGCTTTCAGCAGGAATATTCTGGACCTATCACTTGAGGAAAGGTGCATAAATATTCAAAAAGGGTTGGGGGAGGGGTTACTGGGACATTACCAGGGAGGAGTAATGAAGTTGACTAAGTCAAAATTCAGAATTGTTCTTGGAAATTTTAAAGAAGTAGTAATAGAGCATGTCAAGGCAGTTTAAGGCTTTGAGATAAAAAAAAAGCTGTTTCCTTGGGCAAGTGGGTCAACAACCGGAGATCATGAACTAATCAATTGCAAAAAAGTTCTGGAGTATACAAGTACAATTTTAATTTTATTGCTCAGAATTTTCAAAATCTGAATGCTTTATGAAAACAAGTGATAGAAGAGACAGTTATTGACAATGAGGAACTTCCCGAATTACAGATGAAAAGTAAAGAGGTGGGACCACAAAGGATTGGTCTATCAAAGGGCCAGGACAGAAATGGTGGTTCAAATACCCTCCTCTGTGTAATTTTATGTTTCTTAATCTTCCTTTATACAGCAATCCTTTGTTCATGTATGTACCAAGCTATAATAATGCATGTTTTTGGGGTTCACCAATTTTAATGCATATTTTTCTGCTCAAGGGTGAAGATGGAGCGAACAAAATGGGTAACCCTGGAGTCAAAGGCAGAAAGGTCAGTTATTTTCAGTGGTATTGCTCTGCAATTGTGCAAGGTATTGATCTAACACAATTGCAGCATCTCAGTGTATTATGGAATGGAGTCATATTGTGTGGTAATTCATGAAAAGAAAATGCTACTTTCATATTTCTGATGAAGGATTTGGTTTTCAAGGTAAACTGCTGCAAAATTTAGTTCACCCAGCTATTTCTGTTCGATCAAAGAATATGCTTAAACACAGAGAGGAATTTCTAATTTTTACGTGACAATAAAGAGAACAAGACTGATAGCAGCTACTCTCATCCTCTCCTCGGTTAAGCGTATGAGTAGAAACTGGAAGGGAGCTGAGATCAGGTGGGACATCAGTGTAGGAAGGAAAAGTACCACCATGAGCAAAAGTATGAGCAGCTACCTAATACAATTCATGGAAAGCTAATGAAAAAAAATGTTACCTGGTCAACTGTACCACCTGCACTTCGTTTTCACGGACTGAAGAAGATAGATGGTGACTTGATAGAGGTTTATGAAAATCATGAAGTATAGATAGTCAGATTGATATCTAGAAATGGCTGTCAGAAGAAGTGGGGAAAATAAAAACTATCACTAACCCTCAACCATCAGGCTCTTGAACTAAAAGGAAAAATTTCACTGAACTTCACTTGCCCTATCACTGATATTTTCCCACAACGTATGGATTCACTTTTAAGGACTCTTCATGTTCTCAATATTTATTGTTTGTTTATTTATTATTATTATTATTATTTCCTTCTTTTTGTATTTACACAGTTTGTTGTCATTTGCACACTGGTTGAACACTCAAGTTGAAGCAGTCTTTCATTGATTCAATTATGGTTATTATTCTCCTTGGGACTTATTATGTATGCCCACAAGAAAATGATCTCAGGGTTGTATGTACAATATATGGTGTCATATGTGTACTTTACTAATAAATACACTTTGATCTTGGAACTTTTACTTGTGAGGTATTTAGAGCCAGACCTATCAGAAGGGTGTGGAAGGCTATGGTTCTAATGGGAATTAATATAGGTGAGCAAAACAGTTGGAATGGAAGTCCTGTTTCTGTGCTGTATGTTTCTATGATTCCAAAAATTAGAAATTATTTCAATTGTCAAATGTTAATTAATTATAAAGTAACTAAACTGATGAGTTTAATAGTGTACTCAGGTATGCAGACCAGGTACAGTACATTCCAAATTTATGAAAAGTCCAAGCTGGGTTTATTAATCCAAGCTTGGTAGTACTGCATCTGGGTCAGAAGTGAAAAGTCTTAATCCTCAACTTCAGCCATAGTGCCAGAACTCCCTTCCCCATTTCTAACTGGTAGGTGAGCACTGAATGCAATTAATTTACTTTGGTATGGCAGGTTAACAGAATAATTCCTATGGGTGGGGTATAGGAGGATAGTTGTGTAAATTGGATTATATCCCAGTAGCTTCATAAGAAATAGAAAGTGGTAAATTGGATTATTATTGTCGCATTTACTGAGGTATGGTGGAAAATGATTTTGCAGGCCAACCATAGCAATCATTTCATCACAACAGCGCATTGAGGTAGTACAAGGGAAATCAATAACAAAATGCAGAATAAAGTGTTGCAGTTACAGAGAAAATTTAGTGCAAGAAGACAATAAGCTGCAAGACTATGACAGTCAGATGATTGTCAAACCTGTCAGTAGATTTAAAGGAACATTATGACTCGAAAAATTACTAATAGAATTTAAATTTTAAAGAATAGAATAATCATAATAGAAGTACTGAGTAGATTTACAAAGAGCAGCTTTCAGCAAGAAGCCACAATCTTGTGCCTCTTTGCTATCTTGAAGTTGCAAGGAAAACAAAATTCTATGTGCCAATGTATCCTTGATTATGTTCCTTACCTTACAGGGTGAACGAGGTTCTGTGGGACCCCTGGGAGTTAAGGTAAGGCGAATAATTAACTGGCTGTTGAGCACCATTTTTCTTATCATCCATTTCCCATGTCTAAAGCTCTTCAACTAAATGTTACATTACTGAAACAGGGCAATCTTGGAACTGAGGGTGAACCGGGCAGAGGTGGTATGAAAGGAAACAGAGGGCGCAGGGTGAGTCCAAATAAATAAAAAGAGGAAGTGCAGTTCCTTATTTTGATTATTTTTAAGTTGGAAAAATGCAGCTATTTATCTTGTGCTTAAGAACATCCAAATATTTATTTTTTTCAATACTCAGCTATGTTAAAACATAGGTGTTGGAGTTGTTGGGATGTCGCAATAGTGTTGTGACATTTTGTTGTATTTCCATAAGATTATTACACATAGGAGCTGAATTTGGCTATTTAGCCCACTGAGTTTGTTCCACCATTCCATCACGGCTGATTTATTAACCCTCCCAAACCATTCTCCTGCCTTCTCCCTATAACATTTGATGCCCTTACAAATCAAGAATCTATCAACCTCCCTTTTAAATATAGTCAATGCCTTGTCCTCCACAGCTGTCCATGGCAATGATTTCCACAGATTCACCACCCTCTGGCTAAAGAAATGCCTCCTCATCTCTGTTCTAAAGAGATGTCTTTCGATTCTGAGTCTGTGCCATCTGGTCCTAGATTCTTCCATGATAGGAACCATCCTTTCAATATTCACTTTAACCAGGCCTTTCAATATCAGAATCAGAATCAGAGTTATTATCACCGCACATGTCCTGAGATTTGTTTACTTTGCAACAGCAGTACAATGCCATACATGATATATGTAGGAAAAAACTGAATTACATTAATTATATATACGTACGTTAAATAGCTAAGTTAAAATAGGTAGTGCAAAGAGCAGAAATATATTAAAAAATTAGTGAGGTAGTGTTCATGGGTTTCAATATCCATTTAGCAAACAGATGGCAGAGGGGAAGAAGCTGTTCCTGAACTGCTGTGTGTGTGTGCCTTCAGGCTTCTGTACCTTCTTCCTGACAGTAGCAATGAGAAAAGTGCATGTCCTGGGTGGCAGGGATCCTTAATGATGGATGCTGCTTTCCTTAGGCACTGTTCCTTGAAGATGTCTGGGATAGTGCAGAAGCTAGTACCTATAATGGGGCTAACTAATTTTACCACAATATTCCGTAAGCTTTAATGATATTGCCTCCTCATTCTTCTAAACTCCACAGAGTTCAGGCCCAGAACCATGAAACACTCTTCAGCATTATAGCCATGCATTTATTTTCTAGTCCTCTCAAAATAAATGCTAACAGTCATTTGCCATCCTTACCACCGACTCATCCTATATGAGGTCTCCCAAGTCCATATGCATTTCTGAATGTTTTCCCCATTTTTAAAATAATCTACACCTTTATTCCTTCCACTAATGTGCATGACCGTACACTGCCCTACACTATCGTCTGCCACTTCTTTGCCCATTCTTCTTATCTGTCCAACTCCCTCTCTGGACTTCCTGCTTCCTCAACACTCCCTGTCCTTCTACCTATCTTTGTATCATCTGCAAACATGTGACTATGCCATCAATTCCATCATCCAAATCATTGACATATAACATGAAAAGGAGCGGTCACAACACTGGACCCTGCAGAACACCAGTAGTGACCAGCAGCCAACCAGAAAAGTTCCCTTTATTCGCACTCTTTGCCTCATGCCAATTAATTAATCTTCTATCCATGCTAATATCCTTCCTAAAATACCATGTGCTTTTATCTGATTTAGCAGCTTCATGTGTGCCACCTTGTCAAAGATCTTCTGAAAATCCAAGTAAACAACATCCACTGACTCTTTTTTGTCTATTCCTCAAAGAATTCCAACAGATTTGTCAGTCAAGATTTCCCCTTCAGGAAACCCTGCTGAGTTTGGCCTATTTTATGTGCCTCCAAGTACCCCTAAACCTCAGTCGTAATAATGGACCCATCATCTTAACACACCAAAGTGAGGCTAACTGGCCTATAATTTCTTGTCCTTTGCCTCCCTCCTTTCTTAAAGAGTGGAGTGACATTTGCAGTTCTCCAGTCTTCTGGAACTATTTCACAATCCAGTGATTCTTGAAGGAATCCCACATCCAAAGATTTGTGTGTTGGTGGTATGTCACTGTAAATTGCTTTTAGTGTGTAGATAAGTGGTAGAGTTCAGGTAGTGGGAGTGGGGAGAATTTTAACATGTGCTAAGCATAGACGTATAAATGGAAGGGTTATTGACCATGATGTATCTCTCTATATCTCACTTTGTGTATAGAGATCACAAATCATAATGTGATTTTGTTACTCTTCTCTGGTAATAAAGCACACATGAGGTGAAACAAAATGTTTGTCCAGATCTGGGCTGCTATTCCAAGTTGATTCATCTAATTAGGAAAGTTTCCTACTCCACTACTACCTTATTAAATAAATGTGTTTCTCACCTCATACCAAACAAGAATAGGCTTTACATCAGAATTGCTAAATTGCACAAGAAGCATTGAAACAACAGCAAATGATCTCACTAGCATGCCCTCAGAGGAAATTCACTTTTGCTGGACTGTCCATTGGCACATCTATAATTTTTCCATAGTTACATTAATAAATTATAAATCCAACAAATAGCTATGACATTTCATATGGTTTTTACAAGGTTTTATATTATGAGATGTTCAAATGGCAGTCACATTTCATGTCATTTTCCATCCCATTTTTACATCTGTCACAGTTTATCCTTCTCACTTACTGAACTGGAGATTACATGACAGATTGGGATAGCATTTGGTCCTTTCACATCTGGAAATATCTCCTTTATAACTCATTGCAGAGATTTTGCACAAAGTGTACTTTTGAAGTGTTGACACACAATGTTGACACTTCATTCATTGTTGATTGTACTCAAAGGCCATGGAAAATGCAAGCGGTACTATTGGGCTAGATGCATGAAGCCTGATGAGTTGTATGTGTGGCAAAGTGGGTCACCGAGGCTAGAACTGAAACACAAGCTGTTAACCTAGTGCCTAAACAAACCATAATAGAGTTGGGGATGCCAAGTGCTGACCCATGGTGACTGTATTTTTTCTTTCATAATTTGTAAATGAATAGTCATTTTCTACTTCAGGGTTATCCAGGAGCTTCTGGAGAAGATGGATCAAAAGGAGAAATTGGTTACCCTGGTCCACAGGTAAACTTGTTTTTGAATTTAAATGGAGCAGTAACTTCCTTTGCCTGATGATAGTTTGGTGATGACTAACTTTTTAAGTAAAGCAAGTCCTAAGTGTGTGGCTGCAGATTTCTCATTGCTAGAAAGATTAATACAAGAGATTCTGCACATGTTGGAAATCCAAAGTAATGTACAAAAAGTGCTGGAGGAACATAGCAGGTCAGGCAGCATCTATGAAGAGGAATAAATAGTCAACATTTTGCCCCCAAGACCCTTCATCATTAACTTGTATGTCAGTGCAGGCTACTTTTCTTGAGAGGCAATCCCTCAGGTTTGAGGTTGACTTATTTCCTTGCCAGTTTTTTTGAGCTCTGACATTGCCGCGAAGGCCTATTCTGGATCCTTGAAGTGTGCCAAAGGTGGGACGGCTGATACTCGATGGAATGGGTGAATGGATTGCTAGGGAGGTTCAGTTTTCAATTGGTGATCTTTTGTGAGTTCCATTTGTTCCTGACATGGAAAGCTGAGGTGCTCAGTGCCTTCTCTGTTTTGGACAGCCAGGACTAGTATGTCCAATGAATTGATGCTGACATCACAATATTGCAAGGAGGACATCCCTGAACTTATCCCCTTGTCCTCACTTGACTTCCTTGACTTACAATGACGGTTTGTTTAGTTTTTTTTAGGCTGCACTCCTTTTGCCCTTGGTCCAAGCTGGCATTCCATTCTGTTCCTATTCATTTGTTCAGTTTTTATTTAGTGATACAGTGACCTTTCAAGCCACGCCACCGTAGCAGCCCCGAAACTCTGATTAATGCTAAGCTAATCACGGGACAATTTACAATGACTTGTTACCCTATCCATTTCATCTTTGGACTATGGGAGGAAACCAGAGCACCCGGAGAAAACCCGAGCACTCAGAGAAAACCCATGCATTCCATAGTGAGGACATACAGGGACTTCTTACAGAATGGCGGCAGAATTGAACACTGAACTCTGGAACGGCCTGCGTTGTAATAGGGTCATGCTAACTGCCATGCTACCTTGGCACCCTGAAAGAGAGATACAAAAGCTGGTCAGATTAACAGTGAGTCAGATGACACCAAGCAAAACAATATTATTTCTGACTACATAAAAATGACCAGTGGAATACAGGTGATACAGATGAAGGGGTCCATCCATCTGAGCTAGCTGTGTGTAATTAGACGTCAGTGCTGGGGATGTTGGCCTGAGAAAAGATGCTGATGTGTGTGGCTTCTACTAATCAAAAGATTTTGAGAGTTTTGTTACAGCCTTCTCTGTGTCTGACTCATTTAACTAGCGACTTGATTGTAAAGTTAAACTCAGGAATGTTGGAAATACAGGATATTGCACCTGAGTACCTTGTGCAGGTACTCCATAGCTCAACACCAATTGTCCTGGGTCAACCACATCATCTGTATGCCTGACTCCCGCCTCCTTAACCAACTCCTGTTTGGTGAACTCAAGGATAGAAAGCATACAAAAGCGGTTCAAGCACGATATCACGACCTACCTGAGGAAGTGCCATATCAACCTGAATGGATGGGAGAAGTAGATAGGGAAAGCTGGAGAAGGACTGCACAGCCCAAAGAATATCTCCACCGCGTCACTGAGACTAAGCAGCTTCAATGAAAGAAGAGACTGGGAAAGGCTGAATCAGCTACATCCATCTCCACTTCAATGACCTGCACCTGCCAACGCTGTAATAGGACCTGTGGATCACGTATCAGCCTCTTCAGTCATTTCAAGACCCACAAGTGACCAGATCAACCACCAGGAGAAGAATCATACTCCACTACGAGTGATCACTGATGATGATGACCTTATATAAGATAACCGTATACAGCTGTGATAGTGTTTCTTGTTTCATTTGGTGGGGAGAGATACAAACCCGTCTCTTCATTCCAGGCTGCTTAAGTCGTTGACAGCAAGGATTTTTTTTTCTAAGGGGTAGTCTCGATTGTCAGATGTAATTATGGCAGACCTTCTGAGAAAACTTCAGCAAGTGGCAGGGTATTGTGACAGGAAATTGGGATAACCTCTGCAGCTACTCATTCACAAGGGAGTACTAGCACAACTTTCCTCTTCACTACCTCCAGGTCATGCACATCTTCCATGTGGAACATACATTAGCAAATATATTTTAATGAAGTATCATACTACAAGCACTTCTATATGAATTCATATTAAGATATTAATATTCCCTTTGCTCTTCAGGGTGCAAAAGGACCACAAGGAAAGTTTATTGAGGTAAATAAAATGTTTATTATTCATTTATTTATTGAGATACAGCGTGAAATAGGCCCTTCTGACTTTTCAAGCCACACTGCCCAACAATCCCCTGATTTAATCCTAGGCAAATCATGGGATAATTTATAATGATCAACTATCCGACCAACTCATACGTCTTTGGGCTGTGGGAGGGAACCAGAGCCTCTGTAGGAAACCCACACAGTCATGGGGAGAACGTAGAAACTCCTTATGGGTAATGGCGGGAATTGAACCCAAGACGTCTGTACTGTAAAGTGTTGTGCTCACCATTATGCTCCCATGCCACCCCATGATAAAATGTTGTTGACTGCATCATATCATTTAAATTTTGTTGTATAGTCATTAACACTCTTCCATTATTTCAATATTATAGCCCTGTACTCTTGTCCGGAAAATCAAAGAAACATGCCGTAAGTATTTTGTGAAGAATATTTATTTGTGTGAAGCGTATAAATTTGGCTATTTAAAAATTGTAATTCCTAGTAAAATTCACATCGTTTCCTTTTCTGTTGTTCCCTTGCAGCATGCTGTCATGGTAAGTTCCTTTCTTCAGATGAGTGTTCATATTTAGATTATGCACTGAAGAACTGAAATAGAATTATTTCCTTTTATCAGGTGCCACGGAGTGCCCTGCCTATCCAACTGAGCTGGCCTTCGTGATAGATACTTCCAACACTAAAACTGTTAATCAGCTCAATGGAAATAAGAATACAATTGTCAACATAATTCAGAATCTAACAATAGTAGAGAGCAACTGTCCTAAAGGAGCCCGTGTTGCCATCCTGACATACAACAGTGATATTGTCACAGAGATCCGATTTAGCAGTGCCCGAAATAAGCGAGACCTGCTCGAGCAGGTTGAAAACCTGCAGTTTGTGCCATCCAGGAAAGCCTCAAGCATTGCTGATGCAATGAACTTCGTGGCAAGGAACACATTCAAACGGGTGCGAAGTGGGTTTTTGATGAGAAAGGTGGCCGTGTTTTTCAGTGATGGACAGACGAAGCCCAGAGAACTCAATGCTGCTCTAACAAAACTTGCTGATAACAATATCATCTCTGTCTACCTCTCCCCAAGGGTAGACAATGCACTCAACAGGGCACTGGAGGTGAGATTCCAAACTTAATATTTCCTTATGCTCTTTCATAAATGATACACACTCAATAAAATAAAAATCTTAAGTGGGAGACCACTGCCTCTTAACAATGGAAAATGTGAATTTTGATTACTGTATTTAACTTGTCCCAATTATTTTCTAGTGCCTATTCAAATACTTTCCACTCTCTGGCATCTACCTTCATCATTATGGATAGCTAGAATAAGTAATTTCTCCCGGTAAATAATTGTTAATGATTTTGTAAGCTGTAGAGAATAGCCCTTTATCTATATTGCCTACACTTAGAAAAAAAATTGCAGATTACTGGGGTTTTTTTGTTTATGTTTTACAAACTTGACTTACTAATGTTGTGGTTCCTCTTATGAATCTTCTGGATATGCTCAATATGATTATCAGATAATGTTATACATTCAGCAACTGTGCTCCATCAGCTGAACAGTCTCTTAATTTTATTTAATCATGCTATTTTAAAGCTAAAAGCTGTTAAGTTATATTCCTCACATTTCCACTAAATGATATTACTGTGACATTTGTTATTTTTTAATTATCTACATTTTCAATGTATGGAGCATCAGGGAGGGGTAGCACCTCTGGTGGGGGAACATGTCACGTCCTTTTCAGGGCAGTTTGTCCACCTTTGGTCCCCACCTGGAACTCAGCTCTCACCTGTGGCTCCCCGTAGCTGTTTGCATGTGACAGCGGCCACACCCCGGGCAACGGCTTCGACAAGCCGGCTAAACCAGGTGATGGTAGCCTATAGGTTTCAAACCCTTGGTAAGATAGGGAGATGTGTATCCCAGCATGTGAAGACAGACTCTGGCTGATTGCGTGGACGAGGCCAATGGAAGGTCCAACGGTCAAGAAGGCTGTCTCTGCAAGCGTCGTGGAATGTGTAGAGCATGACAAGATACAGAAGATGTCCTGGTCATCCACTGCGCCTAGTCCCATCTCCAGTCGTCTCGACTCTTGTCTTGCCACTGGATCCAGATGGGAATTGGGAAGAGAGAGTGAGGCTGACGCTGCGCAGCTCTCCCTCACTTAAATCCAAATCACGCGCTAGTCTTGACACCATCATCAAAATGCCAGCGGCTGGCGCAGTGACGTCAGCGCCGGACTCTGGAGCGAAGGTTCCCAAGTTCAAAACCAGTCGGGCCACTCCTGGGCACGCTTTCCATCCATGCCAGGTTGAGTGTCAAGCTTGCAACCCGACCTCGTAAAAAGTACTAATGGTGTCAAGGTCCTCATCGATGATGATGGACGAACCTTATTACGTATTCAACATAAAACATCTGATCATGCTTCTCAGATGTTTAACCACCTACAGATTGGTGTTTTTTTTCATTGCTCTAAATGTTTAATGTTACCTCTTTCATAAAACTAAGAACTGGATATCCATGGAAAAGACCTTTCAGCTATTTTTCAGAATTTATAAAAAGCTCAATAAACAATCTGATGTGATCACCACTCGCCTTCAAAGTTAGAATATTTGATGAACTACAAAGGCTTACGTGTTTTTAACTTTTTAATCAAATGAGTATTTTCTCCCATCAACAGAAGATTCACTGCTTTGACAAATCCAGTCATTTAGTTTTGGGACTGTTGATCCATTGATGAGATCTAACAAAAATAACATGCCATTCATTGTTTTGCCAACTTCTCATCTAGACTTAATTAAAAACTAACTAAATACACTTACAGTGACTCATTTTCCAAAACTGTTAAACAAAGTAGCGTCCAAACATTTGGTTGTTTATTGCACGAGCCATCTAAAGAGAGTCATTTTATTAGACAATAGCGTCCTTGGCGACAGGAGAGGCACCAGAGGATTGGAGGATAGCCAATGTTGTTCCACTGTTTAAAAAAGGCTCTAAACAGAAACAGGAAATTATAGGCTGGTGAGTCTGACATCAGTTGTGGAAAAGTTTTTGGAAAGTATCCTAACAGACCAGATATAGAAGTATTTGGATAGTCATGGACTGATTAAGGATATCCGGCATGGGTTGGTTGTAGTAGATCTTGTCTAACCAATCTTATAGAGTTTTCTAAGGAAGTTACCAGGAAAGTGGATGAAGTCAAGGCAGTGGATATTGACTACATAGACTTTAGGAAGGCATTTGACAAGGACCCGCATGAGAGGCTGGTCAAGAAGTTTCAGTCACTTGGCATTCAGGATGAAGTAGTAAATTGGATTAGACATTAGTTTTGTGGGAGAAACCAGAGAGTGGTCTTAGAGGGTTGCCTCTCTGATTGGAGACCTGTGACCAGTGGTATGCCTCAGGGATTGGTGCTGGGTCCTTTGTTGTTTGATCTGGATGATAATGGGGTTAAGAATCAGCAAATTTACAGATGACACCAAGACTGGGGGTTTAGCATAGTCGAGTAAGGTTATCATCGCTTGCAGAGAGATCTGCATCAGCTGGAAAAATGGGCTGAAAAATGGCAGGTGGCATTTAATCCAGACAAGTGTGAGGTTTTGCACTTCAGTAGGACAACCAGAGTAGGTCTTACAGAGTGAACAGTAGGGAACTGAGGACTGTGGTAGAACAAAGGGATCTGGGTTTACAGGTCCAAATTCAATGTATTGCATACAAAAGATGGGATGTTATTGTGGAGTTTATAGGACATTGGTGAGGCCTAATTTGGAATATTGTCTGCAGTTTGGGTCAGGTACCTACAAGAAAGATGTAAACAAGGTTGAAAGAGTGCAGAGAAAATTTACAACGATGTTGCTTGATCTGGTGGACCAGAGTTATAAGGAAATATTGAATAAGTTAGGACTCTATTCTTTAGAATGTAGAATATTGAGAGATTGGATAAAGGTATAAAAATTATGAGAGGTATAGATAGGGTAAATGAAAGCAGGCTTTTTCCACTGAGTTTGGGTGAGACTACAACCAGAGGTCATGGTTTAAGGTTGAAATGTGAAAAGTTTAAGGGGAACATGAGGGGAAACTTCTTCACTCAGAGGGTGAATGAGCTGCCAGCACAAGTGGTCCATATGAGCTTGATTTAAATGTTTAAGAAAAGTTTGGATAGATACATGGATGGTAGGGACATGGAGGGCTATGGTCACGGTGTGGGTAATTGGGAATAGGCAATTAAAATGGCTTTCGGCAGGGACCAGGTGAGCCAAAGGGCCCGTCTCTGTGCTGTACTTGTCTATAACTCTATGACTCATATACATTTAATGTACAAAAGGACATCATGTTGCAATAATCTCAGTTACTTTGCAAACATGCTCTCCAAGAAGAATCTTTGTGTATACATGGAGGCAGAATTGAAATTCTCTGAGTCAAATAATCAGATACAGTATTGGGTGTTGAGTCACATTGATGATAAGATTAAATTGTTTTAGTTGATAATATCTGGTGATAGTTTTTTTTTGCTTTATACATTGTTTACTATGATAAGAGAGATGAGCTTCTGATTCTATGTTTTACCAGAGAAGTCCTGGCGTTAAACAATCCTTTGTTTTCCGTAATGATGATGAAACACTCAGGAAAGTGATGTCGTGCTATGTTTGTTTAGGTGCGTAATAACTTTCACTATCCTTTCAGTTACTTTAAATGTACTTGAAATATTTTGATGTTCACGGAAACTTTATCATATGATTAAATTATTACCCAAGTACATTTTCATCAGCAGTCCCCATCCCTAATGAAAATATTGATTCATTCAGAGGGCTACTGGGAAGATGCTTATCTGCTAAGTATAGGGTACCGTTTAGCACAGAGACCAATGCTGGAAAGCATTGCACATAGTCGAACTGTGTGTCTTGTATGGTATTGAGTACATAGCATTGTCACCAAATAGTCTTTGATTAGCAGATTCATTGTGGAACAGAATATGCATGTACTTCTTAAGAAATATCATCCTGCAATAGAAACAAATCAAACATTATCACTTAATTCCATAATATTGCAATGTGAAATTAAGATCTTGCCAGCACTATTTTTGATTACTGTAGCACTGGAAATTTAAGGATGTGGAATATCTATAATATTTGTAAGCAAAAGGATTATGCACCCTCTCTATAGTTACTATAATTAAATTATCTTTTAAACATTGGCTTTTCTTCTTGCGAATTGCATGCTTGATTCCTAGGATATGGTAGATTAAGGACATCAAGGGAGGAGTGATTCTTGCATCTTGTCTCGCCCTAATTCACATAAATAAGCTTCACATTGTTAAATGGCAGAATTACTAAATTTGAATGTATCTTTGCCTATGTAGAATAATATCTCTCATATATTGGATTCATTTGCTTCAAGAATATATTCTCTCTCTTTGGTCAGTGAGTCTTTCTGTATTTACCTTATCCTCTACTTTCTGTAATACATAGAAGAAATCCTTTATTGCACAATGCAGCAATTTGTGCACATTCTTGTAGCTTAAGTCTCATTTGCAGGCTTCCTGGCCTTGCACCTTCTACTATTGATGGGACAGGTGTTTCAGGTGAACTACAAATTTAGACGTGGTATCTGTGAGGGCAAATTGTACTTGACACAGTGCAAACTTGGATGCAATGAAAAGACCCTAAGCTATAACTAAAGAAGTTATTAGTAATGAAAGGTGGGATGGGGGTAGTGGTAAAGAAAGTGTAAATGACGCTTGAAAGTACACTCAGTAGCCACTTTATTAGGTACAGGAAAGCACCTAATAAAGTGGCTAAAGAAATGGAACCAAGTGTGGTCTTCTGCCGCTGTAGCTAATTTACTTCAATATTCAGAGATGCACATCTGCACACTATTGTTTTTACACGTGGTTTTTTGTGTTACTGTCACCTTCCTGTCAGCATGAACCAGTTCTCCTATGGCATCTCTCATTAACAAGGCATTTTCTCCCACAGAACTTCCGTTCACTGGATGGTTTTCGTTTTTCGCACTATTCTCTGTCAACTTCAGAGACTGTTTCAGAGATATTCAAATTACCCCTTCTGGCACCAACAATCATTCCTGGATCAAAATCACTTTGATCACATTTTGTCCCCATACTAATGGTTGGCTCGAACAACAACTGAACCTCTGCCTGTATGCTTTTATGCATATAGTTGCCGCCACATGATTGGCTGATTAGATATTTGCATTGACAAGCAGGTGTAAGGGTGCACCTAATAAAGTGGCCACTGACCTTACTGACTAATGAAAATATTCAGAATTGTGGGGGTGTAATATTCCTTGTGCTTCCCTCATAAAAGGATTCAAAGACCATAAGACAATTAATAAAAGCAGAATTAGGCCAACCAGCATATTTGTTTTTAAGTGATTTGCTTAACCACTTGATCATGGCTGATTTAGTTCCCTTCTCACTCCATTCTCCTGCTTTGTCCTCATAATCTTTGATGCCATTACTAATCAAGAACCGATAAGTCTCTGCTTTAAATATACCCAATGACTCAGATTGCACAGCCATCTGCGGCAATAAATTCCACGGATTCAAGAATCAAGTACATTTATTTTCGAAGAATGGATAAATTAAATAACCTTGAGATCTGTTTGCTCACTGGTAGCCACAAAGCAAGAAACTCAAAAGAGCCCAATTTAAAGAAAAAAAAAGAGTAAAAATAAAAGACCAATCCTCTATGCACAAGAGAACAAAAAAATACAAGTCATGCAAACAACTGAAATGACCAACAGCATTCCAAACCAAAAATAAGTCCTCAGATACGAACCCTGGAACAGCCCGGAAGAGGTCCAAAATCTCGCTTCACCATATTAGTGGCCACACAGCACAGCAGCTGGGGCAGTCTTCATAGCCTCAATGCAATGGAGATGACCACCCTCTGGCTAAAAATTCTTCCTCATCTCATCTCTGTTGTAAAGAGATGTCCTTGTATTCTGAGGCTATGCCCTCTGGTCATAAGCTCTCCCACCTCAGTTTATTTATATCCTGCTGACTGTAGGTTTCGTGAACTAACATCAGAAAAATTGAGACAGCTCTTTGGCTCAAACAGTGATTGTTGGCCTACTGTGGAGGTTTTATTCTATGGAAGTAAGATACATACTTATAATCTAAAGTTGGTTTCTGCCTGGTAAGGAAATGGTAAAATTGTTGAATGTGCCCAGGGAGATCAGTAATAATTTTTCAGGTTTCTCTTCAAAAGGATACACCTGGCATTCATTCTACTTTAACAGCTTATGTAAAAACTAGTAGTGCTGATATCCCACAGGTGCTTCATCTGTCATTAGTACATAGTTAGTGCAGACTCAATGAGCTAAATGGATGGTTTCTATGCAGAAACTCTCTATGACTCTATGCCACTAAATTTACTTCAGTAAATTTTTCTGCATATCAGTGACTGTTAAGCACTGAATTTGTCTACATCTGATGTTGGCAATAAACACCTTCAGCTCAGAGTAATGAGCATATTGAAATTTGCTACCTGGCTCCATCAGAATTGCATAATTCAGTGCACTAAATTAGTGTCTGATTTGATCCCAAGCTGACAACTATGTTAGATCCTGGGTCCATGTGCACAGTTGATATAAAATCTATTGCAATAAACTACTTTTTCAATTTATATAAAGGATGTTTTCCATGGATAGCAATTAATACATATATAAGAGTTTAATATCTAACATTTTTTTGTATAGATTTTTGTGAAGTTGATCCAATCTGTGACAGTAGTCTTTACCGAGGGAGAAGGTCAGTGACACCTGCTAACGTGGACTTGGATATGGCATTCATCATAGACAGCTCAGCAACCATCAATCCAAATCAATTTATAGAGATTAAGAGGTACATTTCCTTTCTGACGGACCAGTTGGAGATTAGCAAAGAACCTGCAACATCCAACCATAAAGCCAGAGTTGCCTTAGTTCAGCATGCTTTGTACAATTCTCAAACAAATAGTAGCCTCAATCGTGTGAAAATGGAATTCTCGCTCACTGACTACCGCTCTAGCCAGGACATCAGAGAATACATCCTGAACAAGATGTCACAGCTTGAAGGAGGAACAGCTACAGCTCATGCTGTCGAATGGACTATAACAAATGTTTTTGAAAAAGCACCCCATCCAAGGCCATTAAAGCTTATTGTCCTACTGACCACAGGAGATATCACTAAAGCTGAAAAAGAACAGCTGAATGCAGTCATCACGGATGCCAAATGCAAAGGCTTCTTCATTGTTATATTCAACATCTTTAACAAACTTAATGAGCAGGATCTTATTAACCTGGCAAGCGAACCTCAAGATGTGTACTTCAAGCCCATTAGCAAAATCTCCGAGCTCCACAATGAAGGCTTACTGAGATTTGCACGGCAGCTTCCTGAGTACATCAGTGGTAAGTTGCAGCCACTCCCACACTTCCTCTGTTTGTGTAGAGAATCCTAATGACCCATAGACGCTCCTCACAAAACCAATTATTCATAATTCCCTGGCAATCAATTCACTACTCCACTCTGGCACTATTGATTTTGTAACTTATAGTAATTTTTTGGGTTGCACACAACTGCCAGAAAACAAAAGATTTTACAACATATGTCAGTGACAATAAACCTGATTCTGATTTGGAATAGATACTACTGAATATTATTCAGTACAGTACTGATGAATGGAAAATAAAAATACAACATTAACACAGGAACACAGTGTAGTAGCTACCAGAGCTACACACAAAATGCTGGAGGAACTTACAGGGTCAGGCAGCATCTGTGGAGGGAAATGGGTATTGCGGGCCTAGACCCTTCATCAGATGGAACTGCTGCCTCAGGGACCAGTCTTTAGTTTTGATCTCAGGAGGTGTCTGTGGTTAGACTTGCATGTTCTCCCTGAGATCCTGTGGGTTTCCTCTAGGTGCTTTGGTTTCCTCCCACATGTAAAAGATATGCTCTGTTAGGTTAATTAGCTGCTTAAAATTGTTCCTAGTGTATAGGTGTGTGGTAGAATCAGAGGCAGTTAACAAAGTGTAGAGAGATTTAAAATTAAGGATTAATTATGATTAATATAAATGAATGGTTGATAATTGACACAAACTTGGGCTGAAGGACCCATTTCTATGCAATACATCTCTATGACTCTCAATAACATTTGGTACCCTAAACTGTAATTCAATAGACAAACCAGGTTGTTTCTGGTATTGGGCTTTGAATGAAGTTGCATAAATTACAAATTGTACAAAATAATGCATTTTCCTTTCAGGTGTTTTGGAGTTCAGTGTAAATACCATTTTAGTATGACAATGCCATCTGATAGGATAGATAGATAAACAAATAGATAATTTATTGATCCCAGAGGAAATTAGAGTTAAGAGATACAACAAAATTGTATAGTATTGTAATTGATCACAGTTGTAGACTTTTTTTTTTAAGGGCAGTCCTTTAGAATGGTTAACACCCAGTATCATGCCAAATGAAAGATCCTCTGTTGCCTTTCGCTGATGAAGTGGAAAGGTTACCTAATGCCATTATCAACAGAGGCCGATACTAAATACCACAGCCGGAAGCTGTTACATGATTCTATCGGTTAAATGTGGTGCCTATCAGTCCATCCCAAATTTGATGCATTCCATGTGCTTTGCCTTATGTTAAAACAACTTCACTATTGACACTAAATGCAGCCTGATAAGTTTGTGAAAAAATTTCCCATTTCCAGATTTATTTATGATTTATTTTTCGTATGTCAAAATTTGGAGTAAGAAATATCCTTCCTGACTATTTATTTTGTCTTCAATATTTTGATGCATGTGATCCTGAAAACATCGATGTTTAAGTCCTTCATATTAACCCTAATAGTGTCAGTCTTCACTGCTTGTTGAATTTAGTTGATGTATCTGAAGTGACCAGGGACTGGTTGTAAACCCTACTTCCAAACCGGCAAGCGTATCTCATGTAGCACTGAACTTAAGAAAAAAAAGGTAAAATCTGAGTTTTATTAGAAAAAGTAGGTACATGATATTGTATCTCAGCCCAAGACATCACTGTTTATTCCTCTCCATAAATGCTGCCTTACCTGCTGAATTCTTCCAGCATTTTGTCTTTGTTAAAAGATACTGAATAAAATGAAGGATAATCAGGATTGAAATGACAAAGAAACGATGGAGATAACAAGATAAATGTACTTTTAACACAGCAACCTGTAACTTTCAAATTATTGTACTAGAGTTTATTTCAATACAATTTTGACAGTAAGGGTACAGTTTAAACTTAGAGGAATAGGAAATATTTTCTGTATATCTTTCAATGTAAGTGGGCATAGTTACTTGTCAGAAGCATTGTACTGATTCAGATATTTTTTTTAAATTCTCCATTTCTTCCACCCACCCCATCTGCACTTTCTGGCTATTTCTCCCAAAAATGCTGTCCTGTGTGAAATGTGGTTCTTCTTGGGTACTCATGGCTCTCTGTTTGTACCTTACGCAAGTAGTTAGCCAATGGATAAACCCAGGCGGTGCGCTAGTTAACTGTGAGAAACAATACTGTCTCCAGCTTTATTTTCACTCAGCATTTGGAGTTTTTTACAAGGATCCATCTGTGCTTCTTATGACTGGAAAATATTTTTTGAGCATTAAAGCCAGCTGAAGTGATTCTAAAACCATCCAGTTGAACTCAGATGAGATGGCTCAGATGAAAAATTGAATCATCAGTCTCTTTTTGTCACTTTAGTTCAGCACATGTTTGTATACAAAGTCATGGAAAAATTAGTGAGGTTGCTTTCTTAATGCCAATGCGAAAGTACCTGAAAAAAAAAATCTCTTTTCTTCTAGCTGAGAATGCATTTCACTTGAGCCCAGAGCTGCGAAAACAATGCAGATCATTCCAAAGTGACCAGCCAATGTTTATGAACGCCCATCAGCAAGTGTAAGTAGACACGATGCAGGAACTTTTTGCAGCTCGTATTTAGACCTATTCCAGCAAAACAACTGATCTTTTCCCCCTTCTTTTTGCGTGTCTCTAGCACAACCAATGTTCCTTTGGCCGCAGACAAACTTATGGGTGAGTTATTGCTGCTGTTACTTGGTGCTTGCTGACAGAGTCTGCTTCACTTCTCAGTAAGATTAAAGATCTGATTTCCGATGGACCTGCCCATCTCCTATCAGACACTTTGAAAGCCAAATGTCTCTCTTTGTTGTTCTGATCAAATTTCATTCCCTCAGTGTTCCTTTGGCCCTTCAATAAAACCACAAACAATTAAAAAAACACATTTTTATGTACTCCCTTAACTTTGGTTAATAGCTGTAGCTGATCTATGTTCATATGCAGCTAGATTTTGTAGATCATAGAAACATAGCAAACCTACAGCACAATACAGGCCCTTCGGCCCACAAAGTTGTGCCAAACATGTCCCTACCTTAGAAATTACTAGGGTTACCCATAGCCCCCGATTTTTCTAAGCTCCATGTACCTATCCAAAAGTCTCTTAAAAGACTCTATCGTATCCGCCTCCACCACCGTTGCCAGCAGCCCATTCCACGCACTCACCACTCTCCGCGTAAAAAACTTACCCCTGACATCTCCTCTGTACCTACTCCGAAGCACCTTAAACCTGTGCCCTCTTGTGGCAGCCATTTCAGCCCTGGGAAAAAGCCTCTGACTATCCACATGATCAATGCCTCTCATCATCTTATACACCTCTGTCAGGTCACCTCTCATCCTCCGTCGCTCCAAGGAAAAAAGGCTGAGTTCACTCAACCTGTTTTCATAAGGCATGCTCCCCAATCCAGGCAACATCCTTGTAAATCTCCTCTGCACCCTTTCTATAGCTTCCACATCCTTCCTGTAGTGAGGCGACCAGAACTGAGCACAGCACTCCAGGTGGGGTCTGACCAGGGTCCTTTTTGCATTTTTATTCTATACACAATAATTTGAATGGTAGCATTGTTTTTTTACTTGAAGCACAGATTGTTCTTGTTTCCTTCCTTCCGAAAGATAGTATGGCATTCATATTGGTTTAGGTTGGTTTTGGTGCTGGGCCCTCTGTTGGCTTGGTGTGGCTTAGCAACATGAAGCTCTTTGGTCACTGACTTCAAGCCAGCCCCAGATCAAAGTCATCAGGTTGCATCTGTGTGGAGAGAGAAGGAGAGTAAACATCTCAGGTGAATGGGGAGAAAATCCATTTCATCTCTTATTATTTTACTTCTCAGTTACATTTTAAGTAGCTAACACACATCATCTAGTAATGCCCAAGAAGTACTGTATCTCTACTTCTCCCTCCAACAAGGCATCCACTTGTCTCTTTTACTTTCACTTGGATGAAAAGTCATCAACCTAAGGCTTTAACTTTATTTTCCTGTCACCATACTTGCTGCCTGACTCAAATATTTTCTGTTACTTGTTTAATTCCACAAGCCAGTTGATCACTGCAAATGCAAAACTCCAATAGTAATGAAGGAACATTAATGAGAAATGCTGAAAATTTGCACAATCAACCACAACCCTTCTCATCCTCCATCATCCCCTCCCACAAGGCCACTACCCTTTCCCCGCACCTCTAGGAGCTAAAAATACCATGACCATGGTAAGAGAGTCCAGTTCAAAGACTAGGAATTGGTTTTCCCTCTATGTTTAGCAGTTCAATGACAGCGACGGAAATTATAGGTTTTAATAGCATCCTAAAGCCATGAGCAAACCTGCCTGTCTGCCTGGAGCCTAAGAATCATCTGGTTATGGTGAAGTGTGGAGACAGGGATTCACAGCTTACACCAGAATCACACAAGAATTTGTCAATGGATAAACTCCCATGTACATTGTGGATGTATTACTGAAGAAAACTGTGGCAAGTCTAGATTGTATTATTTCACAACACTGGGTTGATAAGAGAATGAGCCACACAAAGGTTATGGAAAAAGATTCCAAATTTACAGAGGTGTAAAGCTCTAATCTTAATCTAGTTTATTTTCTTAGTAGTATTCAGACCTCTGATTCAAAATGTTAAGACCATAAGGCCATCAGTCATACGGTGTCAGCACATCCTTTCTTAGATAAGGGGCCCAAAACTGCTCACAATACTCCAAGTGAGGCTTCACTAGTGCCTATAAAGTCTCAGTGCTACACCTTTGTTTTTATATTATAGTCCTCTTAAAATTAATGCTATCATTGCATTTGTCTTTCTTACCACCGACTCAAACTGAAAATTAATCTTTCGCAAATCCTGCATGAGGACTCCCAAATCCCTTTGCACCTTGTATTTCTGAATTTTCCTCTCATTTAGAAAATAGTCTACGTTTTTATTCCTTTTACCAAAGTGCATGACCATACAATTTCTGACACTGTATTCCATTTGCCACTTCTTTGTACATTCTCATAATCTGTCCAAGTCCTTCTGCAGTCTCCCTGCTTCCTCAACACTAACCACCCTTCTACTTATCTTTGTATCATCTGCGAACTTGGCCACAAAGCTATCAATTCCGTTATCCAAGTTATTGACATATAATGTAAAAAAGAAGCAATCCCAACACTGATCCCTGTAGAACACTACGAGTCACCGGCAGCCCGTCAGAAGAGGCTCCCTTTATTTCCACACTTTGCCTCCTGCCAATCAGTGTATGCTCTATCCATACTAGTATCTTTCCTGTTATAGCCTGGGCTCTTATCTTGCTAAGCAGCCACATTTGTGGCATCTTGTCAAAGGTCTTCCGAAAATCCAAGTACATGGTATCCACTGCTTCCCTTTTGTCTATCCTGCTTGCTATATTCTCAAAGAATTCCAACAGATTTTTCAGGCAAGATTTTCCCCTAAGGATACCATGCTGATTTTGGCTTGATATATTATTATAGCCAGTTTCTTCAACCACCTGTCTCAACACATCTAATTTTTTCCCCAATCCATCTCTCTGGTCTAAGCATGAGACTGACTGGATGGAAGTGATGGTGGATGAGCAGGTATGGAAATGGAGCATGGAAACAGAAGTTGAATTGTTTTAGAATGGAGCACTGCCAAATATTCAGTAATCTGCTTCGATTCATCTCTGGGTACAAAAGTTTTTCAAATAAGCATTTCCTGAGTTGGGTATAAGCTATGCAGAAAAATGGTCTTAAGAGTTTGAATCTCTTTTATGCTCAATATTTTTGTTTTTTTATTTCAGAGGGGCATTGGCATGTGAGGTTGGCTTCTGAATTTTCATCTGTCTCTGTTTTGCTGCAACAGGACTGAAATTATCTGCCTCCAGTGTTACAGAAGACAGTATCATCCTACACTTCTCTCAGACCGAAGCTCAGCGCATAGATAGTTATGAAGTTACTGTGGTCGATGTGAGCCAAGACATCCTTGTTCTGAAGCAGAATGTCAGTGATCCTGAAATTGTTGTAAAAGATTTGGAAAGTGGACAGCAGTACAAAGTAATTGTGTTAGGATTCGCCCAGTCCGAAGCAAAATCTATTTACGATGGTGTTTTTACAACAGGTAAGTTATAGCAAAATCCAAAAAAATGTGGATTTATTTTTCTTATGACTATTTTCATGTTAGTTTTGCTGTCATACAGAATGTCAACATGACTGGCAATGGAAGGAAGAAATTTTACGGTCATTACAGACTATATACAGCACTGAACAAGGTGCTTAGATAAATGCCCTTCAAATCATCCTTTGAGAAATAGTAATTCACTCTATGCACAACAGAATAAGGAGACACCATTTTAGCATACCATGGTTATGTCAAGTCAATTAATTTCAACCAACAATCTCAGCTACAAATATTCCCACTTCAGGGCTTATCATATTTACTTTTGAAATAGAATAATATAGCACATTACAGACCCTTCGGCCCACAATGTTGTGCCGACTCTCAAACCCTGCCTCCCAATAACCCCCCCACATTAAATTCCTCCATATACCTGTCTAGTAGTCTTTTAAACTTCACTAGTGTACCTGCCTCCACCACTGACTCAGGCAGTGCATTCCACGCACCAACCACTCTCTGAGTAAAAAACCTTCCTCTAATATCCCCCTTGAACTTCCCACCCCTTACCTTAAAGCCATGTCCTCTTGTATTGAGCAGGGGTGCCCTGGGGAAGAGGCGCTGGCTATCCACTCTATCTATTCCTCTTATTATCTTGTACACCTCTATCATGTCTCCTCTCATCCTCCTTCTCTCCAAAGAGTAAAGCCCTAGCTCCGTTAAACTCTGATCATAATGCATACTCTCTAAACCAGGCAACATCCTGGTAAATCTCTGTACCCTTTCCAATGCTTTCACATCCTTCCTATAGTGAGGTGACCAGAACTGGACACAGTACTCCAAGTGTGGCCTAACCAGAGTTTTATAGAGCTGCATCATTACATCGCGACTCTTAAACTTTATCCCTCGACTTATGAGAGCTAACACCCCATAAGCTTTCTTAACTACCCTATCCATCTGTGAGGCAACTTTCAGGGATCTGTGAACATGTACCCCCAGTTCCCTCTGCTCCTCCACACTACCAAGTATCCTGCCATTTACTTTGTACTCTGCCTTGGAGTTTGTCCTTCCAAAGTGTACCACCTCACACTTCTCCAGGTTGAACTCCATCTGCCACTTCTCAGCCCACTTCTGCATCCTATCAATGTCTCTCTGCAATCTTCGACAATCCCCTACACTATCTAAAACACCACCAACCTTTGTGTTGTCTGCAAACTTGCCAACCCACTATTTAAATTTGCTATTTAATCTGCTGTTCTCATCATTCTAGACATTGCACCACAGGTGCTTCATTTAAATGCTTTGTGTTGTTCTTAATTGTTCTGCCAAGTAGCAGAAAACCCCATGTAATATAGATGAACAACAATGCTAGATTGCCAGGATGCTCAATAGTGGTAGGGCTTGAATGCTATTACCTCTTATAAAAGGGTTTCCAATCTGGAGTCCAAAGACCACCTAGGTTAATGGTAAGGTTCCATTGGTAAGGCACCAAAAAAGGCTGGGAACCCCTTTCTTACAAAGTGAAACCAAGCACTGTAGGTGAAAGACAGCTTTGCTCCTAGATGAGCTCAAAGCCTTCTATGCTCACTTTGGCCAAGCAAAGCTCGAAGGAACCTCCACAAACTCCCATTGCCCCAATGAGATGAGAGCATCTTTCAGGAGATTGAACCCAAGAAAAGCAGTCAGCCCAATTGAGGTACCTGGCCGAGTACTATAGACTGTGCTAATCAACTGGCTGGAGTGTTCACGAGTATCTTCAACCTCTCGTTTTGTCAGTCCGCGGTACCCACCTGCTTCAAGCATGCTTCAGTTATATTAGTGTCTATGAAGAACATAGTAATTGCCTCAATGACTATCACCCAGTAGCACCTATATCCATGGTGATGAAGTGCATTGAGTGGTTGGTGATGAAACTACTCGACTCCAATTTGCCTACAATCACAACAGTCCACAGCAGATGCCATTTCTTTGGCTCTTCACTCAACCCTGGAACTTCTGGACAGTGAAGAGGTATACATCAGGATGTTCTTCATCGACTACATCTTGGCATTCAATACTATCATCCCCTCAAAACTAATCAATAAGCTTGAAGACCTGGGTCTCAATACCACCTTGTGCAACTGGATTTTCGATTTCCTCTCTTGCAGAATCCAGTCAGTTTTGATTGGCAACAACATCTCCTCTGCAATCTCCTTCAGCACGGGTGCACCACAAGGCTGGTGTAGCCCCTGCTCTACTCACTTTACATTTATGACTGTGAGGCTAAGTACAACTCCAATGCCATACTTAGGTTTACTCACAATACCACTGTTGTAAGCCGAATTAAATGTGGTAACAAATCAGTGGAGAGAGATTGAAAATCTGGCTAAGCAGTGACACATCCACAACCACTCACTCAGTGTCAACAAGAGCAAGGAGCTGATTACTGACTTCAGGAGGAGGAAACCAGAGGTCCATGAGCCGGTCCTCCTTGGAGGGTCAGGGGTGGAGAGGGTCAGCAACTTTAAATTCCTCAGTGTTATCATTTCAGAGAATCTTTCCTGAGTTCAACACACATGAAGAAAGTACAGCAGAACCTCTTCTTCTTTAGAAGTTTGTGAAGATTCTGCATGACATCTAAAACTTTGATAAACTTCTATAGATGTGTGGTGAAGAGTATATTGACTGGTTATATCATGGCCTGGTATGGAGTCACCAATGCCCTTGAGTGCAAATTTGTACAAAACTTGGTGGATACAGCACAGTCCATCATCAGTAAAGCCCTTCCCACCATTGAGCACTTCTATATGGAGCTGTATCCATCACAGAAGAGTCCACCGGCCAGGCCAGGCTCTCTTCTTACTGCTGCCATCAGGAAGAAGGTACAATAGCTCAGGTCCCACACCAACAGGTTCAGGAATAGTAATTACCCCTCAACTATCATGTTCTTGAACAAGAGAGGTTAACTTCACTCAACTTCACTTACCCCATTACTAAACTCTTCCCACAACCTATGCACTTATTCTTGCAAGCAGAACAAGTGCTATACCTGCCCCCACACCTCCTCTCTTACTACAATTCAGGGCCTCAAACAGTTCTAACAAGTGAGGTGATACTTCACCTGTGAGTCTGTTGGGGTCATATACCGTGTCCGGTGCTCCTGGTGTGGCCTCTTGTGTAATCGGTGTGACCCGACGTAGATTGGGAGGCCACTTCACCAAGCATCTATGCTCCATCTGCCAGAACAAGTGGGAAGTGGAATTAAAATGGCCACCCATTTTAATTCCACTTCCGATTCCCATTCTGATAGGTCCATCCATGGCCTCCTCCACTGTCGAGATAGAGCCACACTTAGGTTGGAAGAACAGCATCTTATATTCCGTTTGGGTAGCCTCCAATCTGAAGGCATGAACATCGATTTCTCAAACTTCCAGTAATGCCTTCCCCCTTCACAATTTCCCATCCCCTTGTCCCTCTCTCATGTTATCTCCTTACTCAGCCAACACCTCCCTCTGGTGCTCCTTCCCCCTCCCTTTTTTTCTTTCTTCCATGGCCTTCTGTCTCTTTCACCAGTCAACTTCCTAGCTCTTTGCTTCATCCCTCCCCCTCCAAGTTTCACCTATCACCTGGTGTTTCTCCCTCCCCTCCCCTCACCTTTTAAATCTACTCCTCAGTTTTTTTCTCAAGACCTGCCAAAGGGTTTCTGCATGTAACGTCGACTGTACTTTTTCCCATAGGTGCTGCCTGGCCTTCTGAGTTCCTCCAGCATTTTGTGTGTATTTCCCACAACCTACGCACTCACTTTGAAAGGCATTTCATCTCATGTTCTCAATATTTATTATTTGTTTATTTATTATTATTATTGTTGTGTTTGCACACTTTGTTTTATTTTGCTTATTGGTTGTTTGCCCATCTTGCTGGGTGTGGTCTTTCATTCCTTTTATTGTGTTTCTTGGATTTACTGTGTATGACTGCAAGAAAATGAATCTCATGTCTTTATATGGTGACATATATGTACTTTGAACTTTGAAGTTCCCATAATGTTGTCCCTGTAAAAATAATCCTGAAATGGTTTAAGGATTTGAGCAGTTTAGCCCATAGATACTGCTCACTGTGAAGTGGATTCAGAACAAACAACAATAAAAAGCCTTTAAGCTGAGCCATGCAAGACCTTTTCATTCAGTCGATAATGTTATCCACAACAACAGTCGTCCAGTAACGCTAGATACTGAGCTCAGCAAAGAGCTCAGAATCATGTTGTCATCAGTAAAGAATAATTAATAAGTTATTCTGTAATAAATTAAAATAATTAATTGCTGGATTTAAGATTACATTCCTTTAATAAATGCAGGATTTACTTTTATGATGAGATCTAATTCTTGGTGCAAAACTTCCATGTTTCTGTTCTAATTTCAGAAAAACCACTTGACAAAAGTTCCCAAGTCATTTTGGAGCCTCTGGAGGATCCTGAAATAGGTAACTATTCACAAGTGGTGCTTGAAGATTGTGCAATGTTTCAGTGAAAGAAAAAAAACTATTGTGAAAAGGCTAATTCATCTGATTTGTGTTAAAGTTGAGGAAAATATACATTTTCACATTACGAAGGATATAATTAGATGTCCACTGCAGTTTAGTGTGACGTATTTAAACATTAATGAATGATATATCAGGGCTATGCAGTACATTATATTTGTGGTAAGCTGCATAATACATTAGAAACAGATGTTTTAGAAATAGTGCGTGGATGCCTGTAGTGAGGAGGAGTCTGTATTTGGTGAATTGATGGGGAAGTAGGCAGTGGTAAATAAATGGCAGTAGATTTATCTGTAATATTTTCTTCTTGTCAACTTTTGTACCCTTTTACCCCAAAATTTATACCTTCCCACACACAGTTTCACTAGGTGATTCAAACTGAACAATTTCAATAATATGGGGCTACATTTATTCAGCTAGATGTGACACGTTTTATGCTCTATAATCGTGCTTTTAAATCTGGGAAATAAAACGGAAAGCAATGTTTGAGGGAGCATGCTCTGTGGAATTCAGCAAAAATACTCAATGTTTACAGATAAAAGCAAGAACCATCTGGTGAGACACCATGCCTGACTAGTGAGAGTAGGGCCAGATTCACCAGTCATATGTCAGCTTAGGTTAGCTCATGTTTTATCCTAATAAAACATTTTGGTTTCAGGTAAGATGGAGCATCCGAAGCTTGCATTGTGCAGGACTTTGCCAAGATAACTTGCTTAGGAAGAAATTAATATAAATAACAATGCATTTTAATTGCTTGTGTTTGACATTAATCCTCAAACAGATTAACAAAATCCTTGAGGTTATTATATTTACAGCGATGGTCAGGTTTGAAAAAACAACTTTTCATTTTCAGGCTTCGATTGGAGCAGGTTGCAATTTTGTTTGAGTAAACCATTACAAGGGAGGGAGGCCTGGCTCATATGATTAGTTCAGCTGTTTCTGGCATTCAGTGGTGCAAAGTCCCTTTCTTGTTGCTAAAACAATTTCAATATTCTAGTGAACCAATTTTTTGGCTTATGTAGATTTCACAAAGTTTCCATATGAATCTGTTTTGTGATCTGCCATGATAAATGGCAGTTTTGTTATGGGCAACTTGGAACCAGAATGCACAAGAAATACCATTCAATCAATCCCAGTCCATCTTTTGCTTCTTGCTTGCAGCAGCTTTCCACATGCTGTGAATGATCCATAGTGGTCCACAATGCATTGCATTCTTACTTTGTAACCGAGCTCGGATATGAGATCTTTTCTGGATGAGTTCAGCGTTAATGTAAAGTGCCCTCCCTGTTGTTCTTTCTTTTGCAGTAGGCTTCATGTGCCATCAATGCCACTAGAGTAATAAAGTAATCTTTTAAGTGTTGGTCTTTCGTGCATTACCCATACATATATGATCTTTCAACTTGTGGTGCGCACTTTTACCAAATAGTTTGTTTAACATTCCCATTTTGCACAAATTTAACAGATCGGTGCATGCTGGATTTTGACGCTGGATCACAGTGTTCTGAGTATAGTGCAAAATGGTTCTTTGACAGAAAAAACAACATCTGTGCTCAGTTTTGGTACGGCGGCTGCGATGGTAATGGTAATAGGTTTGACACAGAAGCCGAATGCAATGCAGAGTGCGTGAAATCAAGTAAGTGATATAGCGATGAGGGCTAATGTTGGATTGATACTCTCGCAGTCATTAGAGTGTAAAAATTAACTGGGGTGAAGATTAAATAAAAATGAACTTTTCATCATTTCTCCCACAGTACCAGAAGCAAGCATATCAGAACCCAAGCCTGAAGGTATCATGTCAGGTAAATATGCATAAACATATATAATACAGTATCTGGGTTACATGTCTGGACACGCCCCTCTGCTGATTGCTCCTGTGGCTCCTCCCACCGAACCCTGAATAAAGGCGATTGTGCCACTGCTCCTCCCTCAGTCCAGGACAGATACTCAGCATGGTTGAGGTCACATTTTACTGCTAATAAAAGCCTTTCAGTATTTACTCTACTTCCAGTCTTTTGGAGTAATTGATAGTGCATCAGTGCATTTTGTAAAACAGGAGATGATCAGGGATAGTCAGCTTTGTGTGAAGGAAATCCTCTCTCTCCAATTTGATGGAGTTTTCTTTGAGGTAGCCACATAAGAGATTGATGAAGGCAAGGCTAAAGACTGTAGGCATTTAACCTATATTTTGCATGATGGGCTGACCAGAATGTTAAAATGTATGGCATGCAACGTGAGCTGGCTAATTGGATCCAAAATTGACTAAAACTTCTGGCGGTCATGTACGCTCTACCCCATCATCAGTGGCCACCCTGGTGTTACTGTACCACCCCTCCACCACTTTTCCTTCAGCTTTTCTCCCTTATCCAGTTCTTGACAAAGAGTCCTATACTTGAAACATTAACTGTGTGTCTCGTCGCAAGATGTGACTTGACCTTATAAGCATTCCAAGCATTTTCTATTTTTAATTTAGACTTCAACATGTACGTTTTTGTTTGTTTTCATTAATGCTACCCCATTCATTTAATTTTTGCAGAAAATTATTTATATAAATTACTTAATAAATTTATAATTTCTAAAATCTTCCATCTACTAGTCTATGCACACACATTCAAAATTTTGTGAACTTTCCAAAGCTTCAGAGAAGATTCCAACTGACTTTTGCTTTTGCATCAAGGTCTAGTGGCCTATGAACACTTGATCTTATGGTCTAACATTTATCATGCTGTTAACCTCTATTTGGGCTAATTGTATTTCCAATTAAATGTTTGCCTAACTTTCTTGTAAATGCCCACCTCCTCCTAACTGAATAATTTGGAAGACAAAGTAAGGTTGTAACATGGTGTAGGATCTTCCTTTTTGGTTGGGATGATTGTCAAGTTGTCATGGAAATCTTGAAATGTGGTTGGCGATCACTATTATTACTAATCAACTGGCTACGTTGAAAGTTTCCATTGAAGGGAAAGGTTTTGATATAGACCTCAGCTACGGATCGCAGAAATTACAACCATGTGTGAGCAATGAAACCAATTCTCAATGGACAACGAAATTGTTTCCAAGAACGGAAATGGAGGGGGAGAGAAATTCCTATAACTGTTGTTTTGCAAAGTGGCTGGTTAAAATGAATCTACACTTTGCAGTTGCAAATATTAGACTAAGGTGCCTTCAAAACACTATATAATCTAGTCCGAACAAGCAGAAAGAAATGGTAACAGCAAAGAACTGCTTGTCAGTTGTGGTAGGGGGATGGACAGCAGAGATATATGGACAGTGAAGAGTGCAGGGTTGGACATTGACAGCTCAAGACTACAGAGATAGAGGCATGGTGCAATACTGCATCAGAACAAATGAGACCTTCAGTGTTCCAGCTCCAGTGCCCTTGACCTTTCTTGATGTCTGAGGTCACAGGTTTGGCGGGTACTGAAGAAACTTTGCGGAGTCATTGGTGTGCATTTCCTAGATGGTGCACACTAGGAATGAATGGTGAGGGTGGTGGATGGGCACAGTCAGGGATAGAGGGGCATGAGCAGTATGGTGCAAGGTACAGAAAGGATTAAAATAAACAGTGCCCCAATGAGGTAGCAAGAAGGGGAGAAGGAGATTGGGGGGAAAATGAACTTTTTTTCTCTACAGTAACCAAAATGCACACATAAATAAAGGTCAAATCAGGCAAGATAGTTTGTAGCGTTTTAAAAAGAGCAATAATATACTGTATCAATATACCTCATTTCTGAATCCTCATTTGTGAATTGTTTGTAGAAAAGGGCTGTGATATTAATTCTTTGAGAAACAATCTGCAAAGTTAATAATGCAGATTCACCTCTGGTGTTGGTTCAGCTTGAGGAACTTCATCCTTTGTGAGGCAGCTTTCACCGGCCCCGGCTGGAGAGGTTCAGTGAGCTCCAGGGTTGCTTTGTGCTGCACGTCAGCTCATGGACTAGGAAAGCTGAGAGCTCTGCTGCCTAGCACCATCGTGCTCATTTCTCATTCATCAGTTCAGCGGCAGCTGATGGTACAGAGTCTTGAAGGGACAAAATCAAAATTATCAGCAGACCAAATTCCAATTATTGAAGTTGTGTGTAAATTTTCAAAGGTAAAGTAGAAGCCAAGATAAAATTAGAATGTCTTGTTTCTTTCAGTCAACTCAGTTATTCTCCAGAAATTTTGATATCCCTTTTTTTCTCAATCTCAAACCCAATCTGGGATCAACATTGTTTTTTGAATCATTTTCATTTTTCTTCTATTTTCATTTTTATTAACGTCCTGCACTAGTCTATAGATTTCTATCAAGATCTGCAATCAAGATGACATTTAGTCTCCCAACTTTATTGAATGGGAGGGAATAGGTCCTCATGTCAAATTGAAAAATTGAATTGACTTTATTTCTTAAATCCTTCACATACATGAGGAGTAAAAATCTTTTCATTATGTCTCTGCCTACATGTGCAATGTGCAATTACAGCAATTTGTAATAATTTATAATAAATAGAACAGTCAATATAACATAGAATTATACTCAAGTCAGCGTGAGTTTAGCAGTCTGGTGGCCTGGTGGAAGAAGCTGTCCTGTTGGTCCCGGCTTTTATGCTGTGGTACTGTTTCTTGGATGGTAGCAGCTGGAATAGATTGTGATTGGGATGACTCGGGTCCCCAACGATCCTTTGGGCCCTTTTTACACACATTCTACTCTATGGAGGTTGGAATTCCCATTCAGTTTTCTTCATCTTTAAAGCTCCTGCTTGATTCCAGATGTTACCAATTTATAGTTCCCGCTGAAGAACTCAGACCTTCGAAAAGGCAAAGAGGCACTTCCTGCCATGAGAATTCGCAATTAGCCAGCATATTTCACCAAACACAGACCATCAGATACCTGGTGCTTCATTTCAATTCTTCCTTCAGTTAGTCCTGACGAAGGGTCTCGGCCTGAAACGTCGACTGCACCTCTTCCTAGAGATGCTGCCTGGCCTGCTGCGTTCACCAGCAACTTTGACGTGTGTTGCTTCATTTCAAATTTAGTTTTGAAATTAAAAACTGTGTTGTGTTGCTAAGTGATAGTTCACAGTGGAGTGAATTGTGAATTAATTTCATGGGTCATCCAGTACAGCTCTTAGTGGAGGAGTATTGCAAGATTAGAAATGATGTTGTATATTGGCAATTAAAACAGAATCTAATTTTAAGTAATAATGTACAGATTCTTTTCAATATTTACTGTTTTACACCATTTCACTGTTGCATAACTTGCTAGTTCCAACCAGAAAGCAATACCAAATCCATACCCATTCTCACTGTTGTAAAAATAGGCACAGCAGTTGGAAAACCAAGTGTAGATTTACTGCTATTGTCTTCTTCGTCTTCTTCTGGTTATTTTGCTTTTATCCCTTAAAAAGTCTTTACCATCTGCAGTCTCTGAACTAAGATAATGGACAGAGACCATGTTGTGGATACACTAAGGTGACAAGCAGTCTGTCTTCATGAATGACAGACATATGTTGTTCACTTCGCTAAAGATGTTCTTGGATTTACTTTATACTTTATTATGGAAAGTAGATCTCAAAGAGTCCTTTTTACCAGGAAATCAATTACATAGGCTGGGCATGAAAAGGTGCTACATCACGCTATTAATGAAGGTGGATTAATAACCAATCATTAGACCAAAGTTACCCTGGGCCACAATGTCTTGGATCCCATTGAACTTAAATTTTATGGCTACCAGTTTATTATATAATCTGTAAGTGACAGGCTGTCATCATACTATAGAGTACAAAAGTGCTTAACTTGCTTTTTATTCCAAAACAGAAGAATTTACTTCACTAAAATCCTTTAGAGAAGGAAATATACTGTCCGTACTAAGCCTGTCCTTTGGATAACTCAAGACCCAGCTGAGGATTGGCTCCAACTCCCTTCCAAAATGATACAGCAAGACACTTAGTTGTACAAAAGAGCAGTCACAAAACAAACTCATAACCTATGACAGTATGGGAAGGTACCATCACTTCAAGGACTGTTCTCATCACCTTTAAATTCCATAAAGAATGGGTGTTGAAATCCTTACCTTGTGTACAATGTACACATCGGCACAAAAAACAGACATCTTTGAACATGTAATAGGATATGTCTCTATTGTAATCACACAAAGATCTCAACAGAAGCACCATTTCTGTGTGTGTGTGTGTGTGTGTGTGGGGGGGGCGCGGGGAGGGAGTAGCTTAGAATATTTTTATAAACGGTGAATAGGGCAACACCATATATTTAATACAGAGAGAATTCTTTACATGTAGAACTGTTACAGTCGAGGAGGTGGCCCTTCGGTCCACAATATCTCTGCTGAATACTATGCCAAATTAAACTAAATCTCTTCTGCCTGTATATGAGCCATATCTGTCCATATTAAAGTGTCTATCTAACTACCTCTATCATATGTGTTTCCATCACTACCCCTAGCAACTCGCTATGAAAAAACTTGCCCAGGTCATCTCCTTTACACTTCTCCCTCTCACCTTAAATGCATATCATTATATTTTACATTTCCATCGTGACTGTACTCCCTACCTCTGCCTCTCATAATTATATAAACTTCTATCAGACCTACCGAATGTTGACAGGACTAGGTAAGGTGGATGTGGAGAGGAAGTTTCCTCTGGTGAGGGTATCCAGAACTAGGGACAGCCTCAAAATTGAGGGGTGACCGTTTAGAACAGACGTAAGGAGGAATTTTTTTAGCTGGAGAGTGGTGAATCTGTGGAATGCTCTGCCACAGACTGTGGTGGAGGCCAAGTCCTTGGGTATAATTAAAGTGGAAGTTGATTGATACCTGATTGGTCGGGGCATCAAGGGATATGGTGAGAGGACAGCTGCGTGGGGTTGAATAGGATCTGGGATCAGCAATGATAAAATGGTGGGGAGGACTTGAAGGGATGAATAGCCTAATTTTGCTCTTATGTCTCATAATCTTATGGTCTTATTCTCTACTCAGCCTCCCATACTCCAGAGAAAACAACCCAAGCTCATATCCTCTAAGCTAGGCTGTGTCCTTGCAAAACCTCTTCTGCATCCTTTCTGAAGCCTCCACATCCTTCTTTTAATGGGGCAAATAGAACTGCATGCTCTACTTCAATTGTGGTCTGACTAAAGTTTTGCATAGTTGCAACATGACTTCCTTATTCTTGAACTCAGTGCTACGGCTCGTGATGCCATACACACAAGCAGATGAGAAGGAATGTGAGTGGGTGCGGGAGGATAGGGGGAAGAGGTAAAGGGTTGAAGAAGACGTAATCTAGTAGGAGAGATCAATGGACTATGGAAGATAGATAAGGAGTAGAGGAACCAGAGGGAGGTAACATACCTGGACCCACCTATTGCCGGCCTGTTTGTACTCCTTCACCTCTCCCCACATTTTCATTCTGGCTTCTGCCCCCTTCTTTTCTAGTTCTGATGAAGTGTTTTGGCCCAAATCATCGACTGTATATTTCCTTCCATAGATGTTCCCTGACCTGCTGAATTCCTCCAGCATTCCCTATGTATTGCTCAAAGTTTTAAGTTAAGCATGCCATATACCTCCTTTACAACCTTATCTACTTCCTCGGGCTCTTACAGTGAGTTATGTACTTGGACCCCAAGATCACTCTGTACATCAATGTTGTTAAGGGTTCTGTCATTAACTGTAGTACCTTACATAATCTCTGACAAAAAATGATTGATAGGTGCTAATGGAACAACTCTGCAGCAATTTTGTAAATATTTTCCCACCAGAAGAAACATTGCATTGACAGCTAATTAGAGAATCTGCTTGGTTGCCAATTGTCCATGGTCAGATCTACCACCCAGGATTTTTTTTCATTCAAATTATTGTAAACCAAACTCAGGAAGAAACAAACTCATCATATTAGTTGCCAAAGGAGAGTTAAGTTGAACTCTGATAAATAAGCAACTGAAGAAAATTAAGAAAGTACCTGAAATGACCTAAGTTTAGATGATGGAGCAAGTGTGGAATATGCATTCAAGGCACATTAGATCTTGTTTGGAGCTGACTAGATTTGGCTCAATAGTCACTGGGAATATATTTGGGAAAATCTTTCTGTTGCCCATTGCAGTTGTTGCTATGGTGATAACTAAAGACCTATTATATTTTTTTAAACAAACAAACAAAATTATACAGAAGAGTTCCAAAAGCAGCAGCCAGCTGTCCCTTTTAATAAAAAAAGGAAAGAAAATCAGTTCTTAGTTGGCAGAGCGCTGGAGAGATCAGGAAATCTTTCTTATATGTGCAGTTATACCTTGATCTCAAATCAGTCTTTATTCCCAGGAAATAATACATTTTCCTGATCATCAGAGGTAACAAAAAAATTAATCATATTTAGTCAACACACACACAAAATGCTGGTGGAATGCAGCAGGCCAGGCAGCATCTACAGGAAGAAGTACAGTCGACGTTTTGAGTCGAGCCCTTTCATCAGGATGAACGGAAAAAAGAGATGGTAAGAAATTTGAAAGTGGGAGGGGAAGGAGAAAATTCCGAATGATAGGAAAAGACAAGAGAGGGAGGGATGAAGCCAAAAGCTGGGAAATTGATTGGCAAAAGGGATACAAGGCTGGAGAAGGGAGAGGATCATGGGACAGAAGGCCTAAGAAGAAAGAAAGGAGGAGAGGAGCACCAGAGGAAGATGGAGTACAGGCAATGAGTATTTGTGAGAGGAAAAGAGAAAATAAATAAATACATAAATAAATAAATAAACAAATAATTGGGGATGGGGTAAGAAGGGGAGGAGGGGCATTAACAGAAGTTAGAGAAATCAAAGTTCATGCCATCAGGTTGGAGGCTACCCAGATGGAATATAAGGTGTTGTTCCTCCAACCTGAGTGTGGCTTCATCTCGACAGTAGAGGAGGCCATGGATTGACATATTGGAATGGGAATGGGATGTGGCAGTTCTTTGGATTTGGAAAAAGAGTCAAGATAAATTACATTCAAGTTTGCTTGAATTATAGTAGTAAACATAAATCTAAATATTCTTCGGGGTAATTCTTATGGAAACATTCTATGGCTATCTCTAAACATCTCAGCTATAGGAAGGTATTGAACTAAACCATGGAGAGACCGTTCATAATGCAGATGACTAGGTCACAACAGCACCTGAGAACTGTTTCAAATGCCATGAAAAACTAGAAGTATAGAAAGATCTGTGGAATTGTTATCAATTTCTGTAATAATGAAGCAAACCTACAATAACTTCTTCTAACTTTGAATATCCAGCCACAAAGACATACAGCATGGAAACAGACTCTTAATCCAATTTAATCTAATGCAACCAACAATCATATAATTACAGTAATACTATAGTCTTCTTTCCATATTCCCATCAGCTCTCTCAGTTCTTACCATTCATTTACACACTTGGGGCATTATACAGTGGTAAATTAACCTGTCAACCTGCATACCTCCTGGTGTGGGAGAAAACAGGAGCACTTAGAGGATGCGGAGTGGCATGGGGAGAATGTGCAAACATCGCAGAGACAGCTCTGGATGTCGGGATTGAACCTGGGTCATTGGAGCTTTAAGGCGGTGGTCTTACAGTGTCACCACTCCAAACCCTTTAAGTTATCCGATGAGGAAATGATCCTGTTGCTTCCTTCCTCATCTTTAATATCTCCCAGTCTTCTCTATTCTAGACAGGACAAAAGGGATTAATGAAATGATTACACTCCAGAAGTGCAATCATTTAATTATTCCATTTTGTCCTTTTTTTGTATTATTTTGAATGTAATAGAAATTATCATTAGGAGCAACACAGAAATGCATCAGTCAGCCTAATATGTCTATGCCTGTCTACACTAATCTTTCTTTGCTAATATTATTTTCAGCATCACTGTATCTACAAACACAATCCATGTACTTTTTTTCCCCACCCATTGTACAGTGTTTACTTCTGCCACTTCCTTTGGCGGTTTCCATATAATCATCTTTACTCTGGGTGTAAAAAGTTTGCCCCTCAGATTTCCTTTAAAACTTCCCTCCCTCACTTTAAACTTACTCCATCTTAAAGAATAAAGTATGCGCCCTAGAAGGAAGTTGATTATCCACTCAATCTGTACCCCTCATAATGTTATAAACCTCCAACTACACCCTAGTCTTCCACATTCCTGTGAAGATATATTACTTCCATCCATAATCTATCAGGAAAATGACTTAATTTGCAGTTTATCCTCACAGGAACCCCTGCCTTACACTGTCAAAATGTGTCCTATCCATCTCACCCCATCTATTCTGCAAGTTAAAACTAACTTGTTTTCTCTTCTCCATTTTCAGCTCTGTTAATAAGTTTTTAAACTTGAAATTAACTGTCTCTGTTTCCTCAGATACTGCCAGATCTATTTTGTTTACGGCATTTTCAGTTTTCAATTCAAGTACAAGAGTTGTTTACGATGAAAAATTCCACTTGACTTTTCTTAATCTCAATTTCTGACTTAGCAGTGGCCTCCAATATTTGCAAAGAAAAGTCTTGGATCCCTATCATAGGTCACTGAGAGCAGAAAACGTAGAGAACTTGGCACTCTTTAAACATCAATTATCATCAATTACCAAAAAGTTTCCACTAATAGTCATCTTTCAATGACTTTCAAAAGGGATCTCAATGAGTGTAAATCTCTCTTTCAGCTTCAGGATGAAAAAGTATGTGTGGATGTGTAAGAGGGCAAGTATGCACGTGGGTGAGACAAATAAATGAAATGATGACATTTCAAAACTGTGACTGAGGGAAGATGTATCCCTTTACAATTTTCTCATATAGTGGAGAGGAAATCAAGAAGTGAACTCCAAAAACCATCTGTTACAGACTTAAGAATAATGTTTTTCATTATTTATACTTATTTTATTGAGACATGGAGTGCCCATTATTTCCATTACCCACTACGTTGTTACATGTAATGTTCCTGGGGACAATTCTCGATCAAAATCATTCATTTCAAGAGGGATAAAATGAAAAAGCAAGGATTTCATGCTGAGGCTTTATAAGGTATTGGTCAGACCACACTTGGCATATTGCAAGCAGTTTTGGGCGCCTTATCTAAGAAAAGATTTGCAGGTTATGCTGGTGTTGAAAAGAGTACAGAGGAGGTACATGAGAATGGTTCCAGGAATGAAAGGGTTAATGTGTGAGGAGTATTTGGTGGCTCTGGACCTGTGCTCACTGGTGCTTAAAAGAATGAGGGATGATCTTATTGAAACCTATCGGATATTGAAAGACTGAGGTAGAGTGGATGTGGAGAAGATGTTTCCTTTGAGTCTATGCCTCAGTATAGAGGGGCGTTCATTTAGAACAGAAATAAGAAGGAATTTATTTATCTAGAGGGTGGCAAATCTGTGGATTTCATTGCCGTAGACAGCTGTGGAGGCCAACTAATTAGATATATTTAAAGCAGAGCTTTACACAGTAGATTCTTGATTATTAAGGGTGTCAAAGATTATTAAGGGGAGAAGTCAGGAGAATGGGGTTGAGAGGGGTAATTAATCAGCCATGATGGGATGGTGGAGCAGAAACGATGGGCCGAATGGCCTAATTCTGCTCCTATGTTTTATATCTTATGGTCTTAGCATAACTTTGTGTACGTTAATCCCACCTCCAAATAAAACAAATACATTGTGTTATTGTGTATAGTTGTTTAACATTTGGTCATACAACACTTTTACAGCTAAAGACATATGTCAGTTACCACGGAATGAAGGAACTTGCCGGAACTTTTCCCTGAAATGGTACTATGATGTGAAGACTGAAACATGCACACGATTCTGGTATGGCGGATGCAATGGAAATGGAAACCGATTCAACACACTAGATGAATGCTCCAAGACTTGTATCGAAGGTAAATAACACATGGGACAAACTGGGACAGCATGGCAAAAGGCACAACACACCTATCCAGAGTGTGTTTTGTTGTATTGAGTCTGGCCAGATACAGCAGTGTAGAATTATAGAGAGTTAGTCATGAGGAAACATCAAAAAAAAGGCCTCTCTAGGTTGTTTTGGTGGGAACTGGGGGTTGTAAACAGGAAAAATTCATTCACGGTTCATTGCATAAGCAGACAAACCAGATTGCCTTACTGTGTTTTGTGTAAAAATATGAAGTCTGCAGTTTCGATTGGTGAAGTGGACAAAATTACAGAACCTCCAGAGGTTTAATATTCTGCTCCATGGCTGTGTCACCGTGGACAAGATTATTACACAAATTAGTTCTTCTCCAATAATTGATGAAATCTGCAGTACTCATACTGAAAATGACATTATTACTAAAGCCAAAATTTACATTTCCTCACACTGCATTATCAGCACGGGTTAATCTGGATTTTTAAAAATGTTCAACCGTTCTACTATACAACTCCTCCTCCTGTGCTACAATACAGGATTTATACTTACCCTGTCACCTTCCTCAATGAGAGTGGTAAGTATCATTTCCTTTGCCCATGTCCAGGTTATTGAAATGAAGTAAACTTCCCCATGAAGCATCTTAAACATCAATTTAAACAACCTGTTGCAAATGTTGGGAAAATTAATTCTGCTTGATAAATACTTCGGGAAGAGGAAATGAAAACTGTTAATATTACACTTGCCCACTAAGGAGAAGTTAAGTTTGTATTACACATGCTCCTTTTTCACCAGAAGCTATTGGCAGAAGGAAATGCAAGAATCAATGGAATGAACATATATTTTAGATTCATTTTGACAAACCCAGTGCAATAATGGAATTTCCTACAGACTCAGATCTACGAACTAAGGTTCAGAATATTCAGCCATTCACATTCTCGGCCATGCCACGTGAGACAGTCCCTCCTAATTTGGACATGATGGAGACTTAAATGTTTACACTTTCAGTTGGTTATTGTGCTGAAGGCTGAAATACAAGCTTTACTTTAGTGATGATTAATTTTCTTTAGCATGGCTGATCCAAATAAAAACTCTTGTAGGGAAAAAAAATACGCTTGTTATAGCTTGCCCCATATGAACAAAAATATAGTGGTGTGTTTTGAGTAGGAAAGAAATTAACAGGACAGCAGTAGTACAAGTGAACTAAACTGTTGTAAACATTGCATGATTAATTGTACTCAGTGTTTCTGCTTCAGTCAGAAGGTCCAAGAAAATGTAAATAAAGAAATAATGGGACTAGTATTCTTGCAGGGAGATTTATTGATGCTGCTAGGGAGGGCTTAATGTATTTTGACTGAGGGCTGGCAGGCACAGTAGTAAGGAGACAAGAGAAAGGATAGAGTACCAGATGGAGAGAAAGTGGAGAATAGATGTCTGCAAGTCCAGTGGACATTGCAGACAGAGGCAGTTTAGGGAACCTGGGAAGGCTTGTAGGCTCAACTGCTTTTATTGCAGGGAGACTCACTGGTAAGTTAGATATGGTTAGGGCATCAATGCTTGGAATTACAATGCCATTGCAATCATGGAAATGGAAGAGTGAAATGTCAGCTAAATGCTCCAGGCTATAGAAGTTTAAGGCTGGAGTGCAGGGCGATGGTATGGGAACCGCAGCGACAGGGGAACAGATAGTAGAGCTTAGGGCAAAAAGATGGTATGACAACTAAGACTGAAAGGATGGACAGTGAGGGGCACTTTTACCCTGAGGAAGAGATTCTGACTGTCCACCACATCAATGCTTCTCACAATTTTTATAAAGTTCTGTCAAGTGTTCTCTTAGTATCTAATCCTCCATGGAGATCAATGCAAGCTTGTCCAACTTTTCTTTACAGTTCATACCCAGTAATTCAAGCAGCATCTTGGTAAACCTCTTCTACACCTTCTCCATGGCCTCCAGATGTTTCCTATAGAGGATGATTCCGTGTGATCTGACTAAAAACGTATACAGCTATAGCATGACTTCCTTCGTCTTATACACCACACCCCCACCAATGAAAGCAAGCATGCTGTATGTCTCCTTTACTTTACTTTCATAACTGTTTTCAGTGAACTATGGACATTGAACTCCAAGATGCCTCTGTACCTCTGTGCCATTAAGGGAACTACCATTAATTGTATACTTCTTTCATTTGACCCTCCATAGTGCAGTACCTCACACTTGTCCAGATTAAACTCTAGCTGTCACTTCTGTGCTCATATCTGTGATCTATATCCTGCTGTGTTCTTTGATAGTCCTTTACACTGTCCACAACACTACCAACCTTTGCCTCATCTGGAAACATACGAACCCAGCCATCCACATATTCAACCAGGTCATATATGGATATTACAAACAGCAGAGATACCAGTATGGATCTCTGTGGAGCACTGCTAGTCATGGACGTCCAGTGAGGACAAGAGCCTTTCACCCCACTGTCAGTCTTTTCTGAGGAAGCCAGTTACAAATGCAAACTTGTAATTCGTACTGGATTCCACGCACCTTTATCTTCTGAATCAACCTGCCATGAGGGACCTTATCAAATACCTTACTAAAATAGGCATGTAGGCACCTGCTGCTTTATCCTCATCAAGCATTTCTGTCACCTCCTCAAAAACTCAAATGAGTTTGTAAAGCATGACATACCCTGCACAAAGCCATGCTATTTGTCCCCAAGCAGGCCATGCCTTCCAAACACGCATAAATCCAGGAGAGAATTCTGTGCACACATGAGAGCGCAGAGGAGATTCTCCAGGATATTACTTGGAATGGAGGACTTGAGTTATGGGGAGAGGTTGGATATGCTGGGCTTGCTTTCCCCAGAGCAGAGCAGTCTGATGCCTACCCGCCATGGTTGGGGTGTCAAAAAGTAGGAGGCAAATGTTGGTTTAAGGCAAGAAGTAGTTTTTAAAAGGGATTTGAGGGAGATTTTTATTACCTTTTTTTAAATATACACAGTAGTTGTGGAGGTGATGGAATCAGTTGCAAGCATTACATTGAAAAGACAATTAGACTAAGCATATGGTCCTAAAGTGGTCAAATTGGATTAATGTAGATGAACAAAATGGTTAGCATAGATAGGATGGACGGAAGGGCCTATCTCCATCTGTGCAACCCTACGTCTCTCTGACTTGTATAAATTAACTGTCTCTCAAAGATTCATGAATCATAGTTAAGAAATAGTTTTTGACTTTTCTAAACTATGTGAAGGAGCAGGAAATCTCTAGAGGTTTTGAAAAATAGCAAAAAAGCTCATCTTTTATGCTGTTGATGAATAAAGTCTGATCCATCCATTCAAGATTAATAATTTAAAGCACATCAAATTAATCCATTGGAAAAAAGTTCACTAACAGTTGACCCCATAGTCATGAGTTTGAGTGAAGGGCATGTTCTGGGAACCTGCTTAAGGAACTTGTCTTCAGTACTTATTCAGTCTCCTTGGCTTCCAAGTTGGCAGCTCGTTTCCACTAATAACACATGTCTTTGCTTTAAAAATATATGATTAGGTGTTATCTCAATTTATGGGCTTTTCTACAGAACAGAATTCTAACCTTTGAATGTATTTATTTTAAGGACGAGTTCAAACCAGAATGATAACCACAATGGGAACGTAAATGAAGTGGCGGTTCCACTGTACATATACCTCTGATAGGGGTGAAACCTGCAATCTGCCAACAATCCCAATATGCTAAGGGTTCACAGATACCTTGCACTGTACTGGTAATAGCTTTCAATAATCGAATGTTGACGACTTTTGGTCTTCAAAACCTGCATGTTACAATGGTGCTAAAGTTACATCTGGGTGTTAAACTTGTGTGGAAGTAATCTGTCTGCTGTTTCATACATAGAAATTATTCAGCTTATTCCTTCTGTCTGTTTTACAGTTTTCATACTTAATATGAACTTTTCTAACGTTCATGTCACACACTTCTGTAAAAATCTGTTGGTAATTAACACTACCATAAATTAAAATGCACAGAACAAAATCTTATACAATTCACTTGAAAAAAATTATTACAACTTGCTTCCATTGTATGTATATGCTTTGATTTTTTTTTAATGGAGGGAATCTATTTCATCACTGAACCATTAGCAGATTTGACTCATACCTGCAAGATCTGTACAGATTCAACACATTGCTGCATAATTGCAAAAGTGACCTTTACTTTTTTAATAAAGAAAGTTCTATACATTTTGTTTTAAAGAGTCACTGGTTTGTTAAAAGTTTCTCTCATTATTGCTTTCCTTGAGGAAACAATATATATTTTTGTACACTTTAAAAAATTCTTGATAATTTGGAATTGTTTTAAATTATGTACAGATGTGCACTTCTCTGCATTTGTCAGTTATTTGGAACCATAAAAAAAAAACTAAGAATCGTTTTAGAAATTCAACAGGGATTACACGTTAAACCAAACAAGTTTCAAGTCCAGGCTTTAATGTAAGGGTCATTTTTAAGGTTTTATTTTTATGACAGTTATATTGTATGTCTTTAATGAAGAAATGTATGAGAGACTTTCTAATAAAATTGGTCTGAAATTTGAAATGTTTACATCTAAATGTTTTCACTTATTTTCCACACAGAACTCTTTGAATCAGCTGAAGTTGAAACTGTTATAGGAGCTAGGCTAGATGTCCACATTTATTTAATTAATGTATTTATTTAGCGATATGGTGCAGAATAGCCCCTTCGAGCTGCACTGTTCAGCAACCTCCGATTTAGCCCTAACCTCATCACTGGATAATTTACAATGACCAATTAACCTACAAACTAGCATGTTCTTGGTCTGTAGGAGGAAACTGGAGCACCCAGAGGAGGCCCACGCATTCTGGGAGAGGATGCTGGAATTGAACTGCAAAATCCAATGCCCCCAGCTTTTGGAACGTCGGGCTAACCCCTATGCTGCCCTGGGACCCACATTGTACATCTGTTGATAATATTAGTTGCAATCACAAGATCAGTTAAAGGTGAAAAAAATCCTTTATATTGTCTCAAACAAGCATCTGAAATGAGACGTAACACTAACTGAATGCACAGCAGCGTTCTCTCTAGGCTACAATATTCCACCCATCGTAACATCGTATGTCACATTCCAAATTAAATCAGCAACTCAGGGATTATATGGGTGATATTCAGGTATGAGTAAAATTAACTACATTTCAAGAAAAAAGAATTACTGTGTAGGGTTCACCTCTTCTAAATAATATTCCAGCACTGGTAGCCCTATCTCCCTCCAGCAGCCATTTCCAGCTGTCACCCTCTTCTCCATCTGCCTCTCAATGTTTTTTCATCTCCCTCTCGCTCTCTCTCTGTCTGCAGCTCTCATTCACCTGCTACTGCCTGGAAATACTACCCCTACTCCCCTCCCCCACCTTGTACATCTTGCCAGTAATATTACACCCTCCCTCAGCCCACCAATCACCTTGAACTCCTTTTTCGCAACTCTCCTTATCCTCTTTATATTGCCAATGTCACCTCTGTGCGCCCGATGAAGGATTTTGACCCAAAATGTTGACAATTCTTTTCCTCCCACAGATGATGTTCGAGCTACAAAAAAATGGTAGTGTACGTTTAAAATACATCTTATGGAAATGTTTGTTTGATGATGAACTTCAATAAAAGATAAGTTACAAAAAAAGTGTACTATTGTTAAAAATTATAGTTTTTCAAAATGGATTTACAATTGAACCATATATCAGGGACAATAACTAATGGAAGTCATTTGTCTCATGAAAAGGTCCAGAAATTTTGAAGTTACTATTAATATATATTTTTTAAAATATCTCACTTTAAGAAGCATTAATAATTCTTGAAATGTTGGAGAAATAAGTCCATCAAATAAATTTCTTTTCACAGCTCTCAAGTTAATTAGGGGAAGGACGCATCATTCAGACTGTCTTGGCTTCATGTCCCTGAATACAGCGTTCTCTTGGTTGTTCAGTGATTTCAGGACTTGCCTCCACTACTTTTGCTTGGGAATTTATTACATTTCCTGATATCATCTAAAATTTACCTCTGACTGAATGCAATATAATATAAACAAATAAAATCATGTTGCAGATAAACCCTTTCAAATGGCTAAGGAGGTAACATTCATCTAGCCACACCGTTGAATATTCTAAAAACTTTGTCTTGTTTCTCCTTCAAAGCCCTTTATTTTGGCAAGCAGAGATGAATGCAGCACAATGGTTATTCACAACATCCTCTAAGCTCAAAGGGCAGTCAGTGGGATGAGTTGAAGTGTAACGTGGGCAAAACTGAAAGGGTTATGAATGCAGGACTGAAGGTGTTATATTTAAATACACACAATAAGGTAGAAGATCTTGTAACGCGATTAGAGATTGGCAGGTACGGCATTGTGGGCATCACTAAGTCAAGCTGAAAGAACATCATAGTTGGAGGCCTAACATATAAGGATACACATTTCATCAAAAGTGCAGGCAGGTAGGCAGAGGGGGTGGAATGGCTTTCTTGGTAAAAAATGAAATCAGATCTTTAGAAAGAGATGGCATAGGATCAGAAGATGTAGAATCCTTGTGGACAGAGTTAAAATGCAAGGGTAAAAAGACCCTGATGAGAGTTATATACAGTTATAAACAATAGCCAAGGTGTGGTATATAAATTTCAACGGAAAACAGAAAAGGCATGTAATAAGGGCAATGTTGTGATAGTCATGGGGATTTCTATATGCAGGTAGATTAGGAAAATCCGGTTGGTGCTGGATCCCATGAGAGGGAATTCGTAGAATGCCTACAAGATGGCTTTTTAGACCAGCTTGTGGTTAAGAGGCCAATTCTGAATTGGGTGTTACGTAATGAAACAGATTTGATTAGCGAGTTTAAGGTAAAGGAATCCTTAGGAGACAGCGAACAGAATATGATACAATTCTCCCTGCAGTTTGAGAGGGAGAAGATAAAGTCTGCATTATCAGTATTATAGTGGAGAAAAGTAAACTATAGAGGCATGATAGAGAAGCTGGCCAAAGTTGATTGGAAGGGGACACTAGCAGGAATGATGGCAGAGCAGCAATGGCTGGAGTTTCTGGGGCAATTTGGAAGGCAGAGGATAAACACATCCCAAAGATGAAGAGGTGTTCCAAAGGGAGGATGAAGTAACCATGACTGACTAGGCAGGTTAAAGACAGCATAAAAGCAAAAGAGATGGGAGAAAATATAGTAAGAATTAGTGGGAGGTTAGTGTATTGGGAAGCTTTTAAAAAACCAACAGAAGGCAACTAAAAAAGCCATAAGAAGAGAAAAGAAGAAATATGAAGGTAAGATAGCCAATAATATAAAAGTGGATGTCAATTTTTTTCAAATATATGAAGAGTAAAAGAGAGGTGAGAATGAATATCAGACTGCTGGAAAATGATGCTGCAGAAGTAGTAATGGGGGAGAAAGAAATGGCAGGTGAACTGACTCAATATTTTGCATCTGTTTTCACTGTGGAAGACACCAGTAGTATGCCTGAATTCCAAGCATGTAAGGGGGCAGAAGTGAGTGTGGTTGCTATTACTAAGGAGAAAGTACTTGGGAAGCAGAAAGGTCTAAAGGTAGAGAAGACACCTAGACCAGATGGGCTATACCCCATAGTTCAGAAAGAGATGGCTGAAGAGATTGTGGAGGCATTAGTAATGATCTATTGAGAATCACTGGATTTGGGACTGGTTCCAGAGGACTGGAAAATTAGAAATGTCTCTTGACTCTTTAAGAAGGGAGGGAAGCAGTTCAAAATTCAAAGTATATTTACTATCAAAGTAGGTATGCTGTATACAAACTTGAGATTTGTTTTCTTGCAGGCAAATGAAATGTCAGCATTCATTTCGAGAGGACTAGAATATAAGAGTAAGGACGTGATGTTGGGGTTTTATAAGGCATTAGTTAGACTGCACTTGGAGTATCATGAAAAATTTTGGGCCCCTTATCCAAGAAAATATGTGCTGGCATTGGAGAGGGTCCAGGAGGTTTACGACACTGATTCTGGGAATGAAAGGGTGAATGTATGAGGAGCATTTGTTGGCTCTAGGCCAGTACTCATGAGTTTAGAAGAATGAGTGGGGATCTCGCTGATGCCTATTGAGTGTTGAAAGACCTAGATGGAGTGGATGTGCAGAGGGTGTTTCTTTTAGTGCAGGAGTCTAGGACCAGAGGGCACAGCCTCAGAATAGAGGGACGTCTATTTAGAACAGAGATAGGGAGGAATTTCTTTAGTCAGAGGGCTGTGAAGCTGTGGAATTTATTGCCGCAGGCAGCTGTGGAGGCCAAGGATTGAGTATATGTAAAGCAGAGTTTGATAGGTTCTTGCTTAGTCAGGGCATCAAAGGTTATAGGGAGAAGACAGACGTATGTATTTGAGAGGGTTAATAAATTAGCCATAATGAAATGGTAGAGCAGAATCAGTGGATTGAGTGGCCTAATTCTGCTCTTAAGTCTAATTTCTAAAAATGGTCTACTTAAAAAATGCAGCAAGACGTGCAGTTTGCTTTAACAACCAACACAACCTAAAGATGTGTGGGAAGAAACCCAGAAGAGCCACCACAGAGTCCGACACCAACTTAGCATGCTCACTATGTTCACAGAACAACACAAACAACAATAACAACAGAACAACAACAACATAACAACAACAGCAAAACAAGCCTCTATTTGTTTTGCACATCACACAAACACACAGCCACACACTTTTCTAACCCCAGGACAGGCTGTTTCTAGTCCAACACATCATCTGTTTCTTCCCCTCCAAGGTTTCCAGCATCTGCAAAATCTCTTGGGTTTACACTCACTTTGAGTTCATTGCGATTGCTTGTAATTTAGTTGTTTCTGTACAAAAACTAATTAACACCTGCGTTCAATCAGAATGCTCAAACTCTTACTATCCCTCAGCTCATGCAATCAGAGTATTACTGTACACACACACACACCTAAGCAGACTAACAGAGCTAAGTCTTTAGGTTGCACATTGAACAATACCGCCTGACTTCAAAGATAACCTGAACTCACAACCTAGCTTAGCGGGATTTATCCGCAAAGTGGGAATGAACTCATAGTACTCTGCAAAATTGGAGCCAAGCAGACATCAAGCTGCATGATATTTTTCAGAAAAGTCACTCTTTTTGAGGTTGGCTCAATGAGAACAAACACAGATGTGGATTTACTTATTCTTCTGGAGTTTCTTAAGAATGCATTCTTGTGTCCTTTCTTAAAGCTTTCAGAAATAATTGGTTTTAGTCTGACAACCAAGAAATGTCATCTCAAGTTATCCGACCATCCGATCAACTCTGCTCTTAAACGCATCTCCCCCGTTTCACGCACATCTGCTCTCACTCCATCCTCCCGCCACCCCACTAGGAATAGGGTTCCCCTGGTCCTCACCTACTACCCCACCAGCCTCCGGGTCCAACATATTATTCTCCGTAACTTCCGCCACCTCCAACGGGATCCCACCACTAAGCACATCTTTCCCTCCCCCCTCTCTGCTTTCCGCAGGGATCGCTCCCTACGCGACTCCCTTGTCCATTCGTCCCCCCCATCCCTCCCCACTGATCTCCCTCCTGGCACTTATCCGTGTAAGTGGAACAAGTGCTACACATGCCCTTACACTTCCTCCCTTACCACCATTCAGGGCCCCAAACAGTCCTTCCAGGTGAGGCAACACTTCACGTGTGAGTCGGCTGGGGTGATACACTGCGTCGGGTGCTCCCGATGTGGCCTTTTATATATTGGCGAGACCCTACGCAGACTGGGAGACCGCTTTGCTGAACACCTACGCTCTGTCCGCCGGAGAAAGCAGGATCTCCCAGTGGCCACACATTTTAATTCCACATCCTATTCCCATTCTGACATGTCTATCCACGGCCTCCTCTACTGTAAAGATGAAGCCACACTCAGGTTGGAGGAACAACACCTTATATTCCGTCTGGGTAGCCTCCAACCTGATGGCATGAACATCGACTTCTCTAACTTCCACTAATGCCCCACCTCCCCCTCGTACCCCATCTGTTACTTACTTTAATACACACATTCTTTCTCTCACTCTCCTTTTTCTCCCTCTGCCCCTCTGAATATACCCCTTGCCCATCCTCTGGGTTCCCCCCCACCCTTGTCTTTCTTCCTGGACCTCCTGTCCCATGATCCTCTCGTATCCCTTTTGCCTATCACCTGCCCAGCTCTTGGCTCCATCCCTCCCCCTCCTGTCTTCTCCTATCATTTTGGATCTCCCCCTCCCCCTCCCACTTTCAAATCTCTTACTCACTCTTCCTTCAGTTAGTCCCGACGAAGGGTCTCGGCCTGAAACGTCGACTGCACCTCTTCCTAGAGATGCTGCCTGGCCTGCTGCGTTCACCAGCAACTTTGATGTGTGTTGCTTGAATTTCCAGCATCTGCAGAATTCCTGTTGTTATCCGACCATTGACACTTTGCCATCTGTAGGCTATTGCTACACATAAAAACGTCTGCTACTGTTTCTAAATTGCACTAGTAATCCTAGTCTTGTATATAAAGCACCATGTGACATCCTGAGATCATGGAAAGGGCCTATATCAGGGATGGACAACCTATGGTACATGCACCAAAAGTGGTGCATTGGATGATTAGAAGTGGCACATTGCACTCCAGTGATAATAATAAAAAAGTAAGCCTACTCATGCAAAAAGTATTAACCAAAAACCAATTTGTAGAAAAAAAATCTATAACAAGAATTCAAGTAGCTTAGAGCTAGAAATGGGTTTTACTGAGAATAAATCTAAAACTTAGCCATTATTTTTACCTATTTTATTATTTTGTGCACATCTTTTGGCGAATGCTATCTTCTTTCACATTAATCTGTTTTCAATTTTTTAAAAAATGTTCAATGAGTCAAACTAGGAAAGAAGGACTTCTGTTCTGCAGTCGTTCCATAACCGTTCAATACACGTTTGATACTTGTTTGATCCTGAGGCGCCAGGCGTCTGCACCAGCGGTGGGTCGCAGGTTTTCGCCAGTCAGTTTACAATTGACACTCGTGCGCTACGGGGTTGTGCTTTGTTTGTCCTTTGTGAACATTTGCAGTTTTGTACTTTTTTGAAAATTAAGCCTTGTTTTTACATTCAGTTACCCATCACAGTGCAAAAGAAAATGAGCAAAAGAATAGCAGAAAGTGATAGTAAGCGTGAATTCAATGAACAGTGGGAAAATGAGTTCTTATTTATAGCCGGTCCGCCAGGAAACCATTGTGCATTGTTTGTGAGAAAACCTTCTCACATAATAGAAGACATGATCTTAACAGACACTATAAAACACAACATCAGACTGAAGTAGAAGGAAAACTGAAGCTAGTGCTTGGGTCTGAGTTATGGAAAGAATATGTGATTAAGAAAAAGGAAGAAATCAAAAAAAGGCAAAATATATTTGTTAAAAGTCTCATTAAGGTAAGTAATGTTTATGCAACACACATCAAAGTTGCTGGTGAACGCAGCAGGTACAGTCGACGTTTCGGACCGAGACCCTTCGTCAGGACTAACTGAAAGAAGAGCTAGTAAGAGATTTGAAAGTAATGTTTATCTTGTTTTTATATTAAATCAATATATCATGTAAAAATGCTAAATATGTCTATATTAACATATTTTTACAAGAATTGAATGGGGGTACAAGAGTTGTATGGCGCATCCGAACTTGTGCGTGAAAAGATTGACACATGGAATGTAAAAGGTTGGCCACCCCTGGGCTATATGAATGCCAAGTTGTATTATATTACCCATCAATGTTGGTCAGCTTAGTCTTGTGTTACATCAAAGAATGGGTGGTAATGCAGTACTTCAAATGGAAATGCAATAAATGCAACAGAAAAAAGTGAAAATTAATATAATCTAAGAAACAGATTTGTAAAACTCACCAAAGATATCTGCAGTGTTCTTTAAATCTGTTGCCACCACACCATATTGCCTAGTAACCCTAGTTACCAACTTAAACAAGTAAGAATAAAATGCAAGATAATAATAGCAGATGTTGTAACAGGTAACCATCTTTGGACACAAATTCCACATGTGCAAAAATCTGTGATAGAATTGTGGGCACAAAATTGGCCTGTTTAAATGAATTGATTGATCCACAGATCAGTTGGCACCACATGGGACTCCAAGAATCTTATCCATTAAATTTTCTCTTCTGAAAGTATTATTGTGTACAGTCCTTTCCATGGATGTTTGATGTCTGGTTGTTTGGTAATAGATGAAGTTAAGAATGGTGTGCTCTTGTGCATCGAGGTGGGGTGAGGTTGCATGGTGAGAGACGTTTCAGCTGAATCACTTTCTGCCCCATAAATGTCTGCAATGATGATCACAAACAATAAAGTGGAGCTTTTTCATCTGTGTACGAAAGAGCAAATTTTAAAAGTGGATCCCTCATAAATCTGGGTCAATTCGAGTATGTGGTGATAAATCCAGACCTATACAATAAGATCTTAGCTGTATTTGTGAATCCCTTTCCCAATCCTTATTGGGAAGTAATGCGAGCACTGAAGATTTCAGGAAGCACATTCCAGATGTACACTTGGAACTGCTTACTGCCATTTACTGCTATTTGCAGCAGCATGACTCTGCCTCGCCAGCTGGATCTGAGTTTGCTCTTTCCCAGCCCAGTTATTATTTTACTCTTGTCTGGTGAAACCAGACAGCTGACAAAAGCCAGCTCTGCAAGTTTTTTTTGCCTTGCTTGGAACGAAATATTTGAAAAAGAAACAATTAGTAATATGTGGAACTTGTACTGGCTTTCATCCACTTCAGCAGAGATTCACAGAAGCAATCGCCACTTGAAAATGGAAAAGCTCACTTCGCACAAGAGATACAAAAAGAAAAATCTGACTAAATTAGAAATGTGAAAAACACCAGGAAGATAAAATTATGGTACTTAAGGCTGATTTATACTTATGCATCAAATATACGCCATAGGTACGGCATAGCCGCATACCTACACTGTACTCTACGCTGAACCCTACGCCGTAGCCTAACGCGCGCCTCTTCCAAAATGTAACTATGCATCGTGGCGACGCAGACCGAACAACTGTGATTGGTCCGCTTGGTAGCATCGCATTTCCTCCTATGCTGCAATAGCTCCCCATTGGGTGACTGAAGGGCAGGGAAGGAACTCTGGCTGCAATGCTTTCCATAAAGCTTTACAGACCTCTGAAATTACGGAGGACCCTGTGCTTGATGCCAATTTGTAGCTAGCTGCTGCAGCCTGTGGACTTCCACCTGAAGCTAAAACTTGAATGGTGATTGCCAGTCTCTGAGTATATTGTGCATACACTGATGCGAAATAAATGGTTGGAAACGATGAACCAAATTGTCAAATCTACCTGCCGAGGTCTGAGAATATTTGAAGTGCATTTCCTCGTCCATGTCTCTCAGTGGCCAGATAAGCACAGAAAATCCTCCCTCCTTCAGTTTCAGTCATCATTGTTTGAAGTTTGAGTTTCTTTGTGTTGAGTTTCAACATGAAGAAACTCAATACAATGGCATAGAAACCCCACCGCCAACTAGCAGTTTGGCAGTGAATTGCAGAGCGACTCATACACCAACGCGCAAGCATAAATGCTCACGACGGTGTAGCCCACTTGCGTAGGCTGCAGCGTAAGCTAGTACGCACAAGTATAAATCAGCCTTTAGCCATGGTCACCACCTGAAGTGAATAGCTGGATCAATGGTTAAATAAGAACTCTGAATTGCTTTGCGGTTCTGGACCGTACTAATTTGCTGATGACGTTTTTTGCGTTCTGATGCAGAAACTCTGGGAAAAGTGATAAGCCTATACTGAAGGGAACATGATATATGTGACGGGGTCCTGAATTACCCCTATGATCTGTGCTCGATTACCCCTATGAACCGTGCTTTTGAAAAGAGAGAGAGGGAGAGTTATTTAACACCAACATATTGTTTTGAAAGAGATAGAGAGAGACGAAGACTAACTGTTGGACTGTCACTTTAAGGCACGAGAAAGAACTGGCATACTTTTGGATTTCTGCTGAGTTGGAGACAGCACCGAGCAGCTTGTAAGTTGCTATGGTGACCGAGAGCATTATTTGATGGACAATCAATCTTATCATTTTTTGGCAGCGTGTTGATACTTCTCAAGGGCATTTGCCTGCTTGCATTTCTTATACAGAGAGAAGAAGGAGAAGTTATTTGAATGACAGCTGATATCCAGTACGGTGAGATATACAGGAGGTCAGATGATATAGACCTCAGACACATGTTTTGGACACTTAATGAGCTTTGTTGTGCCCTCAGAAAAAGTGGGTTTTTGGAGGATCAATCAGGCAGATCGATCAGTGGCTTTTGCAGTGAGAAGGAAAGGGGTTGACCGGTGGGGAGTTGTCCATGTGTCCACCCTTGCCTGGGTGATAGCTTCATCACAGAAAACCAGTCCCCTTTGTTGTGGTCAGTCAATGTCTTTTAAAGGATTTCAGAGGACAATGAGAAGATTGATGGCGTCAGCTCACCTGAAGACTCAAATCTCTCCCTCTGTCTCTCTTCTCTCTCCATCACTACTCAACTCAATACCACGAACTGAACTGAACAGAACTTTACTCATTATGGTAAGACAGTATCTTTTTACCCCTAGACTTGAAGAAGCTTGGTTTTCATATATATTTCCACACTTACTGATGTACTTACTTACATAAATAATCATTGCTAACCTGTTTGATTTATCTACATTTATATTACTGTATTGCATAGTTACTAATAAATATTATTAGTTAATAGCAATAGTGGACTCCAAAGTGTTTCCCATCTCTGCTGGTTCTTTATTCCCGTCATGGGGTACGTGACATGTAGAAGATAAACACGAAGTTCCGCAGCTGCTGGAAATCCAGAGCAACACACACAATTCAGCACGATGCAGAAGAACTAGCTTCACTTGGCTACCAGATACAAAAGACACCAATGGTCTGGATGCCCCATAAAAGTCACAATTTTAGTGTTAAGCCTCCTAGTAGCATGTTATGACTCATTCCAGATATCTGACTTTTTAGCTTTATTGGAGTAATATCCAAAGGCAGAGACTATTTCTAAAGAAGAACAACATTTAAAATTATAGAATTCTGGAGTGAAAAACTAACAAAACTGGACTTCATTGGAAACCTATACTGGACTTTGGTGTACATCCCTCAGGAAATGAAATCTGCATCCTTATCGGTGCCAGTCTGTTTTTGACTTCATTCAAACCAAACTGATTAACTCGCAAAATGGCCTCTGAATTGGCCTAATCAGCTATTCAGTTTAAGGGGCAATTAATGTAGCTTTGCCATTGATGCCGTCATCTCAAGTAAACATGGAAATTTCAACAGGCAGCATTGCAACTGTGTAGGATGGTGCAAGGTCGCCGTGAGCAGGCAAATGACTTGCTCCCATCTGTTCATGTGCTTACTAATTTTCAGTTACTTATCATTCCAGACATATGCAGTCAATTAGGGAATAGAAAAGGACACATTTATCCCAGTGGTTTTCTGGTTACAAGTAAGACCAGCAATACCCAAGGCTGCACGTGACTCTAATGTTTGTGCAGTCTGACTCCCCAACCCCAACAGATTTCCATTGCTGGAACATCAAAGTGAAATACTCTATAGTCCTGATCTCGATCTACTTTGCCTACTGGATGTTTTACTTTGTTTATCACACCATTCTCTGTAAACTCTAGAGATTGCAGTGTGTGAACATCCCAGGAGATCAACAGTTTCTGAGATACTCAGATCACCCCGTGTGGCACCAACAATCATTCCATGAGTGAGGTAGATGAACTTGTAGCGCAGTTACAGATTGGCATGTATGATGTTATAGGCATCATAGAATCGTGGCTGAAAGAAGATTATAGCTGGGGCTCAATGACCAAGGATACACATTGTATTGAACGGAAAGGCAGGTAGGCATTGACAAAACTGAAATGAGATCATTTGAAAGAGGTGACATAGGGTTAGAAGGTGTTGAATCATTGTGGCTAGAGGGAAGGATCTGCAAGAATAAAAAGACCCAGATGGGATTTTTATAAAGACCCCCAAACAGTAGGAAGGATGTGGTCTACAATTTACAACAGGAGATAGAAAATGGATGCCAAAAGGGCAATGTTACAATAGTCATGGGGGATTTCAATATGCAGGTAGATTGGGAAACTCAGGTTGGTGCTGGATCTCAAGAGGGGGAGTTTCTCGAATGCCTATTAGATACCTTTAGAGAGTGTGATAAGATACCTTGACAGGGATGTTTAGGACCCAAGTGCTGATGTATCCGAGGCCAGGATCAATACACAGTATAAAACTCGTACGAGAGCTGAGCACTGAACAAGACGTTACGTGATATCCCTAGTTGAGCTACGATTGAACCTCCTTAAATACTAAAATCCTGGTGCCAAAACATGGCAGCCAATTAGCGGGATGGTCCTGGATCCTTAAAGGGGCCACATGAGATATCCATACTCCGGCGGGTTCGATTGTCAGAATTCTGAAAGCTGACATGGTTGTGCGCTAATCATAACAGTTTCCTGTCCGAAGGTAACCGTTAAGACAACACTGAGCCCACTCCAGTGTCTGAGGTGTCCACATGCAGGATAAAGTGAAGGACCGGGTTAGGTGAAACCAAGATGGGAGCTGATGTGCATTGTTGTTTGAGCTCTGCAGAAGCAGCCTCATTCTCGGTAGTCCAGACAAAAGGGCCCGTGGATTTCTCAGTCAGAGCTGTCAGCGGAGCTGCCACTGAGCTGAAGTTCCTGATGAATTTCTGATGAAAGTTGACAAATCCCAGCAATCATTGAACCTGTTTCACATTGGATAGAGGTGGCCAATCTCTAACGGCCTGGATCTGGGCCTGGTTCATCTTAAGATTGCCATTAGAGATGATAAAACTCAAAAATGAAACAGTGGTCAGGTGAAATTCAGACTCCTCCAGCTTGTCATAAAGTCCGTAGTTTAGAACCCTCTTTAAAATATCCCTGACATGAGTGAAATGCTCCTCCAAACACTTCCAGAAGATTAGGATATCATCCAAGTAGACAAGGGTATACTTACGGAGAGTATCCTGGAGTACACCATTTATAAAGGCCTGAAATACTGCAGGAGCATTAGTAAGACTGAAGTACATAATCAGGTACTCATAGTTCTCGTGTCAGTGTATTGGATGTGGTTTTCCACTTATTGCCTCCTTTCATAGGAATTTGTTAGTCTCATGAGACCATGGATTTGCACCTTGGAAGGTCTCCAGGGTGCAGGCCTGGCCAAGATTGTTTGGAAGACCAGCAGTTGCCCATGCTGCAATTCTCCCCTCTCCATGCCACCAATGTTGTCCAAGGGAAGGGCATTAGGACCCATACAGCTTGGCACTGGTGTTGTTGTAGAGCAATGTGTGGTTAAGTGCCTTCCTCAAGGACATACACGCTGCCTCAGCCAAGGCTCGAACTAGCGACCTTCAAATCACTAGACGAACGCTTTAACCACTTGGCCATGCGCCAACACTTTATACAGACCAGATTATATGCATTCTGCAGGACTAACCTCGTGAATACATTTGCATCTTAGAGAAACCCAAAGGTCGTATTCATGAGTGAAAGGGAGTAACGATTCTTTGCCGTTATGTGGTTTAACCCTCTATAATCAATGCATGGGTGCAGGCTCCTAGTGGCCAAATCAGAGCCCAAATCCTCGTCCTTATCCTCAGCCGATGGTAACAAAATGTTAAAGATGGTCCTTGTGCCCCTGGGCACAGGGGTCTGCGTTTAGTCGGGACTTGGCAGCTGGATCACTTAGGCTTAGCTGCAAGAGTTCCTGACTGCTTGGGCACCTTCTTCATCTTCACCTGAACTAGAGGTTCCTGCTCTCTAAGTCCAGCACACCCGACTAGACAGGTTGGGACTCGCACAGTCCCATTGGCCGGAACTGACCTGCCTGTCTTTGCGGGCAGGACTAGGTCTCCAAAAGTTTTCAGGTTACCTCACACTGAAGTTTTCCCCCTTGTTGGCCGTGTGTCTCGGAAGAGTCTAGGGGTTGAATCCCCACACCGCAAACACTACAAACATACCCTCTTACAGTGACTGAACCAGGCAATGAACCTCCCTTCCTTCCAGTTCTCAGAAGGGTTATGCTGGGACAGCCAAGGGTGCCCGAGGATCAGGGTTATGAATAACGAAATGATGATATAGAAACTAATGTCTTCCACATGATCCTCATTCCTCATCGGCAAGACAAATGTCTGTGGCTGGATCTGCCTGGAACCTGGCGGATGGTCGTCCAAGATAGTTGTGGGTATGGACGGGTTCAACTCTTGCAGCAGTATGTAGAGCGTACGGGTGGTCCCCATGTCCAGGAAATTACCAGCTACCCCAGAGTTTACAAAAGCCTTCAGCCCTCTTCAGTGCTTACCCCAGGACACCTCGTCTTCAGCATGACACCAGAATCTGTGGGATTGGGAGTAGTGGCTGCTACCATCACAGTTCTCCTGACACAGGACAGTCTCAGCAGTTCCTAGACAGCTGTTGCCTCAGGCATTCAGTCCACGGGTGAACTGCTTCCCCACAGTAATAGAAGCAACCTCGATTCAGACAGCGGGATGTCTCATCGGTGGAGAGTCCAGTTAAGCCTATTTGCTTGGGGTCGACAGGATCTTGAGCAGGAGGTGAGGTGGGCTGGTCATGGTCTGAGGTTGGGGAGTGCAACCGCAATATGTTGAGGCTGGGCTCAGGCTAGCCCTCTGTGACCTCTGAAAGTAGTCCCACTTACACTCTGGTTGACTATTGTTGAGATGAATGGACTGGTGCCAAAACATGGCAGCCAATTAGTGGGATGGTCCTGAATCTTGAAAGGGGCCATGCCAGCTAGCCATATTCCAGTGAGGTAGTGCGTCAAAATTCCAGAAGCTGACGCAGTGGGGGCATATTGTAACAGAGAGCAGCTTGTGGTTGAGGCTATTAGGGGACCAGCTACTCTGGATTGGATGTTGTGTAATAAACCAGACTTGTTGAGAGAGCTTAAGGTAAAAGAACCCTTGGGTTAAGTGGTCATAATATGATCAAAATCACTCTGAAATCTGAGAAGCAGAACCTAAAGTCAGATGGATTAGTACTACAGTGGAGTAAGGGGAGTTACAGAGAGAGGAGTTGGCTAAAATTGATTGGAAAAGAACACTGGCAGGGATGATGGCAGAGCAGCAATAGCTGAAATTTCAGAATGAATTCAGAAGACAGAGGATATATATATCCTAAAAAAAGTAGTTTTTTAAATTAATTTTTATGCTTTTCTACAGCAAAACTATAAAAAACAACAAAATGGAGATTTATACAGTGTGAAACAAACATCTAATATATAATTCACAACAATAAAAAAGCACCCAGAATAGAATTATGTAAAATTAGTATCCACCCCAACCTCCCACAGAAAAAAAAAACCCCGAGGCCAACCATTTCTGCGTGTAAAAAAAAATAATCGGAGCATTCAACCCCAGAGAATAGCAAATATATAGAGGAAAAAAGAAAGTATGATGCCTACTACCAAAAGTATAGTGTAATTCACAACAAAAAACCATATCACATACAAAAAAAAAGCTGAAAGTAAGGGATTGTAGCATGCAAAAAAAGAGGATAAACTTAACCTAAAGAAGAGTTTAGAAAATATTCAAGAAGATGTCCCCACACCTTATGAAACTTTATGTCCGAATTAAGAAGTGAATAATTAATCTTTTCAAGGTCTAAACAGGCCATAATATCACTAAGCCATTCAGCGTGAGTGGGTGGGGCAGCATCTCTCCACCTAAGAAGAGCCAACCGTCTAGCCAAGAGAGAGGCAAAAGATAATGTTCGACATTTAGTCGGACTGAAGGTCATATCAATTTCACCCAAGGTGCCAAAAAGAGCAACCAGAGGGTTAGGTTCTAAATGGCAATTAAGAATATGAGATTGGGTTGAAAAAACTTCTCTCCAGAATTTCTTTAGACTAAGACAGGCCCAGTACATGTGAATAAGGGAAGCCTAAGCCCTTTTACACCTATCACAGACAGGACGAATGTCAGGGTAGGACAGCGATAATTTAGTTTTATCAAAACTAAACTGGTTTTATCAAAACTCGTCTTCCCTTTCTTAATATACGGCACTTATTTAATATCTTACATTCACCCTCAACTGGGACTCCTGAATGTGTTATTTCCCTTGATGCGGAGAACGCGTTCGATCGTGTCGAGTGGGATTACCTTTTTGCGGTTTTAGAAAAATTTGACTTTGGACAAAGATTTACTACATGGATTAATATTCACGTCCCACTGCTTCTGTTTTGACCAGCTCTCAGCTATCCAAGTCTTTCAGTCTTAAACGCGGCACTCGCCAAGGTTGTCCTTTAAGTCCCTTACTCTTCGATTTGGCTATGGAGCCACTTGCCATTGCGTTTCGTAGCTGTGCTGAAGTGATGGGGATTTGGAGGGGAGGTGTTGAGCACAAAGTTTCCCTTTATATTGATGATCTTTTACTTTTTATATCAAACTCAACTACCTCCCTATCCTTAATGTTTTCACTTCTTAATAAATTTAGTCAGCTTTCTGGTTATAAACTTAATTTACATAAGAGTGAACTCTTTCCAATTAGTACAGAAGCACAAGCTTTAGTATTCCATGACCTCCCTTTTAAAGTAGTTACAATCAGTTCACTTATCTTGGTATTACAGTAACAAGGAACTTTAAGAATCTTTTTCGAGAAAGTTTTACCAATCTTCTAAACTCCACAAAACAGGGTTGACACAGTGGTCACCTTTGCCTATGTCTCTTGTAGGTCGTATTAATGTTATTAAAATGCATGCTTTTCCTAAATTTTTCTATCTATTTCAGTCTTTACCAATTTTTATTTCTAAAGCTTTTTTTGATGGGTTAGATTCTATTATTTCATTTTATCTATGGAAGGGTAAACGCCCTAGACTTAATAAAACTCACCTTCAAAAATCTAAAGAGGAAGGTGGTATGGCCTTGCCTAATTCTCGATTATATTATTGGGCAGCCAATATTCGTTGTCTTATTTTTTGGTCTTTCTTCCATAATAAGTTTGACTCCCCAAAATGGGTGGCAATGGAGTTGAACTCTACTAAGGATCTTTCTACTTCTGTACTTCTCGGTTCCGCACTTCCTTGTCATTTGCGTAAACTAGGCATGTCAAACTACCAGCCCGCAGGCCGGAGTGGTCCAATCCGGCCACAGGATGATTTGGGGGACAAAAAGTATATTCACGACCATTTATTATCTATCTGTATGGCAGCTGCTCTCTCTCTCCTACCACTGTCTGTGCTGCCTGCTGCGCCGGCAGCTTGTTGTGTGTACTTAGAAAACAATAGGCGGCAGTTAACCACCTGCAGTGCATAAGCACCTACCACCCTGCACTGAAGACCACTAGGGCCCCACTTACGTCATCAGACACAGTATAAACACACAGAGTACTCAGGTAAATAATACCTGTAGCAAGGCTGAGGCTGTTTGATGCTGTGGTTAAAAATGCTTTCCAAGAAAAGTTGACATCGAAGGTCGGATATTCAATGATAATTGGAAAGATCATCTTTGCTTCTGTGAGGTCAACAGCAAACCTGTGTGTCTGATATGCTCGCAACATGTGGCTGTGGCAAAAGAGTACAGTATCAAACGACACTATGAGACGTCACACGGAGAAAAATATGACAAATACACAGAATGACTCAGAACGCAAAAGGTAAACCAGCTTGAAGCAGCTCTAGAAAACCAGCAATCAGTGTTCACCAAAAGTCGAGAGACTCATGATGGAGCTGTCAAGGCCAGCTATATTATTGCCAACAAAATAGCTGCTGCATCAGAGGAGGAATTCACCAAAGCATGGATGCTGACAGCGGCTGAGCTGGTGTGCCCTGAGAAGAGACAGGC